>NW_028258137.1:7140648-7451111 GCF_053883595.1 Heterocephalus glaber
TCCTTGTCCTAGACACTTACACCACTCTTATACTGAAGCTCTGTTTCCTGGGTCTGATGCCTTTCTCCTGACCCTTCCCATGTTTTTATAAAGCATATCTTCTAGTAACTTCCAGAGAAGGAATGCCTGAGAATTAAAATTTAGAGAATTTTTCCTGTTGGAGAATCCATTCTAAGTGACCCATCTAAGTCATTTCCCCTGCTTTCTCTCCAGATCATCATTTTATTTGAGTCTTCTGCCTAATCTTCACTTGAACTGACAATGTTTACATTTATTTATTAGCTTACTTTATTTCTTGGCTTCCCCAGAAGGAAGTAAGGGTCATGAGTGCTGGGACCTTGTCGGATTTGCTTACTTGCTGAGCCCCTGTGCCAAGAACAATAATGGATCTATGAGGCAGTCCATAAATATTTGTCGAATAATGGAATTGATGAGTCTATCAGCTTGCTAAACATATGGCTCTGTACAGAGCACAGGTGCTGAGGAAGTTCCAGCCCTCAGGTGATGTAACCCTTCTTTAGGCATAGAGCATGTGGTTCTTTATCTGAAAAAGAGCTTAAGCAGTCTTTCAAAATGAAGTTGGTATTAGCCTGATACCGTGCCACCTACCCCTGGCACCTTGGGCATGTAACTCTTTCAGCCTGCTTCATAGGAAGCCTGGACTTGAGGCTCTCAGTCCCTCCAGAGAAGTGCTGTTATTTCTCAAAACAGTGTGAATGGAAGAATGCTGATTCTCCTCGCATAATTGGAAGAAAGTAAAAAATAATAAAACTTAGAAGTGAATATGTGGTAGCCAAAGCTGAGCTGAGATAAATTGCAGGGAAGTAGAGATTTATTCCCCAAGGACATAGCATAGTACATTGGTGGTTTCCAAACTGTTTCATATGTATATGCATGGTGTGTGTGTGTGTGTGTGTGTGTGTGCATGTGCACACGTGCACACAGGTATAGGCAAACAGATTGTACATGTTTTTGTAAATAATATATGCATAGTGATATACTAATGTATTATGTCAATTATAAAAATGTGAAAATTGAATTTAGAAATAGAAGAAATGAAAATAACTTTGAATGGAAATTTTAATTTTTTGTACATTCTATTGACTCACCATGTATGTAACTTTTCAGAAAGCCTGATGGGGATTAGTATTTACCAAATTCTATTGTGCAGGGGAGCCTCCCTGAAGGCTTCTTAAAAATTGGGAGTTTGGACCTTCATCCAGAGGATGACTCACCAGGATGTGTGACACTGGGTCTCCCTCCCTTTCAGAAGTGGACCCAGCTGGCTCTAGCATGGGTCTTTGGGAAGACTCTGGCGCAGGGGTACCCTGGCAGGATGCTGGCCTCCCTTCCGGCTGAAAGGCCTTCTCAGGTCCAGTCACGGCTCGTGAGTCCCTGGCTCTGATCAGCTCATACCAGGGTAAAGGACCTTGCACCTCACTTTTCAGCAGCTTTCACTAAAGAGCCATTGGCAGTGTCTCCGTGGTGGCTGTTGATGTTCCTCAAAGTAAAAATTCTTTAAATGTGGTGCTGTGCAGTTGTTTCTTGAAAATGGGGCACTAATACTGACAGCTGCCTCATTCGGATCATTTGCACTCCTTCAGGGCTAATCCGTTTTATTTTCTTTAGGACCTCCAAGAAAGAACAGTTTGAGGTGGGTAATATTATTCCCAATTCACAGATCTAGAAACTGAGGTCCAGAGACGTGATTTGAACAAAACCCCTCTGGCTGCTCAAATACAAAAAGCCAAACAAGTGAAAACATAAAGCCTTCCTGACCATAGACTTGCAGAAGAAGCTGTTAAAACCCTGGAGAGGTGCAAACTGGCTATAATCAGGGAGCTCATTAGTGGTCAAGGCTGGATGTGCACCTGGGTTTCAAGTCCCATGATATTTTTGTTTGTTTTGTTCTGGGTTTTGGTACTCAGGGTTGAACCCATGGCCTCGCACATGCTAGGCAGGCGCTGTGGTGCTGAGCTACATCTCCAGCACTTTTTTTTTGTTTTTATTTTATTCTGAGACAATGTCTTGCTAACTTTTCCAGGCTAGCCTTGAACTTTCCATCCTCCTGCCTCAGCCTCCTGAGTAGCTAGGATCACAGTTGTGTACCACCACACCTGGCTAAGTTCTGTGTTTTGTATACCACGCTGAGTCTCCATTTCCTGACGCCCCTTCACTGATGCTTGGCTCCAGACTTAATCAAGTCCTCTCTGTTCCTGCAGTTACTGCTGGCTGCTCACTGTCACCTTCCTGTGACCAGCACTGACCTGCACAGAGCAGAGTCCCATATGTCACAGTGAACCGTGTCCACCATGGCTGCTAGTGAATGGGAACCCAGAGTTCTGTTCTGTTGGTTTAGAGAGACCATGTCCTGCCAGCTAAAGCTCCATACACTCAGCCTCAGTGGTGGTGTCCTGTCCGGCTACTGTCCCTAGATCCTTCCTGTGCGTGAGTGTGGGTGTCCCCTGGCTCTATCCATATCTGGCATCACTTAAACGCAGCAAGCTGATGCCAAGCGACATTCTCCCTTCTCACCCTGATGTTGTGGCTGTGTCTACATGTGGCCTCTGGGGGCACATAGATGGACGCTTTTCTTCTCTCTGTCACAATAACATTAACCTTGTTTAATAATCTATTAGCAAAAAGGATAAAGGTCTTATTAACATGCACGTGCTTTCTTTGCCACTGGAATAACACTGCCTTCCTTGTACATTTGAAAGGCTGCTTTTGTTTTTCCAGTGGCAGATTGATAGATGTGACAGAAAGGGCCCTGGCAGAGAGGCAGCTGTCACCTGGTTCAGACCCCAGCCTATGGCTTATTGTACCTGTAAGCTTGGTGAGGTCTTTGGGCTTCTCTGAGCCTCAGTTTCCTCACTTGTAAAGTAGGCCGACTGAATCTATGTGGCACTGTTGTATTGAAGGGTTGAGAAGATATATACAAAGTGGTAACTTGCTCTTTTCATCATTCAAACCCCCCCATGAAATAGGTTTCCATGGATTGTAATCAACACCATCCAGGAATTGCACTTTTACCATGACTCATTTGGGGTCCTGGGTGTCCTGTCCCAGACACGACCATTCTGTCTACCACAATACCTGTGCTTTCTCAGGAGCCAGATCAATACTTGGTAAAAATGAAAAAATAAAAACCCCTAGTGGCCAGGGCTGTGGAGGACCTTACGAAACAGGTGGGAGAAATACAAAGGTTCTATCATTTTTCTTCTGAAATGGCTATTTTCATAGCTACATATTTATGCCCAATATCATCCTAAGCTTAAGCAAATCAGCCCACTTCTCTGGCCATTAATAAGAACTCAGAAGCAGCTAAGTGGCTGTAAAGTCCAGCTGTGTGTCTATAACCAGCTTGCTCGGGGAGGGAAGTGTGTCCACAGCTCTTATAGTGCATGCTGCTCCTGCCTCTGACTGTGTGTCCAATGAACTCACATAGTTTCACGTGCACTGGCCTCACAGCGATGAGTGTGTGTGTGTGTGTGTGTGTGTGTGTGTGTGTGTGTGTTTAAGATGCAGATGGCAGCCTGCAAAGGCATGTTCCCTCAGGAGGCCTGGGATGGGGCCCAGGCGTGTGAATTTCCAACATGCTCCCTCTGCCGTTGCTGGTCTCAGCCCACACTTTGAGTGGCAGGTGCTCAGCATTCTATACACATCATTCAGTTGCCACGGATACTTTGTCATTGTTTTCTGCTACATCTCTTGACACCCCCTGCTTCTGTCACTGTGTGCATTCTATTCTCCTGCACTTGCTTTCCTCCTCTCCGCCATATAAGGCTTCAATGTCCCCTTTTCCTTCTATGTTATTCCCATCACTCTGTCTTTTTCAGAGTTGAAGTGGCTACAAACAGCCTCACACTTGGTCTCTTAAGGAGGAATTTGCATCCAGAGATGGAGAAACAACAAAAGGAAACAGACAAAACTGCCAATCTACAGAACAAGGTTCTAAGACAGGAAGTTGAGGCACTCAGCACCAATCAGGGGAGAGAGGTTTTCCGCCTACTTGTGCCCTCACTGCTGAGGTCTTAGTGGAAAGGTAAAAATCCCTGACACTTATAGGAACTTTGGGAAGAGGTTACAATATGCGGCAGAAATCTATGGAGACTCTCACTTATCTTGCTACCAAATGGGAGGCTCAAGAACAAAACATGTCATGTCCAGTGCATCCTGAAGCCCGCATGCCCCATTGGATTCAGGAAGGCTGAGGTGGGACTCAGGTACTGATTTTCTTTGAAGCCACCACAATTGAGAATAGTGGCCCAGAGAATGGGAGATAGTGTGGGGCAAGCTGCCTCCTCAACTCCAGATTGCCCGGCAGAGAACACAAATGCACTTCCACAGGTGCTCACAACTAATATTTCTGTTTAGAAAAACTATTTCCTACATGACTTTAGAAAAATACATTCCTCAACAGAGGGATCTTCATTTCCCTCCAGGCTTCATTGCAGCCCAGTCGATGGTGGGCTTTGCAGGAAGTGCAGGCTCGGCTTGCTGTGGGGAAAGGGTATCTGATGAGGAATGAGCATCAGATTGCAGAGGAGCAGCTGCAGTTCGTGGGGAAATGATTACCATTTCAAATGTCACTCAGCTTGATGTGTACGGGGAGGGAGCGTGAGGCACCTCTTGTCTGGGCTGCAGGCTGATACAAAAGTGGAAATCTGTTCTCCCAGACTGGTGTAAGGCTTTGTCATAAGCAATGCCTGTCACCTCTCCAGCCACTGTCCCCAACACACCCAAGGAGCCTGAAGCATTTAGCTTCAATTACAGACATCATTTGTTGTTTCTGGGATGCTCACGACATTAATAAACTGTTTTTTCTTTTTGGAGACTTTGATTGAAGTGTATGGTGGATAAATAACATTTATCTATTTCCTGTTCATTCCTATGTTGTGTACACCAGCGCTACAGGAACAGAAACACCTGAACTTCAGATTTCCAGAGCAGCCAGATATGGTGTTTCATTAAGGCCTCCGAGGGCACTGCACCACCGCTGGAGTTTCTGCTCAGCTTGATACACTGAACTGCCAGCCTCTTTGTGTGCATAGGGAAATGGGGGACCTTTTAGAAGGGGCAGGGGCAGGTCCTACAGGAAAGGAAGACCTTCATGGAGGAGAGTGGCCAGCTAGGGTCCTCTGGGAGGACAGCATGTAGTTGAGCCAGGCCAGCAAAGGGATGGGGACATGTTGAGGACATTCTCATGCAGAGCTGGAGTGTCCCTTGCTGACATGGTACATTTGTGGTTCCCATCCAGCTGGTCCCAGAGCAGAACTTCTGCCAATGGCAGCAGAGCTCATGGTGATAATAGCAGCTCTAGGGTAGACAGAATTGGGCTTGAGTCCCAACTTGGTCCTCAAGCATCTTGATCACAGTGAGTACCGTGGCCCTTGGCCTTCCCTACAATGATGAGGATTCCATGAGATAACAATGACACACCAAGAACTTAATCATGTTACATATTAGTACAAAGCAAAAGTGACTTCCTACTATAAAGGGGTCACTGGCACAGGTCTGGAGAAAAGTTTTGGTTGCCCCCTGCTGGGACTGAGGGGATGCTTAGAGAAGCCATAACAGCAGTGGGAAGGGTAGAGGGGCCACTTATAGTTGTACAGAAGTACTTCAGTGTTTTGTACACTGGAACAGCTGCATTGGTCCAAAGGGGGTGCATTTCAACCTTGGTACCATGAGTTGTGAATCGAACGGTCTGTTTTGTGTCAGCTCTCTGCTCAGACTGGAAAGGATTCCCATATGGAGAGAGATATAACCCCAGGTTTGTGATGCAATCATTCATTCATACCCTAGAAGGTTTTGGTGAGATCCTCTGGGTGATTCACAAATGCTAAGCAGTATGTTATACATCAAGGGACAAAGGGGCACAGGAAATGCCTCAGTCCACAGTGAGGAGGGCAGGTAGGTAAACAGGCTCACATTCAATGTTCAACATTCAAGTAAATCAAAACCGTACAGATGATAGAGGAGAAGAATCTGCAGGGCAGGGGGGACTTGGAGACAACTCCAGAGACACCAGAGCTTTAGAAAAAAAGTCCAACTTTAGTTCTACAGACAACACCAGAATTAAATTCTACTTGTGAAAAATAGAAAGTTTGGAGATAAATCTAAAGACCTCTGAGGATGTTTAACTCAATCTTCAACCCCATAGACAGCCACAATTATTAGTATGACATGAGTTTTTTAGTTCATTGTCCTAGAAAATAGTAATTGTCAGTTTGCAAGTGTATTTGTGTATGTCTATGAATGTTTACATAAATGGTATTATATTGTCAAATCAACACCGAACTTGATTTTTGTTTCCAGAGCTATGCCCAGGAGACTGTTCCATGAGGCACATAAAGAACCACGGATTTTCCAGTCCCCTGCAAAGTAGCTCATTGTGGCTCTGTAACTTGTACACCTTTTCTCCTGTGGGTGGACTGGATGCTTATATAAATTTTGACTTTTCATTTTATAAACAGTACTACAGGTAACATCCTGTTCCTGGCTTCTATATATGAGTGTTCAATGAAAGAGATATAGAAATATGCATGGGTTGAGTCATTAAGCATGCAAAAACTGACCCCTGCCCCAAGAAGCTGTATATACAGGTACCTTTCACCAGGTAGGTGTAGAGATAAGTTTTCCCACACCCTTGCCAACACATGACATCAGCAAACATTTCTCTACATTTCTCAGTGGGATGTGTGGGTCTCACATCTTAACTGCTCTTCCCCTGCATATCATTTTAAATGTACACCAGCCACTTATATTCCCTTGAACCTGGATTTAGGAGATGATTAGGGATATATCAGGAAGATATGTTTACCACTGAAGAGAAAGCAGTTGGGGTTAAAGTAGCAAGTGCCATCAGATGTTGAGCCTTTGGGGGATGTGTTGTGGATGAAATACTGGATACAGAGGGAGAGGAATGTGGATGAGGAAGGGGTAGAGCCAGCATTGTAGGAATCTGGACCACATAAAAGGGCTGGTCTTCCATCCTATTGCCAAGGAACATACATCTGGCATTTTTAGTTCCTAAGGTTTCAAAATGAAGTTTACATTTCAACCATATGTCTTTTTCCCTCTTACAGAATTCCGGCAGTGGCAGAGGATAGAGAAATCCAGGACCTATCTCAATGGTAAAACTGACAAGGCTTGGTGGCTCCTCAAATGTGAGCAAGAAGATGAGGATGTGTGCCACAGGTTTTGCACAACTCCTCAGAGCTTCTCTCCGCCTGTCTTCCAGCTCCATGCGAAAGCCCTGTGGAAAGTTGCTTCTCCTAGTGTGGCTCGTGAGTCAGCAGATAGCATTGCCTGAGAACGTGCTAAAAATGCAAGTTCTTAGCCCCACCCACACTCACTGAATCAGAATCTCTGCTGGTGGGTTGCTCTCCAGGTGATGGTTTTGCACATTCAGATTTGAGGATTGTGGATGCCCAAGATTGCATAAGGGAGGAGTCTGGATCCCTGAGTCACAGTTTGGAGGACAGCCACTCACGGGACCCAGCTGAACAGACCCTCTGGCATGGGATTTTATGGAAGGGAAAAGGTGAGTACTTAACCTGGGTAACCCACTAAGATCATTTCTGCTCCAGCTGCTGGCCTGGTCTACAATGACCAGGACACAACTAATTTAAACAAAAGCCTCCTGCTCAGTGGCTCCCCACCAGGTATTTTCAATTCCTCACTCTGGGAGAAGTATGGTTGTATCATCAATGGCCAGGGGTGTGCATTCCAAGATTATATTAAGAATGGGACTAGGACAGTGTCCTTAGTCTCCTGTGGTGTGAGGAACGGCCCAAGACCAGCTCAGCTGGCTTAGTAGAGGTCTTGATCACTGGTGAGATAGTCTAAAAGACTGATACTTGGTGTTTGACACTTTTCAGGTTCAGAACTGGCCAGGTGATGTTTTTATTGGGAGGAAAGCTTGGAGAATCAACAGGAGAAACAGGTATTTCTCCTCATATTCTATTCTGTCTTGAGCTCTGTCCACATGTTTAACTCCTTTAACCACAGATCCTCCTTGAAGAACAAACACCTGCATCAGACCAACCAAGTGCCTTTGGCCAAGTACTCTGTGTCTTTCTAGAAACAAAAAGGGAAAATGTGTGAGATGGTGAACTGGTCCTACTCTGGTGGCTTGTATCATGCTGTTATTTGTGTGTTCAGATCACCAAGTTGAGAAAGATTCCGAGGCTGTGTGATTTCTGGGAACTGTCTCTGGCTCCACATGCATTTTGCCTATAGAGTGAAATTATACTCAGGCATTTTGGGATTCTTCTGTGAGTCCTTCAAGATTGATTCCAGGGTGAAGGGAATTTCCCATTGGCATTTGAGAGGAGTAGAGGATGCATAGGAAGGAATCGCCATCCAAGGCCTGCTGTACACCTCAGAGAGCAGTTCTGTGTTCACAGGGGAGCCTTGGATTATAGTTTTGGCACATCGAGGCCACTCAGCCCAATCCCTCTATGTCATGAGCCCATTAGCCAAATCTGGTCATGCCTCTTTTTGCATAACTCACAGACCAAGAATCCTTTTTACATTTAAAAAGAAGAAAAATTAAAGGAAAAGCAGTGTTTTGTGACAGATGCAAAAATATTTAGTGACCTGTAATGAAAATTTATATAAAATTCAAATTTCATGGTCCATGAATATGTTTCACGGGGAGAGAGCCATGCTCATTTGGTTATGGGTTGTCTATGGCCACTTCTGGGCTACATGGCCGACCTGTCCAGCTGAGCTAGAGACATGCATGGCTGATGAAGTCTAACACCTTTTCTCTCTGGCCTTTTACAGAAAAGAACTTGCAGAACAACCCCTGGGCTACTGAGTTGAGAAATTGGAGGCTTACTTTCCCACGCTGTCAAATGGACTTCGGGATTGACACAGCCTTGGTGTGTCTGCTTATTAAATAATTGGGAGGATGGGGTAGTTTTGAGAGTTTTCTAATTTGAAAATTGGGCTTTGGGCAGGTTGTGGAGTCAGGCAATGTCTGGCCTGAAGCTCTCAAGGCTCGCAAGTGTGAATGAGCTTGTTCTGTGGCCCTGGCTTTCACCTTGGGAGGAGAACACAGGGAGGCTCCTCTGGAGAGGTCTTGGCTTCTGCAGGTGCCGTTCTTTTTAATTAGGGTGTGGGCTGATGAGGCCAGCTCCACCCAGAGGCATCGTGGGAAGGGGGTGAAACCCATCTGACATCAAACAAATGGCTTTGGGTGAGAGCATCTCCCAAATTCATAATTGTGGGGCTCATCGTGCCCAAAGGGAGCTTGAGAATTTAGGATGTGATTCAGAAAGATATTTCCGACCTTCGCCGGAAATGGGGAGAAATCAGTTTTATTTATTAATTCCATCTTGCCAGCTCCCAATTTGGTGCAAACAGTTATGTTTTGCAGCACGTTTCCACCTTGCAACTAGCAGAGTTAATTTAATGAAATGAGTAGTCTTGTGATGACCTAAAGGGGGAAAACACATTAATCTGGAAACTATCAAAGCCATCTGACATGTATTATTGTAGGACTCAGAAAAAATAAACAGTTTATGTAGAAGATTAAGTGGCAGTGTGGATTTGCTTTTGACATATCTTGTCTCCAAATCTAAGCTGGGGATTTATTATCACGCTATCATGTCACAGCTATCTCATTTATATGATAACACATCTGTAATGTTTTACAAGTACAGCACTACTTGTTCGGAATGGGGCTTTTTTAAGTCCTAAATTATAGTACCTGGAGAGGCATGCATAATTATAGTACGTGTTAGCAAATGAGAGGGTGCATTTTCCTCCCGCACTCAGAATTAATCGTCAGCACGGCGGGTGCAATAAAATCATAATTGCTTCTTCCAAACTCCTCATCTGAGCTGTACAGGTTGAAGGCAGTGGTTGGGTGGAGAGATGCCTCCTGCATGGTGGGTGGAGGCCACACTGCCATCTTCCAGCGGGTCGTTGGGTTGTATGGCGGAGATAGCTTTCTGTTCAGACAGACGGCTAGACCCCGCCAGGGCTGTATAGAAAGGTTCTTAATTTGAACAGCACTTGAAACCAAGTCAGTACATCGGAAACCAGTGTACAGTGCTGACTGTGGGTCCTGGGCTTTGTAAGTGGGTTTGGATTCCAGCTCTGTTTTTCAATTTTAGACTAATGATCTAATTGTTTTGAGTAGCTTCTTTGCTCATCTGCAAATAAAAGTTGGTAGTCCCTCAATCAATGTGTTGCTACAGCAATTAGAAATGCTTATAAAGCACCAAGTAGACCTGCAATAAAGGTAGATGTTATTGGAACTCCCCTTCCATAACATTGTCTAAGCCTGTGCTGTCCAGTGTGGTCATTCATGGGCAGATGTGGTGAGAGAGCCCCTGAAATGTGGCCAACCCCAAAGGAGCAGGGTGGTGAATACCAAGTATTTACCAGTTTTGGAAGGCATAGTATACACAGAGAGTGTAAAACATCTTGATGATTTTTATATTGATTACATTTGGAAGCAATAATATTTTGGCGATTCTGACTTTAAATATATTAAAGTAATGCCACCGTTTTCTTTTTGCTTTTTAAAATTCTGACTACTAGAACCCTGTCAGTGATATAGAAGGCTTGCATTATAATTTTTTATTGGACAGCACTGGTCTAGACAAATGAACACTGACCGAAGCGTCCTATGACTATGTGCTTTGAGTTGCAACTCATATTTCTTGGTATTGTTATTATTATCATTATTGATTTATTCTTAGCCTACTTTGGGGAAAATATTTTAGGTGGTTTGCCAGAGAAAGAGTGAAGAACTAGTGATTGGGGTGAACCTAATTTAACCCCAAGCTCTCTGGCAGCTAAGGCAAACTTTATTTTAAAGGAAATATATTTGGATCATATGGATATTTTAGAAGGCATAAAATTCACATAAATTTGTTAAACAAGAACAGCTTTTGCCTGGCCCTGGATCCCCGAGGACTGCTTCCTCGTGCCATCCCGAAATTACGTATATACCTGCACCTTTCCTCTCTCTCCAAACAAAACTTTTATGAACTTAGAGTGCTGTGAGTCACACAAACGCATTGACGATAATTACACCTCCCTTTGTTTATGTAAATTTATCTGATTTGATCCTCACATCAGCCCTGCAGGATGGGCCATGCAAGGACTATTGTTCCTTTTTTATGGGTGACAAACCTGCAGATCAAGGAGGGGGTTCAGTGATTTGCTAAAGTTTTCTTAGCCAGTGAGTAGCAAGGCCAAGGCTCAAACCTTTATTGCCCAAAGTGGAAAAATCCCTGTGCTTTTGGCAGTCATGTACGCTTTAGTGTGAAAAAGGCTCATTGGAGAAAGCAGAGAGTACTAGGCTCCCTGCCAAGAAAGGGAGTGCACAAGCAACCGGGAGGTTTGTAGCTCCAAATGTGAAACCTGCTTTAACCAAATAGAAAAAAATAGGCATCTGTGCATTCACATTCCAGTATTTTACAGTGGTACATCCAAGTCAAAAGAGTATGTCTGGGCTTCAGGAAGACTGGTAGGCGCTCATGAGCTTGCTCACCCCCAAGAGTGGCTCTCCTCAAACCCCAATCACCTACCACTGTTACAAGCTAGACAGAGGCCTAAGGATTTGCCTTCCTTACCGGCTCTCAGGCAGTGCTGGGACTGCTGGTGTGAGCTTTGAGCGGTGAGATCTCAGATGCTTGTTTTCTGCTCTTCTCTCTATCTCAATCTGAGAGACTCGATTCACCATCTTGGCAAGGAACGAAAACCTTCCCAGAGGATTTTAATTGATATGATGTCCGAGTCCCATGCTGACCAATTAACTCACAGTTTCTAGGAATGGGATTCTGAGGCTGGTGCATCCTCACCTGTCCCCAGGTACTGTCATCAGTGTCTGTACTAGAAACATGGCCTTTGGGACCAGTGGGATCACATAACTGAAATAGTTCCTGCTGCTTGGGGATTTGGCCTGGAATTTCCTCCAATTTGAGCCCTGGTTACTTATAGGGATCCTCCCCCTTTGCTACCTAAAACAAGGTGTGTTCCATGCCCTGGTCATTCATTTTTTAATTTATTTATTGAGAGGCAACGGGGCATAAGATCCTGGGCATAGGTGAAGTCCCGGCCCTCCCAGTGCGCTGTTTGTGTGGGATTAGTGTGTATGAGCACAGCAATGGGCCCCTTCAAATATGACTCATAAAAATAAAAGTACTGAAAGGAAAGAAAGAAAGAACCTGGGAATGGGATGGAGTCACTGAAGAAGGGGGTGTGGTTAGCACAGCAGCAGACTCTGAAGGGGACTTGGGACAGTGAAGTTGGGAACTGGGCTCTTGGTGACTCAGGACAGCTTTCAGGAACACTGGCCGAGAACTGTAAAAACCTAGATTTCAGAGTTCTGCCTCCCCCTAAGCTCATAGGAAAGCAGAGTCGGGTCTCAGCATCTTCACAGAGATGTTGAGAGTGACCTAGGTCTCACACAGAGCTGTCCCCATCCAGACAGAGAAAAGTACCCACTGTAGCCAGAAACCAAAGGTGTGTTGGTCACCCTGCTCCCCGCTGTGGCAGGAGTGGCTCAAATCTCTTTTAGGTTCAGGCAGAGTCATCTCAGCAGCTGCTAGAATCCCTACACTGCTCCCCTTTCTTTTCCTTTAGAATCAACAGGCAGTGAATGTGACACCCTTTTAACTGTAATGACTGCTTTTCATTCCATTTTCATCTTAAATCTATACCATTCCTGTATATTGGGGTCCTGGCTGGTGCCTACTGCTCCAGCCACACGTCTGGTTTTCATTTCATCTGCGAGTTCTTTTTGGGTAGTCGTCTTCAGAAGCCTGGTTTAATGCATAACCCTAATTGCAGTGTAGAGCAGAGCTGCTGCTGACTGTAGCATTTTCAGTTTCAGAATCAAGGAAAGTATCTCCTAGGAGGGGAAGGAAGGGCCTGGCTAGGGTTCTACCCTCTTCCCAGGGTCTTATCTTTCTACGTTTTTTACAGCCAAGATTTTTTAAAATTGAGTACATAATACAGCTATAAAACAGCAGTTGAGATAATGTGGTCAGCCGGCTGGTTTATATATGTCTTTTCTCAGTTTCAAAATGTCCCCTTCCCCGCCTCCTCCTCTGACAGGGGACTCGTTTCCCATTAAAAATGCTGGCAGCTTTGACGGGAGGATAAAAATGCAGGCTGAGTTGCCTCCTCCAAGTTATGCTTGCTGCTGAGTCCTTCCTGGAGTCCTCACAGCCTTTGGGGAAAGCTACGTTGCCAGTGGATGGACATTTCCAATTGTTGGCCCTGAAATCTGCTGCATAGAAGACTCAATAAAATAGTTTCACATCCAATGTGTAAGGAAAAGAAGGCTCTCCTCCAAGATGGCAGTGAAAATTTGCTCATGTTCTCTGTCCCAGTTCATGGAAAAAGAGACAAAGGAGATTGGAGCCATGGATGGAGAAGAAGTTGAGTTGGATCAGGCTGCAAGATCGAAGGGGACAAGAAAGCTGATGCTAATGCCTACAGGTACTGAATCTGAGGCTCCGAAGGAGACTTGCTGTCACTTCATGGCCCCAAGGCCCCTTCCTGCTCAATAGAGCTACTTGGAGCAGCCCCCCGTGGCTTCTCCTGACAGTGCAGGGTGAGTTCCACCCCTCCTCATGACCACTGTTGCTCTGTTAAGTGCCTTTCCCATCACTTGGTGGCCTTACTGGTCACAGTGGACCGTGCCCCGGGCCTAAGTAAGGATGGCCAGTGGCCAGCAGTGCCGCATGTGGTACCCGTCCTTCCCTGGCCTCCTGGGGCTCACACTTTCTCAGGATTTCTTGATTTTTCCAACAGCCTCCAGTGCCTCTCTACTCCCCTCCCTGCTACCCAGGCCCTTTGTCTCTCCTCTGGGCCCCTTGCTATCGTCCCATTGTTGTCAGTGCCTCCTTGGCATTCTTTGTATTATTCTCCCCAGAAGCTCATTCCTTCCTATGTCTCAGTCACCCCTACTTTCCTGAACCTCTTCGCCCTTCTCTCCGACTTCCCATCCTCCAGACCCTCTTGAGGCTCCTCCCTGAATTGGTCATTTCAAGTGAAATTTTATGTTCACACAAACACGGATACACTGTAAAGCACACTGTTAGTATCATTATTCACGGTTGTCGTTTTGCATGTACAATTACCAGAAACCAGCTTAAGGCTTTGAGGCAAAATGAGCTGAATTTATTCGAAAGATCAGACTTATCTCTTGATATCCAGGGCAGGACTGAGTAAGTTCAAAATTTATGTTTGTGGCAGTGGGAGACTCGCCCAAGGCTTACGAGCAGGAGGATGACACGTTCCAAAGTGGTTGCACTGGGGAGGTTGGATTAGGACTCACGGAGGAGAGAGGAGAGGGAGGAGGAGCTAGGAGGCTGATGGCCAAGGGGTGCAGTGAGGGGGACCTGACCTGGGGCACCAGTGGTGGTACCAAGAGCACATGGATGCAGGAGAGACTGAGGAAGTCCTAGATGGGGAGGAGAGGAGGCAAGATGAGGTGGGAGCTGCAGGATGCTCTAGATTCTGGCTTGGACCCCAGGTGAGGAGGACGGTGGGCTCCTGAGGGCTTTGGATAGAAAAGCCAAGTTGGCGTGGGAAGCAGAGTACTGTTTGGAGCACAATGAGACTGAAGGCCTGATGACAAGAGAGGCGATCACCACCTTCACCCGCGCAGCTGGAATAGCTGGACATCCTGTAATAGCGACCCCAGTGGGAAGGGAGGCTGGGTCCCGATGAAGTCAGACGTCACCCACCTTTGTTAATGGTGTTCGTCGGGCAGTGTGTGCATGTGTGCACCACTAAGGCCAGCAGGGACAGAGGGGCCCAGGCCCTGACAAAGCCATCCAAAAATGGCCCATGAACCCAGCTCGGATGCTGGTGCTACTCTAATCTGACTATTTTCTTCCTCTTACTTTTCACATTTTCCAAATTTTCATATTTTTCAATTGCTTTGTTTTGCATGGTTTATCCATTTTTCAAAAACCATCTCAAACTCACCAGGAAAGTAAAACATCGAGGGAAGGAGGAAGAAGGTTTGGTTTCAGCTGAGAAGAATTTCCAGTCTAGTCTAGGAACACGTTTGGTTTAAGAGAAATCATTTGAGAAAGCAAAAGAAGCAACTAAAATGGAACTTTGTAGTCCAGGTTGAGAGAAAGGAGAAGTGAGCAAAGGGGCGGAGCCCAAATGCAGGGCTTTGGTTGTGCTGTGATTTAAAATAGTTAATGAAAAAAAACAAAAGGCAGAGCCAAAGCAAGCCCTTCCAGTTTCTCCAAATCCTGCACCTCTGACACCCAGCCAAAGTCAATGTTAGCTAAAGAGGCTTGGCCCTCGTTCAGTCCGATCAAAAATGAATTAGGAGGATGCGTATAAACAGGGATTAGAGCTCTCTCTCTCTCTACACACACACACACACCATAAGGATAATAATTACAGGCTTTTAATAAATGCTAATGTAGTGATAACAACTTTATATAGTTAGAGTTGTTTATGCCAAGATCTGACAGTAGCTGATGTGGGATTTTAGTCATTAACCAAGAAGCTAAGTGCTGGGTTCCCTCCCTGTCTCCTCCTCCCTCTCCCCAACTCTGCCTCTCTCACCTGGGGACGGAGCAGTCACAGGGCCCTTGGGCTCACCTGGTCTTGGCTCTGGGGATCCCACTGAGGGCCCCTGAATGACCCAGCTCAGTGTGGCCTCCCAGCTCCCTCCCTCTTGAAACACCCAGCGTGGAAATCCAGGGTCTGCATTTTACTTCCTCCATTGTCTTCATGTTGGCCCATGATATTTCCAGCTTTCTGTCACACACACACAGATACACACACACACACACACACACACACACACACAGATACACACACACACACACACATATTTTTTTATTTTTACTTCAGCTCTGCAAAGGGCACAGTGGGAGTACTGAGGCAAAAAGGGCAACAAAAATTCCAGCCAATGATTCTAGAAGCTCCAGCTAATGAAACAAACCTGCACATTGGGTGCCCCTTATTCTATCTAACTCATAATTGTCCATGACATACAGCTGTATAGATACAGCTACGTGTTATTTGAAGCACAGGATTCAATTCCATAGGTCTATACCCTGAATCCGGCTCCCTTGTTTTGTGCCATGAGACAAAGCCATGCCATCTCCTGAGGTCAGAATCTTAGCTTGTGGAGTGACAGTGTCAGTTGCTTTGCAGTGACATGAAGACTCAAGGGGATGGTGACATAGTGACTGTCCTATGACAGCGTGTCACATAGTAAGTCCTAAACTGGTCACAGCTAGTATTTCTCCAGCTGCCATGTGTGCTTGGCACTGTGTTCCACAATTTGCATGCCACATTTTTTATTGCTACATTTATTATATTCCCCTGAGCAAACTTTTATACCACTTATATAATCTTGTGAGTAAACTTAAGCCAATGTTAAGGGCAAAGTAGGTGTTCTACAAATATTTGCTAAATGAATGACCAGTTTTATTTACTTTTCCAAAGACCTCAAACACATTTAGTACTATAAGATTCTCCATCCATCAGATGGAGAAACTGAGGGATGGAGAGCCCAAAAACTTGTACAGGACCAAGTGTTGCTAGCCAGAGTTGGAATAATGATTTAAATGTAGGTGTTCCAGGGCTTGCAGCCTTACCAGATCTGTAGGCATTGTTACAGCGGAGTAAGGAACCAGGTTCCCCTTGGCCTTCCTGGTCCTTCTTTCTCTGCTAAGTGCAGTGTCTTCACTGGCCCTGGGAGAGTCCAGCTCAGGCCAAGCAGTCACCAGACAGCCTGAGTTTAGACCCCATGGGTGTGGTGTGTGCTGTGGCTTCAGAACACATGTTACATGCATTCCCAAGGGTGACCGGTCTGACACCAGAGCCACCAGAGGAGCTGGTCGGGAGCTCCTGGGCCCTTGGCGTCCTTCACAGCTCCTCCAAAGTGGGCTCCATGCCAATGCTCATATGATCCTCCTGAGACTTTGGGCTTGGCCTTAGGGGCTGCCTTAGAGACTGCGGAGAATGAGGGGCGAGGAGCTTGGTCTGGGAGGGCACCTGGGGAAATGGGGACTAAAGTGTGGAGATGGTTTGAGGCCCATGTTTCCTTTCTATGCTCAGAATTCTAGCAATTTAGGTCTTCCCTCCTCTCCTTCCCTTCCCCTTTCTCTTCCTCTTTTCCTTCCTTCCCTCCTTCTTTCGCATCTCTTACTCTTCATTTTTCTACCTTTATTTATTGGCTATTTTTTCCAATCTATTGCTCTTTTTTCTTTTCCTGTTCTAAAAACTTATCTTCCTATTTCTCTCTCACACTCCCTCTCCTCCCCCTCGCTCCCTCGCTACCTCTTCTCATCTTTCCTTCCTTTTACTCCTTTGCCTGAGATTTTTCTCTGAAAGTTCTTGCAGTCAAAAGGGACACCTGGGAAATTAACCAGACAACTCCCAAAGAGAGCCAGGTCCCCGATAGCACACATTCTGGCAGGAAGCAGTGATGGGTGACTCATTCTTCCGAGGGGCAGAAGTCCTCACCTGGGCATTGTGGTCATGAACAGCACGAGAGCTGCGTCTTCAGCATGCCTGGGAGTCCCTTTCCTTGAGTCCATCAGTGCTCCTTTCTCCCTGAGGTACACGTGTCCCACAGGGTCCTGGGGACAGGGTGGGAAGACCCCTGCTCACCCACTTGCTTCCCCATACCACAGACCTTAGTGCCAGCAAGCCAACCCCCTATCTTGGCCAGAGGGTCCACTCTGATTTGGGGAGACCAGAAAAAGGGAGGAAATCCCCCAATCCACCACTCTCTCTTCTTCCCTCCATAAGTGTGAAGCGAGCATGTACCTTGTGCCTAGGGTTATTCCAGTCCCGGGGACACTGCAGTGAACAAGGTACACCCAAACTCTGGCTCTCAGGGACGTGCAGTGCTCTTAGGAATGAGACTACATTGGGTGGGCATGATGGAGCACAGTTGTAATGCCACGTATGTGTGAGGCTGAGGCAGGAGCATTACAATTTTGAGGCCAGCCTGGGCAACTTAGCAAGATCCTGTTACAAAATAAAAAAATAAAAACATAAGTGCTGGGGATGTAAAGTTTAGTGGGAAAGTATCCCTGAGTTCGATCCCCAGTGCTGCCAAAAATGAAGAAAGGAGAGAGAAAGAAAGAGCCAGAGAGCAAGACTAAATCTGCCATGAGAGGGAAGGGACAGATTGAACACAAAGGCTCTGATCTTGCTGACATATGAATTGGACCACAGGGCTTTTGTCCTGGGATGCTGAGCCAGGCAGAGGTGTAGTTTGCTGATGAACAGGCTCATGGCCTCTGTTTTTGCAAAGAGAAGGTCAGCTCACCTCATTCCTCCTGACCTGTGGCAGAGCCAGCTGTAGATACCTCGCAGGATTCTCTGCCTTGTCTTCCGAGATGGGGAAATGGCGCCCCCAGTCAGGGGACTGACAAGGATCCCTTCATCAGCTGAGTTTCTGGCTCCAGGCAACAGGCCTGGGATGCATCTGTCCTGGGCCTGACTGCGACCCTTGAGCATGACTGTTTTGGCTCCTTACAGGTGAGGAAGGCCAGGGAAGCTTTGCAGATGAGCTCTTCCTCCTGTGTGCTCACCTTCAGGAGCTTCCAGGATGCCGGTCTCACTCATTATTCTGGAAAACCTGGGACGTCCTGTGACATTCCAGAAAGAACAGCACTCCACATTTTTCAATATTCGAAAACTTGAATATCCACTGGTCACATTCACAGCTCTTGGAAAAATTTGTAAACTCAAGGCCTGGATAAACTTATACTTGGAGTAGGACCCTGATTTGTAATAAAGATGTTCACCTGTCCCACACTGATAAAGGGCTGATATGCAGCCCATTTTCTCCAGCTTTATTAGGTATAATAATTGACCAGTAAAATTTGTATATACTTGAGGTATACAAAGCATCAACGATGATATAGGTCTACACTCTGAAGTAATTATCACCAGTAAATTAATTAACATATCCATCATCTCATGTAGTTACAATTAAAAAAATATTCTCAGCAAATTTCAAGTGTACAATACAGTCTTATTGACTGTTTAGGAGGACAGGTCCCCAGATGGCCTTGGGTCACCAGCTCTGTGCCTCTCACTTGTAATTGACAAAGTAACTAGGATATATTGAGAATTCAGAATCCTGATGTAAGGAAGAGGAGCCAGAAGAGTCCAGCCACCCTCCTCCTTCCTCCAAGAACAGGGCCTCCCGCAGAGCTGGGGCACAGCTAGCTGACACAGGGGCGGGTCTGGACTCTTCTTTGGCCATGGTCTCCAAGTATTTCAAGGATCAGAGAATGAGGCATAGGGACTTACAGGTTCCAGGATGCATAGGAGGTGGGTTGATTTGATTTATGTCAGTGGCCTTCAGACAGGAACGATTTTATGTTCCTGGTGTCAGGTAGAGATGTCTGGACAGATTTTTGGTGGGTGAAACTGAATAATGCTACCAGAATCTGATGGGGATGATCAGGGATGATGCTGGATGACCCACCGTGCCCAGGAAAGTGCTCAAACAAGGAAACCTGTGGCCCTGAATGTCAATAGCACTGAGCTTGAGAAACCCTGGTTTATAGGGAGAAAGATTTTCAGTGTTGGGTTTGGAGAATTACCTCTTACAGTGCTTTGATAGATGGATTGAAGGCTGCAGGGGAGTGTGTGGGAGGGGCAAACTGTGGGTGTCTGGGGAATCTTTCCTGGACTGAACTAGGATTGGCCTGGTATTTAAGGCCTGTTTGGGAATGTGCCCTTTGGATGGCACACATGGAGGGGACACAGTCTTTAGAATGGTGGTGATCTGTTTTAGAGTCCAGAACCAAGTTACACAGTTATTTCTCATCCATTTTTCTATTGAACATTCTCATTGCAAGGGGTCTGGAGGATACATGACAAACACAGACGTGTCCCACCTTCACCGAATTTCAAGTCCACTGTAGCAAATCAAGGTGATTTCTCCATGCTGGAGCTATGAGAGGAAGTAGCATTCAGAGGTGCGAGGGAATTATAGAGAAGCTGGGAGACAGCCTTGAAGTTGGACCATCAAAGGAGATTTTGGCTCAGCCCTGCCTCATTCTAATAGGTTGGTACAAGGTGCACCATATCAGAGTCTCATCCAATGGAAGATCTGTCCTATACCATTGTGTGACCCAGTTTTATTCAATGTCCCTCCTGAATATAGAGATGTAAGTTACCAAGCCTAAATTATGTCCAATTATGTCAACAGAAAGAATAGCAACTACCGAGCCATCTCCTAGGAATTGATCATCGAGCTCCATACATTATAGGCAATAATTTCATAATATGTAGCCAGCGCTTATATTCCACCTAGCCCACGGCATACATGTGTTTTATGCTCACGCCACAGCTGCTATGATTATCCCATCTTATAGATGAGGAACCTTAGGGATTGACATAAAAAAGGCTCTAAAAGGAGCTGGGACCTGTACACAGCAATTTCCAAAGAGCATGCTGTGGGAAGAGGGAAAAGATTAATATGATAGTGAGGAAAGCTGACAAGTATGACCCCAGGCAGCTGATCAAGGTCAACAGAGACAGAAACAAGTCATGTTGACAACACGTACTCCTGACATCATGGGGTGAGAAAGGTGCTTTTCCCCTGGATCTTCCTCTTCAAAACTCACAACATCAGCTAATTATGACAGAAATATCAGGCGAACCCCAACTGAGGGATGTTCTGGAAAACGCGGTAGTTTGCATGGGTTCTTCAAGAAAAAAGACCCTGCAGCATCATAGAAAGAAGATTCTAAAGGCAGAAGTGGAGTGAGCTCAAGAAATCTCTTTTGTTTTCATTTCATCTCAGGGTTGTCAGGTTACAGGTGGAATTGATATCTATTTTTAACTCATTCATTTTGTAACAACAACAAGTTCTACACTTGATGATGATGTTACATACTGTGTTTTTCTTTGAATAAATGGATTTCATTTTTATGCTTTATTGGTGTATCCTAAAGTATTTAGCAAATTCTCAGAGACTTAATAGTAATTAATTCAATACAAATGTATTGTTTAACTGCTTACCATTTCTGTCCTTTTAAATTGCATGACTTACCATGTTATGTGCCTTGTTAGCACGTTTCAGCAGTTCCAGATCCTCCATGAAAGACATAAATTATAAAATGTCTTCCAGAATCTCTCCCTAATTCTCTAACTTTGTTTTTGATATCTCTCTGTTCTCAGTTCTATAGCTATGTTGATCTTAAAACAAAAATCCAAGCTTGCCATGCTGTTTGGACATTTTCATGAACTAGCTTTTGCTGATCTGGTTTCCTTTACCTGGAACACACTTCCATTCCCTTTGTACATTTGAAAAACTCCTACTCATCCTTCAAAACCTCTTAAGATATCATCTCTTCTATGATGTTTTTCTGGGATGTCATTTCTTGCCCAATAGTATAATGCTTATAAGTCATCTCTATTCTTTGTATTTATGTCTATTGCTGATTTTTGTTATTGTACTGCAATTTTGGATTTATCTTTATCTCCTCTTTTAAGTTATATAAAAGGGGAGAAGAAACTCATTTATCATGCTTCTAGAGGTGAAGCTTAGTTCGTGGTGCTTATTACAACAAATGCTTATTACTTTGTAGAGCTGAATCTTTGGTGCAGCAGACTCTTTACATCTGTGAATTACTATACTTCATAAAAAATCAGCTCTCTATGAAGTCCCTGAACTTGCAAGAGAGTCTCACTTGCTAATGATAAAATAATTCTCTTTCCAGATGCTCAGTGATGGTTTCAGGCTTGGTTCACACCACTTGCCAGCTGTCTTCTGCGTCCTTCATCTTCCTTCCGGGTTCAAATGCATGAGGGAAACAGACTTTCCCACTCAGTTACTGCTAACACATACAAGGTCCCCTGAGCTGTTCCCAACCCACGGCCAGATAGATGGGTTGGCTGAGGGCAAGATCCTGCAGCCATGGTTCCATCACACACTGATGGTCTGCCTGGACTAGAGCTTGGTTCCCTGTTCACAACCCCACAGCCACTTTCTGTGTGCTGCCTGCAACTTGGCTGGATCAAGTGAAGATGGCAATAATGGACACAGCCAAGAGAGGACCAAGGCTTAGTACCCAGACTCATGCCTGTTGTCTCATCCAGTTCACCAAGAGGTGACCCAGGAAGTCAAGAGGCCGAGGTTCCAGGGAGGGGCAGGAAATGGACTGCATGTTGGTTTAAGAACAGTTCTATGAAAAACAATGATTTCCCTTGGGTTCTTCTTGTTGGGAGATCTCATCGTGGGAACCGTTGTTGGGGGAGAATGATGCCAAGAGCTGTCCCCTGGCGCAGGCACCTCTGATCGCCTGGTGTGCTGAGAAGAGGGAATTTCCGCTGCCCCCTACTCTGCTCTGAGCTAGCTGGCGGTGCCCTAGGTCTTTGTGTGCCCACCTCTGCATGTTCACTGCAAACACTCACAGGCCTGAGGTTCTGGAAGAGGCAATGAAGCACCATTAAGTGCTTTGTCCATTAGCCTATTCAGATGAAATGTTCTTTGAAAGAATTATTTAAACCTATGTAAATCAGTCACTATGAGAAGATAAGATTGGGTGGGGGCAGGCAGAGTTGAGTTGGGTGATAAAAATAGAGTTTTCTCTCCATTTGGACTGATTTTGAAAAGGTTTTTAACCATTGCAACTGAATCCTTTTCAGAACCTCCCTCTCTCTCTCTTTTCTTTGCCTGAGTTGCTATGAGCACATGAATCATCTCTTTAGCACAATGACAGCAAGTGTAGCATTTAGGAGCGGACCCTGATTTTCCACTGTTTGTTCTTTGCTCTCAACAAGATAAGCTGTTGTTATTTCTTTCTTCTTGAACAAGCGCACCATGATTGCTGAAGTGGTAAGAATAATTGGACCAAATA
This sequence comes from Heterocephalus glaber, assembly GCF_053883595.1. NCBI lineage: Eukaryota > Metazoa > Chordata > Mammalia > Rodentia > Bathyergidae > Heterocephalus > Heterocephalus glaber. The sequence goes on from NW_028258137.1 coordinate 7,163,505, forward strand.
GTCATGCGATTAATGCAAACAGAGGGAATTCATCTGTTTCGAGTACAGTAAAAGCACTTCTGAAGACACGGAGAGCCTGCTTTCTCTGTTTATTCTTGGGCTGGAGAACAAATGTTGCTGAGTTCACTGCCACAGATCCTGCGTTTTTTGCACAGGGTGGAGACCTTAAATGAACTGGTGAAGGGAGAAACCAGCCTTGTCTTGGAGGAGAGGGTGGGTACAGGGTGTCTACAGGGTGCACATAGGGGACAAGGCTGCTCTGGTCCTGGGGACACAGGACTTCCGCTTTCTCGGTGATGCATTTCAATTAAGAGGTGACGACATAACCAACTGAAGCCGAAAAGAAGGGACATTAGCATCAGTTAGAGCCAAGTTCAGCTCTGCCCAGTGCTCATGTCATTTGGATGCCATGGGCACAAAGGAGGAGCCATTATCTGTATGGCAAAGCTGAGAACACAGAAATGAGACTCCCAAGCTCACAGGCCTGGAGTGCCAAAGCGCTGTAATGTGAATGCAGAGCTATCTCTCTTGGCATTACGGTGACCATACAAGCTCCGGGGCCACACTCCCTACCTTGGGAGCCTGGCTTATTGTGTGATACCTGAGTGATCTTGACTTCTTGGCACCCAAGTTTCCCCACTGAAAAAAGAAAAACCACCCTGGATGACGATAGCACTTATCTAACAAAGCTATTGTATGTTTTAAAGGAGCTCCTATGTGGAAAGGCCAGGAGATGGTGCTGCCCTGTGGACATCACTAATGTAAGCTGACCACACTGACCACTCCTGCCCCGGAGACCTCTGCTGTCCCAGGATACCTTCTCACTCATGCGCGCAACCGTGCAGGGCTCCCTGACTCTGCTCTGAGTGCAATGACCCTGGTACACCTGGACCAGGTTAAGTCCATAAAATCTCATTTTCTCCCAGGTCAGCTGGTTACTTTGCTAGCTCCCTAATGCCCATAACCTTGAGCATCTCCCTGTGGCCTGACTGTGGCCTCCCGATGTTACTGTCTTCCCATCGCCCACACCTCCCACTCTGGATCTGCCCCTCACCCCCTACCTCTGGCCTAGCACTCACCTTTGACCCTCATCAGAAGGTCTGATTCCTGGGTACCTTCTGTGTGCCCCACCCACTCCATGTTCTCCCAGAAATGTCCCTTACAATGTGAAGCCAGAGACCTGGACACTCTTCCCAGCTCCTGGACAGTGGGTGACCGTCATCTGTGTTTCCTAATTACTGACAATATCACTTGATGGCCTTGGTTCCTTTTAAAGGCAGGTGTGGGGAAGAAGACAAGAGTCATCCCACTGAACTGTCACACCTGCTGGTGACAGGCAGAGAGATGGTGGGGGCCCAGGGACTGGAAGGTTCTGCAGGATGAGAGGCCAGAGTCTGGAAGCTGAGTTGAAGGTTAGCATCTAGGAAAGGGGAAGGATGGAATTCTAGGCAGAGAAGAAGCTTGTGTATTAAAGGGGAGGCATGCAAACCCATGCCAACACCAACGTCTGAATTTAAACATAGTGGAGAGACGGGTGACTCCCTGAGTTCTCGACAACCACAGATGAGCATGATTGCACTTCTTGCCTCCAGCCCTATCCTGTGTCCTTTTCCCCACTCCCTGGAATCATCCTTCGACCTTGAGCTTGGTTCATCATTCCCTTTGATGAATGTGCTTTCACCATTTTGCTTAATTGTTCCCTTCCTGTGTTTGCTCAACAGAGCAGAGAATAAAGGGGATGAAATAAATGAAACTTTGTGCACACTTTGGCCATGAGAACCTAGGCCATCTAATCTTGTGTTTGAGGAAAAGAATCTGCTGAATGTTATTTTTCCAGAAATTGGGATTCTGTTCTGGGTTTAAGAATACTCTGCCTTCCTGCTAGAATTCCTAGAAAACCCAGTTCCTCCTTTGAGTTTGCCAAAGAACAAGAGCAGGGGAAGTCACAATCCCAGGGTAGGAAATGAAAGCCCTCTAGACCACTCTGGAAAAGAGATTAAAGAGGACACCAAACAATGGAAAGATCTCCCCTGTTCTTGGATAGGCAGAAATAATAGTCAAAATGGACATACTTCCAAAACTGAAATATAGATTTAATGGAATCCCAGTCAAAATACCAACAGCATTCCTTATAGATCTAGAGAAAACAATCCTAAAATTCATATGTAATCAGAAGAGACTCAGAATAGCAAAAGGAATACTGGGTAACAAAAGAAAAGCAGGAGGCATTATACTCCCAGATTTGAAGCTTTATTACAAAGCTACAGTTATAAAAACAGTATGGTACTGATACAAAAACAGGTATGTGGATCAATGGAACTGAAAACAGGAAGCAGAAACAACCCCAGGCATACTGGAAGAAAGACAGTCTCTTTAATCAGTGGTTCTGGGAAAACTGAATATCCACATGTGGAAGATCAACTCTAGACCCATGTATCTCACCATGTACTAAACTAAAATCAAAATGAATGAAAATTCTAAATGTTAAAACAGAAACATTTAATCTGCTAAAGATAAAGCAAAAACTCTTGAAGACATAGGCACAAGCAAGGATTTTCTGGACAGAATCCCAATGGCACAAGAATCAACAAATGGAGTCATATCAAATTTAAAACCTTCTGCACAGCAGAGGAAGCCACCAACAGAGTGGAGAGACAACCTACAGAATGGGAAAAAATTTTTTTCTAGCTGTTCTTTGGACAGAGGACTAATAGCTAGAATATATAAGGAACTCTAGACATTTCTAAGAAGACATACAAAAGGTCAATAAATATGTAAATTAAAACATTGAGATTCCATCTTACTCCAGAAAGAATGGCCATCATCAAGAAATCAAATAATAACAAATGCTGGATTAGCTGCAGGGAAAAAGAAGCCCCTCTATATTGTTAGTGAGAATGTAAACTAGTACAACCACTATGGAAATCATTGTGGAGATTCCTCAACAAACTGAAACTAAAAATTCCATTTGACCCAGCTATTCCCCTTCTAGGTATCTTCCTAAAGAGTTAAAGACATCATGTCACAGTGATACTTGCACACTTATGTTTATAGTATCACTGTTCATAATAACTAAATCTTGGAAATGCCCTGTATGTCCATCAACAGATGAATGGATAAAGAAAATGTGGTATTTACACACAATGGGGCACTACTCTGTCATAAAGAAGGATAAACTTGAGTCGTTAGTAGGTACATGAATGTACCTTAAGACCATAATATTAAGTGAAATAAATCAGACACACAATCTTAAATATCACATGGTTTCTCTTAGATGAGAAACCTAAAATATAAATAAAGAACAAAATTAAAGCTAGATAATAGGAAGTTAGAAGATCTATTTCAAATGGGAAGGGATGGAGGGAGGGAACAGGGAGGGCAGAGAAAGGAGATCAAAAAATTTAACAAAAGAAAAATATGGATATAGAGCTTTTGCAAATGGTATAGAGAACACAAAAAAGCAGAGAGAGAGAAGAGAGGTATAGGGGACAATAAAAAGAAGGAAGGTGTGTTTTGTACATGCACTAGCTCTTTATAACAAATGTAATCATTATGTACTGCAAACATGTACTAATAAAAATAAGACTTTAAAAGAAATATAAAAGAGGGGTGGTGGAACCCACAACATTGGAAATAACAGATGGAGCCTGGGGTGGTAGTGCACGCCTGCAATTCCAGCACTCTGAGAGACTAACAGGAGGACCACAAGTTTGAGGCCCTTTCCAAAAAGAGGTGGGGTGGTGAGAGCCTAGGGTGTGCAGCTCAGTGTGAAGGGCCTGGCTTCAATCCCTAGTGACTCAAAAAAGAAGAGACAGAGAGAGAGAGAGAGAGAGAGAGAGAGAGAGAGAGAGAGAGAGAGAGAGAGAGAGAGGAGGAAAGGGGAGGAGGGAGGAGGAGGGAGGGAGGAGGAGGAGAAGAGTGGTGGATTGAGTCTTTCAGGGCTCTTCCGAGACTGACTAGGGGGATCACCTTGGAGGATGTGTTTGACCCCTAGCCCCATGGACAGCAGTGACCATGCCAAGAGCATGGAGGTGCCTGCTCCCAGGCAGTGAGGCAGGAGTGGCTGTGGGTGTTCTCTGTCCTCTGTCCCAGCCCTCATGCTCACTCCGAGCGCATTCACGTGTCCTCCCTGCCTGGCACACAGGCACCAGGCCCACCGGGTGGCACCAGTCCGAGCCTCCTTTTTGCCCAGGATCTCCTGGCCAGAATGTCCCAGGAGGCCTGCTCAGACCTGAGGCCTGCCCTGGCTCAGGCTTTCCATGTGGACGAGCCCAAATAGTGGGTTTCTGTTTAAATGAGTTTGACTTCTTTTCTCTTGCCAACTAAACATATCTAACTTAGGGCTGTAAGGGTTTTACTGAGAATGCATCACTTTTCATTCTTGTACTGAGCCTTATTCCTCAGCAGTCTGAGCTCAAGATTTTAGTCTCTTGTGGATAAAGTGGTTTCATTAAAAGTTTTAGTAATCACACTTTGGTGAACATTTCTTTCTTTCTTTCTTTCTTTCTTTCTTTCTTTCTTTCTTTCTTTCTTTCTTTCTTTCTTTCTTTCGTTCTTTCTTTCCTTCTTCCTTCCTTCCTTTCTTCCTTCCTTCCTTTCTTCCTCTCTTTCTTTTTCTCTCTTTTTTGACATCTGTCCTCCTTCTAGCCCTTTCTTTGGGAGTTCCTTTCAGAGGATCCCATTTCTCTCCTCTCCATCCTCAAGCTATAGCTCCAGGCTGCCTCTGTCCTGTGGTTCAGGCCCAATCGGTCAGTGTGTTGTACTCCCAAGTCACTGTGGCTGGCTTGGTGGTGAGAACAGGACCCAAGTTACAGACAGCAGGGTCTCTGGGAGGGCTAGATGAACCTGGAGAGAGGAAACCCTCACCTACCTCACTGGGAAAGCCAGGAATGCAGCAGTGATCCCTCGGTCAAACCAGGCCTGAAGAGGCCCTGTCTCAGGACTTGCCACTTGAAGGAGCCCAAAGATTCCATTATTGTTCAAATTAGTTTGGGTTAAGCCTCCTGTCTCTTGCAAATAAAATATATGGAACTAGTTCTGGATATAAGAATACAGCTTTATGCACACATTGAGCCTTATTATCTAGTGGACTCCCCTTTGGCTTGGCAAGTAGGAAAAATGGGCTTCTCCTTAGCACCTCCACCTCACCCCACCCACAAATCTCTACCTGTCTCTGCCCCATGACTACACTCTTCCTGCTCCAAACAGAGAAAAAACAGCCTAAATGGCTCTTCTGACTTAAGCAGTTGCATCTATTATGGCCATAAAAGGATTTCCCAGAGCTTCCAGCCAGGCATGGGGCCCTTGTGTTCTGAATTTACCAGTCAGTGGCCATTTGCTAGAATAATCATCTTCACATTTACTGTTAATAACCTTGCTTCAGGCTGCTACAACCAAATGGTTGGTCACTTCCAGTAATGGCCAAATTTTCAGGGATTATTGCTAAAATGATTAGGCATATCGTGATTTCCCAGGGCACATGCTTTGGAGTTGATCCATTAGCAAATAAAAAGCCTTCTGGGTTGATTGGGGAGGGGTGTTGATCTCAAAAGGTAAATAAATGCCATTACATCTGTTCTGATTTTTTCCCCTTAGCTGAATCTGGACTTTACTTTTTTCCTGTCCAATGATGATTCATTAGTTAGTTACTAGACAGACCGATTTTCTTTTGTTTGCTCTCAGCTCTTCATTGTAGTTGACACACCTGGGAAACATAACAAATCAGATCAATCAATTCATTCCTTTATAGGAATTCTTGAGGTCCATGTTTGAGCTAGAAATTTTGCACAAGATCTCACTTAATACAGCGAAGTCCTTGAATCTAATTCGCATGTGAGCACAGTGAGCAGCAAAGAGATTAATTTGTTTATGATTTGTTATGCAGCCAGTAAACATATGGTTTTTGTTTTAATCCAGGTAATGAATTCTTCTCACCAAACTAGGAAGCCTACCTTTCTTGTTCTTTTCTACTGTCCCTGGTCCCCGCTTGCACCAAGACAGGCATGGCAACTGGGAGCCCAGCCCAAGGCGGAAGGCAGGTTAGGACATCAACAGGTAGAGTCTGGGAAACCCTCGCAGCAGCAAGCCTGCTCTTTTTGGTGACTACTTGGTTCACACCCAGCGCCAGGGTGTCTACTGCAAACCTGGACCTTCAGCTCCAACTCTGGCAAACTAGAGGAACAAGAGAAGGAGGGAGATGGAGAAATAGTGTTTGGGAGAACATTCAAGGTGGATCTGGACCTGAAAAACACCCTTGCTTACCAAAATACAGGAAGAAAATGTTTTCTCACTGCAGCTGTAGCAGGTGTTTTGTACATGGGACTCACAGATGTGAGTAATGGGTAAAAGTCACACCTTAATTTTCTCCTTGGAGTTGCATGAGCACAGACAAGAGACTGGGACACAAATATTACAGCAATTAAAAAAAACCATGCACACAGTAGAGAGACATTGCCTGATCTCTAAAGGTTGGCAAAGCTAGCCATTCTTTGCAATTAGGATGTCCCTCTGTCTGCAGGAACTAGGGTCCACATGCGCTCTGGGAAGAAATCCTTACACAACATAGAAATCTAATGGCAAAAGGGAAGAAGATCCAAGAGGGACCAAAGCAGACAGGTTTCCCATCCACATTCTTCAACCCATTGGCATGAAGGCTTTGGTGACCAACAGGAGAGCCACACTGAGCTTTCCTGAGCATCACATCATTTAAATATTTCCATATCTTTAATTTCTAAGTTAGGATAATTTTTATGACAAAGCTACTGCACATTTGTTTCAAAAGTTGAGAATGTGTAAGAACCTGTCTTATCTTGATAAAGATTGCCCATCGAGAATCACCATCAAGTGTCAATTTGAATAGTTTCATGGTGGAGGCACTTCAGTTGAAACCCGCAGGGTGATCTTAAAAAGCTGGACACATTAATGGTTATGGGAAATAGTAGCAGATTTTGTTTAGTAAAGAGTTTATGTTGTGAGACAGAACAACTGATCAACCCCAGTGGCTTGGGGAAGGTTAGATAGTACTGCTCACATCTCGGTGTTGAAATTAGTCACAAGGAGCTAAGAGGTGATCTGTGTCTCAGAAGGAGGTAAAGAGACATGTGTTACTTCTGGGTCAAACCAGTGAGTGCTGACATGTACCTTTTGTTGCTTTCTCCCTCTGCTGAGATGAGCTTGGGAACCACATGTTTGTGCTGGTTCAGTGGCAGGATAGTACCATTTCTGCAACCCTGGATCCCCGAGTGACAATGTGGAGGAGCTGCCCCTTCACCTGCATCAGGAATCTCAGGAGGTTACACCATTGGAATTCCATGCTTTACATGATAGTTTTGCACAATCTAGCTTCTCCAAAGACAGATGATTCTGATGTCTTAAAGTATGTCTTCAGGTCTTGCAGAGGAGGAATATTTGAAACAGAGAGATTTCCTGGTATACTCAGTGCCTGTCCCCGTGGCCATATCAGACCAACCAGGACACAGGTGCCCAAAGAAAAAGAGATTGAAGTGGAGATGATTCCTCTTGAGGTGGCAGACATTTACAGCTACCTATGGGTTAAAACATAGGAAAAACAAAGACGAAGAAGGAAAGGAGAAAGAGAAGGAAGGAGAACAATAAGAAGAGGAATAAGAATGAGAAGAGGAAGAGGAAGGAGAAGAAGAAGAAGAGGAGGAGGAGGAGGAAGAGGAAGAGGAAGAAGGTGGAGAAAGAGAAGAGGAAATGCCACAAAGTTGGCTTTTGCTCAAGAATGAAAACAGAGTTATTTATAAGAACAAAGCTGACCAGGATAAAGATGGAGGACACAAACATTTAGCAAATCTACTTCCTTGCTTTACTGGACACTTTTATGACAATGCTCTTGTTTAGTCTCTTTTCTCCTACTAGCTTCTAAGTCAGAATCTCCTAAAGAGGTCCGAAATAACTCTATATTGGGTCAGGAAAAAACCCTTGTGAGCAGGTGGTGACTGGAAAGCATTTCCAAGTGTTTCTCCACATGGTATTTTGCAAGTACCTGATGCAGAATTACTTACCAAATCAGAAATTCAAGGGGCAGGCTGAGAGAGTTTCTTATGAACAAGTTATGCAGTCATACTGTATCCACCAAAGTTTGCAAGTAACTGCTTTAAATCCTCCCCTCTGGCTAAGATGTCACATTTTGACTACTGGAAATGGATCTGCCCTGGTTTCTCATCTGGCTTGCTGAAAAATGCTTTCTTCCTAAAGAAGAAAAACAATTCTCACTATGATAAAAGGTGCCCCTCAAGTGGACATACCTAGTCTCAGAGGTGCCAGTTTGGGACTGCTCTCCTTTCCCCTGTTTATGTAGCCAGGTGAGCTACATCCCCCATAAGCTTCAGTTCTCACAGATGCTGGGGTGGCTGGAGGGTGTGAGTCACCAGCTGCAGCTGCCATGTGGTGTGGGGTGGAATGCGAGGAGATCACCGATCCTACTCATTCTGCCCCTGTTTCCAGATTGCAGCCTGGAATTTGACCTGGGCTTTAACCACAGAGACAGCCTCTTCTATGGAAGGGAGCCCCTTCAGTCCCTACTCTGATAAGCCATAGCCTTGATACCTTGCTCTGAGACACATTTGAGACTTGGATTTTTGTCCAAGTCTGCCCTTCTGAGGACTGTTGTGCTTGCCAAGCTAATCACTTTCATCATGTTGGGGGAGACTTTCAAAAGTGAAGTAAAAGTGGAATATTTCCCAAGAGATGAAAAACCTTCTCATATTTGGTGCACATTGAAAACAAAGCCGACCTCAATGAGATCACCACAGACTACAAAGCCTGAAGAGATTTCAGGAATTACCACTAGGTCAAGAAGTTCTTCTGACTTTTGTGCTTGGTCTTTCAAGCTAATCCAATGACACAGACAGGGTGGGGATGGTCCTGGTCGGGCAGAGGGGATGCAGGGTATGAAGTGGATATACAGCTTACAAGGAGTCCGGTCCTCTGCAGGGAGTGGCAGGTGCATCATCTCCTGATGATGAGGACACTTCACATGGGGAAAGGTGGAGACATGTATGTATTTATGAATATATATATGTGGCACCGGGAATCATCTATTTATTATTTTAATTCGACACAGGGTCTTGCTAAGTCACCAAGTTACCAAAGTTGGGCTCCAATTTACAACCCTTTTGACTCAGCCTCCCAGAGTGCTGAGCTTATAGAAGATGTGTGCCGCCATGCTCTCCTGAGTCTCATATTTGAATCCTGGTTCTGTTACTGAATGGTTAGCTGTCTCTGAGGCATTTCTTCAACCTCTCCAGATCCTCAGAATCTTGCCTGTATAATGTTCATAATGTCTTGCTCACAGGATAAATGGGAGGCTGGATGAGATTGCTGTGTAAACTACCCAATGTAGTAGGCTTTCAACCTATCTATGCCCCTCTTTCTTCACAGTCACTCATTTGCACACATCATATGTACTCTGGCCATTCAAGAGATTCAAGGAACTACATGAGGCCTGAGGGATAGGGAAACTAGCAAAACGTTCATGGGAGGAGCTTTCTGCTTATTTCCACTTCCTGTTGACCAGGAAAGTGCAAATCCCTGTTTGACCTAACTCCTGAGCCTGCCTTCAACACCCCCAAGTGCATTGGTGCCTCCTTTCCATGTTGGGAACACCGAGCTCCCCTCCGCCTCAGGGATGGTTTCCCGCTTCACTTCCTGCTCTTCATGTCACTGTTTGACCTCTTTTCAGATACCATATTAAATTTTCCTCCTCTCCTCTTCACTCAGAGTCTCCTGTTCCTTTTCTATCAACTATCCTTTGATTTCTTTGCATATTTGTTTGATTTTTGCCTCACACAAAGCCATGAAATCCACACAGCATACATTTATTACCCTAGTACAGACCCTGGCCCACTGTGTAAACTCAGTAGAAATGGGGGAAAATAATGGATTATGGAATGAATGAATTGCCCACAAACAATTCTGAAAATGAATTATTGAAATTGCACTTAGGTATGCAACATTAGCAGCTAAGCATATCTCCTAGCTGGCTCACTGAGAAAAGTAAACACAAGAACTGTTCATTAATTCATTTCATCAAAATCATGATGATATGCAGGCTAAGGAACTTGGAATCCAGGACAGTAGACTATGTCCAAGCACTACCCTTACCTGGTCTGCAGCAGACATCACTAATAAGTGTTGGCATGTTTCCCCCGTGGAGTGAAGCAGACTTCTCAGGACTGATCCTCACGTAGACATTGGCAGTTGATTAAAGAGGTCCTACAAAATCCCCCACCTCACCCCTCTGAGACCACTGTTGCCACTAGAAGCCCCTGCTCAGCATTTTTCTTGTGCCCTAGACTTACTGGGATGGAGGTAATCCATGCTCTAGAGCAATAATTTTCAACAGGGGTAGGGTTTTTCCTCTGGGTCACGTTTTGCAATATGTGGAGACATTTTTGCTTGTTACAGATAGCAGAAGGGGGTGTTACTGTCTTTTAGCAGGTAGAGGTTAGGAATGGTGTGAGCCTCCATGATGCACAGGAAAGCTACACAACAAAGACTCGTAGTCATCCACAATGCTGAAGTTGAGAAAGCTTGCTCTAGGGTAATGTCATCCTGATCTCAAGGTCTCCCCAGAAGTCCCATATGTATAATTGTTATTATATGGATGCACTCTGCCCTATTTGCTTGTCATGTGTCTCAATATTTGATATTCAACTATGCTTATATGGGTAGCAGTAATTTATTATTTTTCACTATCATATGTGATCCACTTTAAAGTGTATACCATTGTGGAATTAACCATCTTACCTTTGCTGGACATATTTCCCCCAGGCTTAAGCATTATGGAATGGATACTATCATCATTATCCTTTGGTACATACACTTCCTTGGGTTTATACACAAGAGGAGAATTGCTCCATAGAGGTTACATGGGTTTGGCTTTAGCATTTTTCAAAGTAGTTGTATGTAGTTCCTCTCTCCTGACCAGAGCAGGTTAGTTCTGCCTGCCTGCCACTGGCCATTCCATTTCTTTTTCATTTTAGCCACTCTAACTGGCATGCAATGGTATTTCCCTGAGGTAGCATTTTCATTTCTCTGGTGACTAATGGAACTGAGCCATTTCCATTGGTTTTTACTTGCATATTGTTCCTTTGGATATCTTCTTTTTTTGTGGGGTTCTTCTTTTGTTCACCTCTGTACTGGTTTGTCCATATTTTATTGACTCATAAAGTTTCATTTTATACTTTTGACAGTACATATTTATCATCTATCAGTCTATCATCTCCTATTTCATGTAAGCTTCTGTCTTTACACTTCATGACTTATCTTTTCACTAAGTTACTGGTACTTTTGTGAGCAGGCATTATTTCAGTGAAGGTCAATTTATCAATTTTTGTTCCTAAGTTCAGTCTTAGGACAATTTTTATTCTTTTCTTGCTATTGATTGGCTAGAACTTTACTACACTGTTGAATAAAATCGGAATGAGCAGACATCCTTGTTCTGTTCTTCATCTTAGGGAGAGATCTTTCATGTTTTAAGGATAATGTTAGCTGTGGGGTTTTCACACATGCCTTTTATGAGGTTGGGCAAATTCATCTGCTTTTAGTTTGTTGTGTTTTTACATAAATAAGTATTAGATTTTGTCAAATGTTTTTTATATCAATTGAGAAAGTTTTATTTTTCTCTATTTTATTGTTACTGTATGTTATATTTATTGATTTTTATGTTTTGAACCACCCTTGCATTCTTGGGATAAATCCAAATTGGTCACAATGTGTAAGTCTTGTACTATGCTGCTGGATTTGACTTACTGGAATTTTTTTGAGTTTTCTTTATTGTTGACTTTTAGCATTTTTACAATGGTGTGCCTAATTATGATGTTCTTTTTATTTATCCTCTTTGTTTTATTTCATCACTTTTGGAACATTCTTGGCTCTTGCCTCTCCCAATATTTCTTCTATACCTTTCTCTTTCCCCTTTTCCTGTTACATATGTATTAATTCTATTTCCTATACCTTATGTATCTCTTATGATCTTCATGTGTTTTTCATTTTTGTATTCTTTCTATTTCAGTCAATTTTCTGCTAACTTCCCATTCCCCCAGCTGCCCCTTTTGTGTGTCTGAACTGCTACTAAATTTACCTGTCAAGTTATTAATTTCAATAATTGTGTTTTTAGTCCTATAATTTCCACATATTTTCTTTTTATAAATGTTTATTCTTTTGCAAAATTTTCATTCCAGTCCTGGATATTTTAAGATCTGTGCCTGACCATTTCAGTGTTTTTCTAATGTATTTTTTTTCTTTTGTTAGTTTTTGTTGTTTGTTGTTTGGTCTTGTCTCTTGTTAGCCTGGTAACATTGTATTGGGCACTGGACACAGATTCTTTATATGGAAAGTGCTGGAAAGTTTAAATGATCCTTCAGCTCTTGGCAGGCAGTTAGAGTAGGGCTGAGCTATCTGAAGCCTGGAATTTAGCCTTACGTAGATCTGTTCTCTTTACCTAATATCTGAAATGTTATTGTTTCAAAACCCTCATAAGTTTATCTCTTCTCAGCCTCTTTGTTAGAAGCTAAACTCCAAGTTTTATCTCCCTAGGGCCATGACACACCTGAAAGCCATTTGTCTCTTTATCTTACAGCCTGCTATTTCTTCTTGTCTTTCTTGGCCTGTATAGCTTATGAATTGATGTAAGGATCTAGATTAATATGACTATAATCATGTTGGTTATAACTACCATTTTGCCCACGAGGTGACCTGAACCACATCCCAAACCCTACAGAACAAAAGAAGTTGACAAGTTAATCATCTAGACATGATGTATTGGACAGTGATGCCCAGACTAATTAATGGATATTGGATATGTAAATTGTTTTAGAGAAAATCCAAGTACATTCTGGTTGACCACAGCCCATATTTGTCTAGGTTAGCATAGAAACCCCCTCCTCCTGACTTAGGGTGTGGGAATTCACTTGTTGTCCTGCAACCAGGACATGCTGCTATCTAGAAATCTGAAATACATTGCATTCTGTGCATTCCTGGGTCCATCTACCTCTTTTTGCTGCACTTTGCTGTTGTTTCTCATATACCAAAACAATTGACATATGGCACCTGAGGATAAGCATATCAGACTTTTAGTCTTTTTCATTTATTCTTTTCTTTACCCCTCAAATCTTGGCTATTTTAAGAGTCTACACATCACTTTGTCTTTCCCTCACTCCACACGACTGTTAAAAACACTGTTCAGCTTCTTTGCCTCTTACAACTTACACTGCTTGACTTTATGCTGGCTGCTCAGGATTCTTACAAACTGGTAAGTTGCCCCCAAGGAAAATGCTATCCAGAGGGTGGTGCTAGCTTCCAAGGGTCTGAGCCCCTGTTGTTTTGATTGTTTTGATAGCACTTCAGTGGTATTTAAGTTTTCTAGTTATTCTTGCCGAAAGTGTTGTTTATTATAGATTGCTCAGCTATTACTGAAGGCAGAGGCTCCAAGAGCAGCTCTGGGCTCTGTGTCCATAAATGTAAAAGGAGTGGCTTATCATTTCTGCCTCAAAGGGGACCATCCTCGGGTCATCTTGTCAGTAAAACTGCCTCCAGCTAGATCCTTTTATCAAGTCATAAGCCGTACAGGCCATAAGCTATTTTGGACCAGGAAATCAGTGTTACATTAAAAGTATAAAGTAATAAAATATGATCATGCTTAAAATACAAAGCCTTTATCTATTAGGGATTCACCTTAAAACATTTAATCGTATGTATTGAAAATTTGCTTTAAAATAATCCAGCAGAGAGTTCTATTGTCTATCAGAGTGGTTGAACATGTCCATTAAAAAAATCAGGGCTGGGGATTTAGCTCAGTGGCACCTTACCTGCCTCACAAGCACAAGGTCGTGAGTTTGATCCCCCCCCCAAAATCAGGTATGTGTTTGAATCTGTTTCAAGGATTCCATTTCTCTTATGTTGGGCATTCATAGACTTCATCATTTTCCTAAGCTCCTCTATTTTTTATCTGTGTCTAGATTCACTGAGCAAGTCCTTCATTTTGATTGTTATCTCTTTTTTTTTTACCTGAGAGATTATTTCTGATCTGATTTTATATCTGATTTTTTTATATTTATGCTCATACCACTTAAGAAAATTCAGGTGGGTGGTTTCTGATTTCCTCTATTTCAAGGTCCCCTGGACTTGTCCTAGGTGGACTGCAGGTCTGGGGTTGCATTTTGCTTCTGCATCTTGTCATTTTCTAATTTTAGTTTTTCAGTTTGTTTTCTATGTTGATGCTTGTAAATTTCTTATGGTAGATAGCCTTATCACTAGTATTAAGGCTTCCCTAAGTAATGTCTATTCCTTGGCAATGTCTTCTAAGTGCAGCTGGCTCTTGGTTTTTGTGTTTTTTCCAAGATCCTATCTTTTCAATTTATTAGAGATGAGAAGCTGCTATCTATTTGGCTCAGCACCAGTATAGTTACTGGACTACAGTGATGGTTATGAATCCAGAAAATCACAATGTTGTCAAACTAGAGAGGGCAACTGATTTCAACAGGTATGACATACTGGCTAATGTAGTATAGTTAGCAACAACAATAGCATCAAGCACAGCCTACAAACTGACAAACTGTGATAACTGTTAATTTGGGACCTTTAACCATAGGAGAAAGATCTACAGTTATATAACAAAATCCAATGTAAACTAGGAACTTGTATGCAGTGAGTTTCCTTTTAGTAGAGTCATTTTATCCTATAGGGGGAAAATTTAAGAGCGATAAGGGACAAATCAGAGAGATCAATAAGGAGAAATATAGTAAAAGCAAGGCTGAAGGTCACAGGATGATCACCCAAGGTTTGGGAAACTGGAGAAGAGGACAGAAGAGAAAGAATGAAGGAGAAAGCAAAAGAATATTGAAGTAAACCAGAAAGACTAGAGACAATGTTCACTCACATGAAAATATCAAAAAATAAAGAAAGACAGTCAAGAAAAGAGAGAAAAAAGACAGACAAACAATAAAAGTAATAATCTAAGCAGCAAAACAAAAACAAAACAAAACAAAAAAAAACAGACAGAAAAAGGAAAATGAAAGAAAGAAAGAAAGACCAATAAAATTCCTCTGGTGCCCACAGTTCTGTTACAGTGTCCAGGTCAGAGCCCAGAGCTGTGCTAGGTAACCCCACCAAGTGTGCAGTAGGTTTAGTGCTGGGTGCAGAACTGATTTTTGATCTCAAGAGACTTAGAGTAGCAACAACAATTCTGGGCAATAAACGCAAGGCAGGAGGCATCACAATCTCTGACTTTAAATTATACTACAAAGCTACTGTGATAAAAACAGTATAGTACTGGCAAAACAAAACAAAACAAACCAGACTTGAAGATCAATAGAACAGATTAGAAGATGCAGAAACAATTACAAACACACCCATGTTATTTTCGACAAAGGGGCCAAACACCTTCACTAGAAGAAAGCTGGCCTTTTTAATAAATGGTGCTGGAAAAACTGACTTTCCACATCACAAAAACTAAAACTAGACTCATGTTTCTCACCATACACTAAACTAAAATCAGAATGGATCAAAGATCTAAATATTAAAATAGAAACAGTATCTGCTGGAAGAGAGAATAGGTAGAACTCTTGAAGAAACAGGTGTAGGCAAAGACTTTATGAACAAAACCTGTGGTTACGTGGGAAATAGTATAAAGAATCAACACCTGGGATTTCCTGGGATTTCACCTTATTAAAAAGCTTTTGCACAGCAAAAAAAACCCCAAAAAACCCAACAAAATCATCAACAGAGTGAAGAGACAATCCATAGAGTAGGAAAAATATTTTTCAGCTGTTCCTCAGAGAAAGGACTAATATCTAGAATACATAAAGAACCCCCCAAAATCATACCCCATAAATTTGAAGACCCAATTCAAAAATAAGTATCTGAGATGAATAGTTACTCCTCAGATGAAGAAGTAGGAATGGCAAATACATATATGAAAAAATGTTCAACATCACTGGTCATTCCAGAGACACAAATTAAAACAATACTGAGGGCCAGGGATTTAGCTCAGTGCTTCCACCGCCTGCCCTGCAAGCACAAGGACCCGAGTTCGATCCCTGGTACCAATAAAACAATACTGAGATTCCATTTCACTCCAGAAAGAATGTCAATGATCAAGAAATCAACCAATAACAAATGCTGCAAAGGCTTCAGGGAAAAAGGAACGCTTCTCCATTGTTGGTGGCAGTGTAGACAGGTGCAATCACTGTCGAAATCAATTTGGAGATTTCTCAGAAAACTAAAACTAGATGTTCCATTTGACCCAGGTATTTCCTTTCTTGGTAGCTTCCTGAAAGAATTAAAAACCTCATACTACAGTGATATATGCATACCCATGTTTATAGCAGCAGATTGTAATAGCTAAATCTTAGTAACAGCCCAAATGCCTATCAACTGATGTAATGGATGAAATAGATGTGGTTCTTTTATACAATAGAGTACTATCCAGCTATAAAGAAGGCTAAACTTGAGACATTCTTAGGTAAATGGATGCTCCTTGAGACCATACTCTTAAGTGAAAAAAATAGGACACTTGTGTAAATATCACATTGTTTCTCTGCTGTGAGAAACCGAAAGTGCAAATAAGAACCAAAATGTATACTAGATATTATGAAATACGAAGAAAATGCTCAAATGGGAAGGCAAACTAGCGAGGGAGGAGGGGGAAAAGAAGGAAGGAAAAGAAAAAAAATATGAGAAAAGAAGGAAAAATGGAAACAAAGCTTTTGTAAACAAGGAGAGGAAGAAGGCTTGAAGGGAGGATAGGGAAATGGGGAAGAAAACAGGAACTGAGATATAGCACACGTAAAAATTCCCTATAATGAATGTGATCATTATGTATATCTAAAATGTACTAATAAACGTAATTAATACCAAACATCAGGTATGTAAAAAATGTCAGCCAAGACAAAATTCCTCTGACTTGCTGCAGAATCAAAGTGAGAAAGCTGGCAGGCCATTACAGTAAGATCCTCTGCACTGCTCTCAGCCCCTGGTAATATCTTGTTCTCCATCCCCTACTGGTGCCAGCAGCTTTGGTTTCGATCATTTTCTGTCTAATGACCTTTACAAAATCAGTACCTCTTGTCTCTAATATTGTTAGACCGTGATTTTCAAAATTTTGAAGGATAATTCACAGGCTATTGGGGCAACAAGAGTCCCCTGATGAATTTTCTAAACTGCTCTGTTCAATAAAGGTAATAATAAGGAGTCTTTTGTGCTTCCCATCATGTTGTAAAACCACTGCCATTTATGTTAGGACTAACCATCCCCAGCTGGTCTGCCCAAAGCCTCATATTGAATGATTTACTTGAATTACTTCCATTAATCCTCAGCAAACCTGTGATTAGGATTATGTGCTCTTCCCTTTTAGAGATGGGGAAACTGAGGTAGCTAGAAGCAAGATATCAGTTACTTAGTGACCAAATCAGAACCTCATCATTAATGGAAGAGTGGTTCCAACTTGAACTTGCATCAGAATCCCCAGGAGGGTCTGTTAAAACCACATTTCAGAGCTCCACCTCAAATGTTCCTGATTCAGTCGGTCTGAGGTGGGGCCCAAAATTTGCATCTTTAGTAAATTTCCAGATGATGGTGATGCTTCAGGTTCAGGGGCCACACTTTGAGAAACACGTACCAGGGCTTAATGTAGTAGGGTGGACAGCAGTGATTTGTTACCTGTGGATTTGCACTCTCAGTGATTCCTTCTGGGCATGGGGGAGTCAGAGACTCTGCTGTGTTGGGTGGGACAATGGGCTCATGGCTGTGGGTGTTTTCTCTTGTGGAGTGGGTGCCTTCTGGCCACTGCATGGCCAGGAGACTGGGTTTGGAATGCAGAGTCCTTCCTGCTGGTGGCAACAGGTAGCCAACTTCACCTTCACCAACATGTCTGATGGTTTCTGTTTTGGAGCCATTTTGGTGACAGATTCTTGAGTACCTCTTGGAACTGCAGTGTTGAGTCCAGTAAATCCTTTCCTGGATAGACCCCAACTACAGCCACAGTGAACTTGTAAATCTTTGTTCCTTTCTTCCCCTAACCTAGGATTCCAAATTATTTTCTTACTCTTATTTTTTTCCAGTACTGGCAATTGAACCCAGAGCTTTTGCACTGAGATACAACCCCACATCTTTCTTTCTTTCTTTCTTTCTTTCTTTCTTTCTAATTCTGAGACAGGGTCTTACTAAGTCATTAAATTGCCCAGGCTGGGCTGGAATTTGCGATCCTTCTGATTCAGCCTCCCAGAGTGCTGGGATTTCAGGCATGTGTCACCATGCCTACTTAGTTCCCTGTTCTTAAAGGTCCTGCTGCACCCTGCTGCTCTTTCTTCCAAGAGCCTTGTTTGAAAAGCTCTTCAAATTAGCTTGGAAGGTTTGTAGTCAGCCAAGCCTTCTTGCATTCAGGAGGGTGAATTAAGGTAATGATGATAGAGAGGATTAATGCCCATGGGCCCTGACTGACTGCTTAGCAGTAGAGAACCTGCCTGTTTTCTAATCCAGCTATTGTGCTGGGGAGCTGGATGCTTTTGAAATAGTTGGTGCCCTAGTTTTCTCACTTAACAAATTAAAATACCAATATTACACACTTCCCAGTTGTCTGGAATGTTAAATGACTTATCATATGCAAAAGTATTAGTAGGGTGTCTGGCACAGGATAAGACCTTCGAAAGCTTCCCTGGATAAGAGTTCTTGCTGGTGTACCTGAAGGTAAGCAGCCTTGGAACATGGGGGAAGGACATCTGGGTTGGAACTAGAAGTGACCAGTCCTCAGGGTTTGGGTAGGAAGTGTCTTGGTGAACAGAGTGAGATAAACAAAGACATATAATAGCCCGGGACAGAGAATGGGGAGGAAAGGGGTCTCCGGTGAAGAGATGCTCCTTTGCTTGTCCCCCTCCCTGTCCCCTCATAGCCAACATTCATGCTGGGCTAGGAATCAAAGAATGTCTCATGTTTCTTAGGAGCCTCAATCGGGACTCCAAACACATCACACCTAGCCTATCTTACCTGGGCTTCCTCACTCCATGTTTTGGGGTGCAATCCCTGAGTCATTGGAAAAATCACCCCTTTCTTAGACACTATCCTGTTTTATCCCTCATCGTGCTCTGTTGTAATTGTGTGCGCACGTGTGTGTCAGGGGCTTTGTCTCCTTGTTGAACTGATTTTCTCTGAGTTTGTGATGCTCTATGTCCATCTCTATATTCTTCATGCTTCACCCATGATGGACATTCAATAGATGTGTTATGAATGTACAAATGGACAATGGCATGGATAAGCAAATGAAGGGAGGAATGAGTGAAATTCTTGAAAACCACAGAATAGTGCAAGGCCTTGCACAAATATGTGATATAGAGTCTTGTCATCCAACATGTGGTCCAAAGAGCAGCAGAATTTTTCTCACTTGGGAATGGATTAGAAATGCAGAACTCAGGTCTTGCCCAGACCTGCTGAGTCAGAAGATGCATTTTAACCAGACCCCATGTGATTCATGCATACTTTACAACTTGAGAAGACTAGTCTAGTGGTTAAGTGAGAAATCTCTGGAAACTGGATTTAAATTCTGGGTCTAGGTCTTTCAGAGGGGACATCCTTTGTCCAGTGCTTGGCAAATGGTAACTCCTCTAAACTTACTAGCAGTGG
This sequence comes from Heterocephalus glaber, assembly GCF_053883595.1. Lineage (NCBI taxonomy): Eukaryota > Metazoa > Chordata > Mammalia > Rodentia > Bathyergidae > Heterocephalus > Heterocephalus glaber. The sequence goes on from NW_028258137.1 coordinate 7,183,146, forward strand.
TTTTCATTCTGTTCCCTCTGACAGTCCAGGATACTGTGGAGGAAGAAAGGAAAAGTCATTGCATATTGTCATGGACACCATCCCCCACTTCCTCTCTGCCCCAATAGTGGTGGTGGGGCCAGCTGTTGTCTGGACTGTGTCTTCCTGCATGGAGCTGCCTCCCTCCTGCTTCCTCTTAGGTGTCAGTCACAGGCTTAAAGCTTCCTGGAGCTAAGGACACGGGCCAGACAGAAAGAAACACCCTGTCCCAGGAGCTGAGTCATGTTATCTCTATTCAGACAGGGATCAGGCAGGTGGGAAACTCTGCAGGCCTCCGGAGATGCCCCAGGCAAAGGATTGGGTGACTCACAAAGGGCCATGAATCACACTGGTTACACAAGGGCAGATCAAGAGTATTCAAATGTCACACAAGCCCAAATGTGTCCCAGCAGAAGGGGGAGGGGGTGTCAGGGAGGAGACTTACCTAGAGACATGTCCTGGAATCTATATGCCCAAGGATGACATCGTCGTCATCATCATCATCATCATCATCATAATCATCATCATCATCATCATAATCATCATCATCATCATCACCACCATCGCCGTCATGATGATTGATGTGGTTGGAATGGAAACCAACAGGTAAATTGCTCTTCGGGGCAAGGGAAAAGCTGTACGTAACTCCCCTTCACAGAGAGTTAGAGATTAATTAGCACCTAAACATGGAAGATATGAAAAAACAGTAATTCATTCTTAAGAACTTTAAGAGCTATGTAAAAAATACGGAGTCAGATTAAAAAGTAATTCAGTTGAGGAAATAGATTCATTGAATGAACATGGAAAGAAACCTTTTGTGCTGATTAAGTTAACAAAGTTTTTTGTTTAACATAAGAATATTTAAAGATTGTGCAGCTGGGGAGGGATGGATACCCACCCTCCAACCATGGGCAGAAACCAGTCCAGCTTTCTGGTGGCAGGTTGGCTTCATAGTTGTGAAACCAGGCCTACTAGATTCATGCTAAAGGTGCAAGGTGAAACAGCAGATATTTATGATTTATTACTTATAATAGGAAAATATTGAAAAATGCTTAAATTCAATTTTGCAGTTTGATGTAACCTATAGATTATCAGGCTACTGGCCTTGCAGCTGATAAAGATTCGGACGTCCTCAATATCATATAAAAATGCTACTGATAAAGTACTGGGTTAAAAAATTAAGCATGGGCCAGGGATTTAGTTCAGTTGTTCTGCTAGCTGCCTTTCAAGCACAAGGTCCTGAGTTCGATCCCAGGTACCAATAAAAAAAGAAAGATAAAAAATTAAGCAAGATGTTTTTAAAAGATGCAGCCAAAGCCATATTACCAACAACAAAAGGTCACTCCACTTTAAAATAAATCAAACTAAAATACTTGAATGAAACTAAAATATTGCCAGTAATTATTGAAACTCAGTAAATATGTTCTCTTTTTATTCATTAAGTTTATTGGTACATTTTAGGTATACAACACAATGACATTCATCATTGGGAATTTGCACCTTTACATGATATATCTTGGTTCTTATTTTCTCCCCATTCCCCTGGCCCCTTTCAATCTATCCATTCCCTATTTACAAAGGGTTTATTCCCATTTTTTCCTTTTCTCATTTTTTTTCCTTTCAGTGACTATTTTCTTTTTTTGGGTAATTTTTTAAATGTCCATATTAACATTGTTTTTGCAATATAAATATGTGTTTATACTATACATTAATAAGTATATCTCTTATGAACATAAATATACATATGTAAGGGTATCATATATAAACAGTATTATATATGGAGAACATTATAAATCATATAATAGACATTTAGCTGAAGGTTTAAATTTGAAGGAAGGAGGCTCATTTATACTTTATATTCATGCACCATATTTTCCTTCATATTATTTACAGATGGTCACCAACAAATAAAGATTAGTCAGTTTGCAACTTTAGTCCAGTGTACTTTAGAAGAAAAATTATATGGGTGTGGCTCTGTGCTGTATTAATCCCTATGGATTAGATAGCTCTGTGTGGAAAACTCTATTGATTTCCTTATTGCTGGCCTAGCCAGGCAACAGTTGTTACTTGTGGTAGTTACAAGGCTTTTGACCTCACGGTGGATAAATCAGATGCAACAGAATTGGTACCTACTCCCTTTCACCCTTTCCTCCACCCCTTCAATAAATGTTGGAGACCTGGACTTATCTGGACCATAGAATATGCACATCTTGTCCGAAGTACAAACTCTTTGGGATCCCCAATCCAAACACACATGTGCAACTCCATTTGGGTCTATCTGAATGTCAGAGGGTGATGATCCTACACCAGGAAATGTAAAAGGAATGGTTCCACTTCCTGTGCAACCTCCAGAAATCCATTGTACATAAAATAGTAGCTCCAAGTAGAATGAAGTGGGCAGAACCAAATATTAGCACCCTAATCCATCAACCTGATCTCTTCCCATCATTCTTAGCAGTGCGGACTGACAAACAAGACACCCAGGGTGAGGCACAGAGGAGTTGTTTCCAACCTTGGTCCCTGTAAGAACAGTTGGCGTGTCCTGTTCACAAAGGCCCAGCTCTTCTGTTGTCCCCTGGCCAGTGTCAGCAATGGCAGCTCAGGGGCCAAACAGCCTCTCTGGCCTGCTTTTCTTTGGCTCTAGATTTACGAATGGCTCTCACTTATTTCCTTTTAACAAAATGGCTCAAAATGGTTATCTAGAGTGTAGGCTGCCTTTTGATCGCAATTTTGCTCCAAGTATTTACTCGCCAGCTCTTTAAGGAAGGATTTCCTGAAAGTTTTCATGCCCCTTGGCCCACCCCAGCCATTGCTTCCTGTCTGTAATACATTGGAATCAGAGTCTGGATTACGGTCTCTGTCCTCTGTGCCTTCTCCCTGTACTTTCAGTGTCAGCAGCCAGAATGCAAATCAGAGCATGACTTTCCCTTACTGAGAGCCTTCTAATGGCTGCTCATTTTTCTTAAATGAAATCCAAGCTCCTTGCCTTTTTCTTCAAGCCTGAAACCCCTGCACACCTTTGCTTACCTCTGTCCTCCTCACCACCAACTCCCACCTTGACTTGGTGGGTCCCATATCTGACCTTTCAGTTCTTTCTTACATGTGGCCTTTAAACATGGTCCTAGATAAGAAGCCTCATGGACACAGGGACCTAGTCTTGGTGACATTTCTCCAGAATGGTGTCTGGGACTTAATAGGCATTCAACACATGTTTATTGAATGTGAAATAAATGACTTAGAACCTTCATAGCACCCTTGCGTGGTGGGATTTCATTAAGTCAACATTTTATAAATGAATAAAAAGGCAACATTGTGCTTCATGATTGGTGGCATATGTGTGCACAAGTCTTGGCTGCTGAGCAGGATGAGAAGAGTAGCCAGGTTGATGGATCCAGATGTTGGTGATTGGTTTTGCCCATCTTCTAATTGGAGCCACCATTTTATTTGAAATGCATTCTTGAGGTTGCATGGGAGGTGGGGGGCAGTGCTTTCACACTGTTGGGTGTAGAGTCCTTGCTGTACTGATATCCAGGTACACCCAGATGGGAGCCTGAGCTCCTGCTGACTTTTGCTCTAGTTCAGATGCCTCCTTGGGTTGCACCGGGTTCTTTAGTTGACAACTAGAAGAAGAAGATGGAAAGTGGGGATGGACCTGCCACATCCTTGCAGCCTCCCTGCTCATGTGGAGCCTAGGCCTTTATCCATCATTAACTGTCATCTTTCCCAAGCTCTCGTCTTCTTATTGCTCCCTTCATGCTTTTTACTGTATTGATTCTGCTTCTAAACTACACTGCACTTAATGGTTTTAAAAAAATCATTTCACATTTTGGACTTATTATATATTCAAGTCTGTAGAAACCAGACCTTGAGAGGACTCAGAAGATCCCTCCATGTCCTCCTGGCCCACAGCTGAGCCCCTCTTGTCCCTTGCCATATCACTGATGATGAGCACATCAAGCACTCTCTGTGTCCCCTATTTGCGTCCATCTCATTTCAGCAACTCCTCCCAGAAAGCCTTCCCTTGCAGAGAAGTGAAAGAAAGGACCAGTCAAGATCTCACAAAGAGACCAGGAGGAGCAGGGTTGAAGTCCTGTCCTTACTCTGTGTGTGTGTGTGTGTGTGTGTGTGTGTGTGTGTCCCCTCTTCTCCAGGGATAACTCCCTCACCTAAACCAACTTTCCTCTCTCACGCCAGATCCTTCAGATCTGAGTCTAGGAGGAGCATGGACTCGATGCTTTTGTTCTTTTTCCAATGACTTACACCTCGAGGGCCCATATCAAAGCCCCTTACCCATGTCATGGAGTCTCTTGGAGGAAGGATTATTGTGTTGGTCAGAGGAGATAAAAAGAAAAGATTTTTTTCATGAAGAAAAGAAGAGCAGGAATATACTGGTGCACTTCCAAAACAGCAAAAAATAAAGGGTCCTGCTTACTTACTTTTTTAACCTGGTGCAAACTCTTATTTATCCCCAAAACAAATCTGCTTTGCTTCCTTTACTTCCCCCTGGAGGCTGACGCCCAAGGCCATGGAATGAAAGGACTTCCAGTGGAAAGCCATAGGTAAGTCAGCCTGCTATTCAGTATCTTTTCTTATACAACAGTTACTTGTAAACTAATCAATAAACTTCTTATTTTGTTTACTTCTTTAGAACTCTTAGCAGGTGCCCACTGAACCATGAAGAAACTTAAAATAGCCATGATCTCCCTTTATGCTGCCACCTCTTCCCCGTAGCCCACTAATGGTGTTTAGACTCAAGGCCACATGAAGCTAATCTGTATGGAAATAAAGGATAGAAATATTCAGATTGAGTTTTACTAAGTAAACCTGAGGTTTCTCTGTTCAGCAAAATAGACCAGGTAAATGAGTTTCTGATACAGAATAAATCACTAGTTTGAAGACCTATATTTCCCTTTTGCCATTTTGCTTAGAAGGGAAGAATTTGCAACCTTCTGCATGGATGTGAAAAGCACCAGACCCTCCCCCCTGAGGTAGTTCCCTGAGTTGGACTCATTTTCCTATTAAGATCTGAGAGTCTGCATTTCAGCTGGGGGCTGGAGATGCAGGGGTCTTCACAAGGGCCCAAGAAAGGGAGAGACAGGGATGTGTTTATAGAGCACCTCACAAGCCAGGTTTCAAGGCCTCACTCAAGGCATAGGACCTAGTCTGTGGCTTTGGGAAACAGACCAGCATCACATAGCATGGTGAATACAAAGTCTGAGGCATGTCCAGATGTGCCTTGGGCAAGCGAGGAGGGAGCCAGGCAGCAACACAGAGTCAGACCCATCTTTCTGAAGCACTACTGCTGGAGCAGGCCTCTCACCCATTTGGTCATCTGATCAACCATATCTGATAAATGCGGGTACCTTCTAGGAGCACAGCAGTGAGGAAGACAGCGCCCTTCTCTTGTGAAGCATATAGTTTTAGTGCATCTTAAAACATAGGCTGGGGGGCTGGGAAGAGGCAGGGGCAGGAGAGGGAAGGTGTTTCAATGCACAGAAGGAACACACGTGTGGAAGCAGGAAGTAGCTCAGTGTTTTCTGAAGCTACACTAAGGTCCTTGATGCACCATGGAACCCTTGAGGCTGGAGTGGAGAGAAACGACTGTCAGGAGGTCCTGTGGCTGGTTTGCCCAGGAGACCAAGTGAAAAAACACTAGAATATTCTCTCTGTAATGGTCATCCCACATCCTTCCATCTTAGAGATGGTTCTTTTTTCTCTATGGCTCACATGTGTCAGCGTGCCTGTGCTGTCATCGATATTACAGGGAGGAGGTAAAGGAAGAAAGCCATGGACAGGTGCTGATTTGGACTTCAGAGAAGACCTTTGCCCTAGGCCCAGGTGGCTCAGGATGGGCAGAGGTTGGGTAAGGATAGTAGGTGAGGCCATGAATAGCCCTTGTTGAAGGGACAGAATCCACCCCAGGGTGAGCACGGCTTCCTGTTTACTGATGCCATGTGGGGCCTTAGGAACTTTCCAAGCGTCGGCCATTTTGTTCTGTGAAAACATCGGTTTCATATACTTCACTTGACCTGTTCCCAGAGTAGTTAAGGGCTTTTTATGTTTGTCATCTTGCAATGTCACATATCATCTAGTTGAGGCATATACTGTTGGGGCTCTCATTCAATAGCTGAGGAAGTTGAAGCTCAGCAAGTTAACATTAATTGCCCAAAGCCATTTAACCAGAGAAATCAGGGCTCAGACTGAACTCTGTTCAGCATCCATGTCTGACTGTGGTGTTGAGGCTCAAGGGCCTCTGCTTTCCCTGGACAGGAGCCTGTGGGGCCATTGGAAGCCCCATGGCCCATGTGGGCCCCATCTCTCTACGCTTTGAAGCTCATCCGACTGTGAGTGTTGAAGTTGCTTCATGGGCTGGAACTTCAAGGAACTGGAGGACAAGGCCTAGGCCTTCTGTTGGAGACTTGGCTTCTGATAAGGGAGAAGGCCAGGATGAATCCTGGGTCTGTTTTGAGTTGACTCAGTCTCTCCAGAGGTTTCTTGTGTTGACTGTCTCAGCACCTGTCTTCCCCACCTTGTCACACATCCTACTCTGTCAGGAAATATTCCGTTACTGAAGTTAATGTCAGGATTATAGAGTTGCCATCCCCTTCTCAGATCTCTCCCTCAGCCTTGTCTCTAGTCAGCAGGGGGATCTCTGCTCATCAGAGTCACACACGACCCCAGTTGAAGGAAGCTTCCTCTCACATGTATTTCTACAGTCACCTTGGCACAGAGGAAACATGTCAAGCTATGCACTTGTTCTTAAATCTTCCTAAGAAAGGACACACATCACTCATGCTTACATTTCACTGGCCAAAGAAAGTCACATGGCCATAGCTATCTTTAGGTGAATATAATCTTATGAAGTGCCTGGAAGGCAGAATACAGGAAATGTTTAGGGAGAGCATCACTAACTTCTGTAGCAGTTCAGAATGGTAGGAAGAATGTGAGCATATCCCTTGGCCATTGGACATGTGTCTGGTGGAGAGCTGATTCAACAGAATGTGAGGCTAAACCAAGCAAGCTCTAACACAGAAATCATGAGGGCTGGTCTGAGTGCAATGCCACCACCGATGGCTGCTGTAGGACCAGAGGTCAGAACTAAGTGAGCAAGAAGATTTACTTGGTAGCACATCTCCATATTTTCACTTTTTGCTTGGTCGTTCACCTCTAGTAGCTCTGACCGCAGGAAGTAGCCTCATTTGACTGATTCATAATTAACCTTATAGTCTTCCTATAAGAAAGACAACTATAATTTTATGGGGAGTCATGTCAGAATACCATTCTAGAATCTCTCCCTGAATCAGGCAAGCCAGATTGACATTCTGAAGTCTTGCTTTGGACAGTTCTTAGTCACGGGGATGAATTGCATACTATAAAATATTATCACTTTATTAATGTATTAATGTCAAATACAGTAAATTTATTTATGCATCTTTGTGTGATAGAAAAACATCAATGAATACTTTCAAATTTTGATGTGTCCGATGTGATTAGAACAATGCTAGGAGACAAGAAAAGCAAGTTACTGACTTAGTCTGTATTGTGATGTGACATAGTTCCACTTTGCCATCGTTTAAACACCATCTAGGCTCTGGAGGTAGCAGAGGTAGTGAATAAAGAAAGTAAATAAAATGACTATATCCACACAAGCTGATGTCTTCTTGTGTTTTCTTTCTTATTTAAGCCAAATTATTACATCTCATATGACTGCAAAAAATCAAAGCGCTGAAAACATTCACATTATTATTTTTATGAATAGTATGGGTCATTTACTCAACAAATGTTTATTTAGTGTCTACGAAGTGCTAAGCAGTGAACAGTGAACAAGATAGACAGAGGTCTTTGATTTTATAGGAATTATTTCTAGTGGGAGGCATAGGCGGTGAGTAAGTAGACAAATACGTGTATGAAGGAATTTTTGGGTAATGAAAAGTCCTTTAAAGAAAAACAAAGCAAAGAATGAGGACAGTGAATGACAGTTTGGCTTTAAGGAAAGGAGTCAGGGATGCTTCTCTAAAGAGGTAATATTTGGATTAAGAAATGAACAAAGTGAGTGAGTCATTAGAAAGTTTCAGGGACAAGAGTCTCAGACAGAGAGAGGCACAAGTACAAGGGCTCCAATGTAGGTTTGAACCTGTGAGCAGCACGAAGGTGGGGAAGCAGAGTGAGGCAGAGTGGGAGATGAGTCTAGAGAGGTAGGCAGAGGCAAGACTATGAAGGACAACATGAACAATCTGGGTTATATTACAGGTGTGGCTCAAAAATCACTGTAATTTTATTAAAGGGAACGTGACCTCTCTCTCTCTCTCTGTCTCTCTCTCTCTCTCTCTCTCTCTGTCTCTCCCTCCCCTTCTCTCTCTCTCTGGAGAGTGAATTGGAGAGGCAGGATTGGGAGCAGGAAGACCAGTTAGGAGGTCTCATGAGTCTAACTTCGGAATCATGGTAGGTAGCTACAGAGGTAGTCAGAAGAGTCAAATGTTGATATACTTTATGGGCAGAACCAACAGGACTTGCTGATGGATTGGATGTGAGCAGGGTGGAATGAAAGAAAACAGGGCCAACTTCTCAGTGTTTGGGTTGAGCAATTGAGTCCATTGAAATGCTCCTCACCAACAGCGGAAGGAATGAGTTTGGGGCAGGAAATCACCAACTCTGTTCTGATCTTTGAGGGTCTTCTTAGGCATATGAGTGAAGAGATCAAGTCTGCACATGCGTATATGAGTTCTGGGGAGAGATCAGGGCTAGATATGAAAGGCATGGACTTGGGAGTCATCAGCAAACAGATGGCATTCAAAGCTAAGAGACCTGGAGAATGAGTTGTGTATGAGAAGGGAAAAGAATATTAGTGTCAAAATCTCTCCGTGAACCAACATCAAAGACTGAGGAAAGACCTAAGAACTGTATTGCAGTGATAAGGAAGGGAATCCAAGAAAGAACCTTGATGGAAAACTAAAAGTTCCCAAGAAGAAATGATCTATTAAGTGTTCAAATGATGCCGAAAATTCAAGGTCAATCCAATGGAAGATGTGGAAATAGGACTGATGAGTGATCTCAGGGAGTTTAACGAGAGTTGTGTTAGTGATGTCAGGGAGTGATAGGGAGGCCGACTTTGAAATATGCAGGAAGGCTGGAAAACAAAAGGGTGGAACTATGAGGAGGAGTGAGAGAGATGAAACATTTCTTGGTGTATGTATAGAAAGGGATCTTTTGGCATGTTTGAGTTCTGGTTCTCAGAGAGATTCAGCAGACTGTTGATGCTAGAGAGAGATCAGAAATGCTAGGAGTGAAGTCCACGGTGGACGAGAGAGGGTGAGTTCATGTAGCAGCAGAGTTATCTGAGCCATCAGGATGAGAATGGAGAGAAGGCCAAGTCTATATGTAGAGATAAGTAGGAAGCAGCAAATGAGCTTCTGATTGCTTTCATCTTTAAAATAAAAGAAAAAAGAACCAACACTATCTAATAAGAGTATGTGTAATTCCCCAAAACAAGTGTAATTATTGTACATCACATATACCAAAAAAGAAAAGTGAGTTTGGGAAGTGAGAAGATGATGTCAATCACCATCTGGCTAAGTGGAAAGCATTGACTGGGGACTGTGGCTGGCTTCTCAGTGGTGCTGGAGGCCCACTTGAGCTACATGATCATAAACCTAAAGTGAGGCCAGTGAACAGAGGTGTGAACTGTTCTCTGTCCATGATGTGGTGCTCTGGTACAGGCCCAAAGCAACAGACAGATGAGTTAGAACAGAGACGAGATGTACTGGAGCACCAAAAGGAAGAGGAAGAGTTGAGGATAGCAGAGGGAATTCCTGAAAGGTTGGACTATGGACTCCAGAATGGAGAAAGAGTAGTGCTAGGGTCCAATGCTATGGTTGGAGTCTCTAGTGGGACAGAGACACTGTTATTGGCGTGCATAGATTATGGGAAGTGATTTGGTTCTGGCTAGAAAATCTGATGTTTGGAATCAAGATATCAGAAGCCACACAGTTATTGATAATATGCAGGTCTAGGGTATATCTTAGGAAAGAGAGTGCCGATGTGTGCTAGAGGAAAATCACTAGGAGGTCATTGACCAGAGGAAAACTATAACAAGAAAATATTGACATATTATTTTTAGACTGTTGCTACTGAAAAGAAAAGATTTAAGAAGGAGGTCTGGCACTGAGTTCCTAATTTAAATAACTTAGTTAATGTGGATGAGTGAGTCCCACCTAAATGCATCGATCCTTTTCTGAGTTGTTATTATTTTGTTCTGAGTCATTATGATTTTGTTCTGAGCAGTTTGGAGGTCTGTTCATGTCATTTGTTAATACTAATAAAATGTTAATATTTGACATAAATTTTTTTTTGTAAAAAAAATGTGAGAGATGAATTTAGAACAGGGTGTAAAATAATACAGATTCCACAGCTTCTGCAGTGAGTGATCTTGAATTCATGTGCCATTCACAGCTGCAGTGATGGGGACTTTTGCGGGACTCTGTACTTCTCATGCAGTTGAGTGGGCATCCGTGAACATCCGGACACCTCCATGCATGTATGACAGTCGTGTGAATGGCAGCCAGTGTGTTTATGGAGAATCCAGGAAGAAGCTGCTGGGGGGGGGGTACTATTTCAGAAGCCAGTGTGGGACTGGCCTTGTGAATTATACCTCCCTGGACACTTGCTCCTTTGCTGTGGGACTTTGCTCCTCCTTCCACTGGGAAGTGGAGCTTATTTACCCATGCTCTGAATCTGAGCTGAACTTGCCACTTGCTTTGACTAATAAAGAGTGGTAGAAGTGACCTGGTGTGATATGAGTCTGGACCTCAAGAGGTCTTGTGCATTTGCTCCTGTGTTTTGGGAACTGGGATGTCTCCACATTGGAGTCTGGGCTAATCTTTTGGAACATGAGAGCTATGTGGAGTGAGAGGCCCTCAGACAGCCACACATGAGAACGAGGCCACCTTTGATCAGCCAGCCCCTGTTCAGTAACCAGCAGACCACAGCCAGATGTCTGACCCCCTTGAAACCAGCAGAAGCATCACCCCAAATTTCCAGCCCTAGGAGCTGGTATGCTAATGAGTGACTTGTATTAACTCACAAAAATTTTGGCTAATTTGTTATAGAATAACAAATAATTGATGTAACAGTAAGATATATATATATTAGGGTTTTTTTGGTACCAGTGATTGAACTCGGGTCCTTGCGCTTGTGCAGCAGGCAGTGAAACCACTGAGCTAAATCCCCAGCCCAACAGTAAGATATATTAACGAATGTAAAAAGAGGGTGAGGAATTATGTTTATTGAGTAACTACTTTGTGCTGAGCAACCCTGAGAACAATATCTTGATTTTTCTCCTCTCTGAAGTGGTATTATTTTTCCTTCCTTCCTTCCTTCCTTCCTTCCTTCCTTCTTCCATCCCTCTTTTCCTCCCTCCCTCTCTTTCTCTCTTTCTTTCTTTCCTTCTTTCTTCTTTCTTCTTCCTTCCTTCTTTTCCTTTCCTCTCCTTCCTTCCTCTCCCCTCCCTCCCTTCATCCCCTCATCCCTCTCTTCCTTACATTTTCTTTCTTCCTTTCTATCTTTCTTTCTTCTTTCATTCTTTTTTGTTTTTGTGCTACTGGGGATTGAACCGAGGGCCTACTCACTGAACTACATACCCAGCCCTTTTTATATTTTTTATTTTGAGATAGTCTCAGTAAGTTGCCTAGGCTGGTCTCGAACTTGTGATCCTCCTCTATCAGCCTCCCAGAGTGGGAGTTATAGATAAGCACTACCATCCCTCACTTGGAATTGTTTTCTCCACAGTGAGAAAAATGGAGATCATAGAAATTCAGTGGCTAGCCCAGAGCCACATATATAATAAGTAAAAGAGCTAAGACTAAACCCAGAATCTGTCTACACACCCAAATTCCACTCTTCAAATATGTTTCCTAGTTTCAACTCTCAAAATGTCTTCATGGGTTTTGGTACTTTTTTATATTGCCTAAACTATTATTTGTTTTATTATATTTTCTTTAACTTGGCTCACTTACATGAGTAACTAAGTAAAGATATTTAAAGAAGAAATATTTCATCGCTGTGATGAATAATGATGTCTAATATTTATTGAATGCTTTCCCCCTAGGGTGAGCTATTTCCTTATTGCTTTACATAAATGAATTCACTTAATCCTCACAATAGCTCCTTGGGTTGGAGCTGTAATCACTGTCATACCCATTTTACAGATGAGAAAAATGAGGTAGGAGAGATCAATACTTTCTCGATGTCACCAAAGAAGTAAGTGGTTGGATAAATGATTTGATCCCACCATATGCACATTATTATGGCATGGGGGCCTTAGCCAGTGGCATTTTTGCCAAGAGACCTTTGACAACTTTTGGAGACATTTGTGGTTTTCATATCTTGGAGGTGTGATACTGACACCTAGTAGTAAAGAGCAGACATACTACTAAACATCCTGCAATCCACAGGGCAGATCCCATTACAAAAAATAATCCAGCCCACATGGCAACAGTGCCCATGTTAAAAAAAAATGTTCTAGAGTGTTCTACTTTCCTAAATGGCAAACAAATACAAGATTTCTTGAAATAAACAAATTTAGCAAAGTCCAATCAATGCCAAAGAATCCTTCTAGAAATTATTGATTGTCAAGGCTGTGGGTCTTGGGCCTCTCTTTTCGTTGAAAGAGATTTGCAAATGTTAGGAAGATAGTAAAGGCTGACACTCTACAGAGGGTATCTCTTGGTGCAATCAGAAGATTATAACACTTATAATTAGAATTAAATCTCCTTGCATAATTCTGATTCATTTACACCACGCCTGTGCCTATACAGATCATCCCAGAGTGCATGGGCGCCTGTGCCATCCTTTGGGACATGTTGCATTGAATCCTGGAAGGATGGGAAAACTGCTCCCCATGGGACAGACCCACTACCTGTTTTGCAAATAGTTTTCTTGAAACATAGTCCTATTGATTGATTCATTTTGGTACTGGGGGTTGAACCCAGGGCCTTTGCACTAAGCTTTATCCCTGGTCTTTTTCCTACTTTTTATTTTGAGACAGGGGCTTCCTGGGTTGCTAAATTGTCCAGGTTAAACTCACACTTGGCAAGCCTCCTGGGTCATTCTCAGAGAAGGCCCATTTATTAAAGCACGTTCCGTAGTCACTTTTGTACCACAACCTGAGTTGCATAATGAGAGCAGAGGCTCCTGTGGCCTGGAAAGCCTGAATTATTCACTACCTGGACCATTATGTGACGTTTTTGCCAACTCCTACCTAGAAGTACAGTTGGTACCTAGCTAGCACTTAGTACACCTTTTCTGAGTGGAGAAAGCCTTCGGAGATACCACTTGGGCTGAAATCCTCTTTCTCCATTTCTTTTAGCTTTAACTTACCCATCTCACCCAGCCCAGTTTGTTTGTTTGTTTGTTTGTTGCTGCCTTTCCACTTTACTTAACAGAAAATGACAGCTCCATTCTTAGAACAAACACTTATTGGCTGTGTCATTGAGCAGCGACTGTTTAGGGCTCTGTTTTAGGGCTCACGGTTATAAATGGATCTGCTTGAAAGGGGACTGGGATGGACCACCATCATCTCAGGACCCCGAGCCGGTCCATTCTCCCCTGGCTGTTGGCATTCACTGAGCTCTCTCACTCCAGCACGAAGGGATGTATAATAGACCCAGGAGGGCCCATAAAAGTAACATCTGAAACTGCTGCAGCGCTGAGTATTGATTTATTCATCACTATACATTTTTTGTCATTACTATGCAATTGCTCTATCTCAGGAAAGAATTGGTAGATGGGGTTGGGAGCTGCAAGTCACTGTGCAAAACTTTTTCCCTCTTCTATAATTTCCTGTTACGCTTCTAAAGAATCATTATTCCTTATTATGTAGTGCTGGCATGCCACCTATTTAGATAAATGTGTGAACAAGTATGCAGTAAATATTCATAGTGGCCCGGGTGTCAACGATATATGCCACTAATTAGATAATTTAGTGGTTCAAATAAATAAATAAGAAAATAGAAGCACATGCAGGGAGATGGTGAAATAAAACACAGATTCCTTGTAGGAGTCATGAGGGGATTTAAGGGGCTCTGGATCCACAGGTGTGTGGCACCTGTTTGGGTCTCAGCAAACCACACACCTGACACATAAGCAAATGTATCTGAGAGTGTTCTCTTTCTTTGGAGGAGTCTCTCTTTATGATTGCATCAGTACAGAATGGACTGGGCTTAGAGTCTGCAGAAGGTAGGTCTAAGCCCTGACCTTGGAGTGCAGGGGGCAAGTTCTGCATTCAACTTGGGCCTCTGTGTTCTTCCGTGCAGTGTGGGGAATTCTGTCATTTTGATGCTTTGACAGTTAGGATGAGGATGAAACTTGAGAAGGAATAGTGTAGAAGCCCTTTGCCATCTAGAGTTCCAAGCTGATATTAAAGGGTTTTACTTTTTTTTTTTAAATTTTAAATAAATGATCTCAAAGAAACTGAACTATTTATATACAAAAACTCTTCAGAGGATCAAGACAGCAGGGACTACTCTTTTTTGGATGCTCTTTTTGTCTGGGTTAGACTCTCTCAATAGCTTATTGACTAGAATCCAAGGGGAAGTGAAAGTGATTCTTACATTTGCAGATAGAGAAACTGAGGACTAGAGATATTCAATGTAACTTGCCCGAGGCTACAGATCTAATAAGATGTTGGACTAATATCTAGCTCCATCTGGTTTTACTCACTATGTCTTCTATGCTGCCAGTAACATGCTGTGTTGCCTCTAGGTTTAAATTAAAAGCACTTCCTTATTTTGTTTCTCAAGAAATAAAAGGATTTCAATATGAGTTGTCCAGATAGCTTGACTATATTGACCAAACTCAGAGTGATCCTCTTCAATTGACACTAGCTATATGAAAAAGTCAGAGTCCTGTTTACACAAACGCAGATACCCCAAACATAGTCAATTTGACTAAGGTTCTATGTGGTGACCTCATCAAGTTGGTATTGAACAAAAATAATTGGATCTACTGAATCCTATGATCTGGTTGATTAGCTCTTAATTCATGAATCTGGCCTTAGCCCTTTCCAGTGGCATGTTAGGATATGAGGGAGATGGATTCACTTTGTCAGACAGTGAAAGTCATGTCTCCTAGACATGTCTGAACTGGTCATGGACTCATATGGGCATGCTAACTTCTCTACTGTAGATAGGATTGTTCCCGCACATTGCTATTAAGCAATCACAAAAACTGAACTCATTCATGTTAGCCTAGAGCCAGTCAGATTATCTGATCAAGGCGTTACCTTTCAAATTCAGGTTTATCTAGTATAACTAAGTGCATTCCTTAATTTATTCAGTAAATATTTAATTTATACTTGCTGTGTGTCAGTAGCCATGGAAGATACTTGGAATGCAGGCATGAGTCAAATTTAAGTGGTTTTACTTATCTATGAAACTCTAGTTAAGAGATTCTCCTATAGCTATTGAGCAATGAAAATATAGATGAATGGCAGATAGAAGATGGATGTCTGGGTAGGTGGATGGATGGATATATTACAGATGTATGTATGGATGGATATGTCTTCATTAGCTAGGCACATTTTCAAACTTCTTTTTGACCCAGAGAAAGTTCTAGAACTTTTTATTAACATTCTTTATGACTAAATTTGATACATAAATGAGTATCTTTTTGATCTATGTTGATAGGCTCCTATTGAAAGTTTTATTGCTTTTTATTGACAGCTGGATTTCTTGATTAGTCGCTTGCTTGGATTTTGTCTCTTAGCCAAGTCTTTCCCAACTGTCATTGTGGTTGATTACTCTGCATGAACTTGAATCACGGATCATTTTAATTTGTCTCTCCCAACCTCCCTTGAATCCACCCAGTACCCAATTCAGTGCCCAAAGGAGTGGAATCCTACAGAATGGACATATAAGTAGATGCTAATAATTGAGAAGTTGGTGGATAAATGGGGAAATGGGTAATAACATTGCTCATCCTCATCCCCCCAACATCAACAATAGTCCCTGGTTATAGGCTGAGTGAGAAAACCATCAGATGCCTGAGTGCAGTGATGGGGGTGATTGAGTAAGTGATAAATAGATTAATCTCTGGATGAATGAATGTATAAATTACTAGGTTGGTTACTGGTTCTGAGTGGCTAAATGGAGGAATTGATAAGTGGATGAGTGATTAAGGAGTGTATGGGTGGATTCCTGCATCAGTAAATAAATGAATGGATCAATAGATGAATAGATGATTGGATGGGTGAATACATGGATGTACAGCTGCCCAACTGAAGCTTGGGATAATCTAAGGATAAGTGAATAAAAGAATGGATAGTGGGATGAATGTTTGGATTACAGCCCTAAATCCTACTGAGCACTGGAGGAGCGTAGGCTGAAGCTTCAACACTCCCTTGGTAATAGCCAAGGTAAACTATCCTCTTGCTTTAGGTAACTGATGCTACTGATTGAGGGGGGTTAAGGCATCACATACAAGGGCATGGAAAGCCTGACTGGCTGGCCAGATAAGTGATAATGACCCGTGGTTTCCAGGAACTGTATAAAATAACCAGCAAGCCAATGAGTATGTTTCCTGAATTCCTAGAGGGCACAGTGAAGAGCTACAACCTCAGGCAGAGGTAGCCTCATGTGGAAGGCTAGCCAGAACTAGCCGCCTCCCAGTCTCAGACCGACTGCTGACCAGATGATTTAGGGAGTTTTTGTTTCTCTTTTGTTCTCCCTCCCTCTCTCCTCTCACTCCTGTAATCTTCCTTTCTCTTTTTCTTCCTTCTTCTCTCACACCTTTCCTCTCCTTCCCTTCCCTTTCATCTACTAAAATTAATGGAGCAAGTGTATGAAATTGAAAACTCCATCCCATATAGTTAATGTATAATAACATACAAAATCAACACCTGATTGACACATACAGTACAAGGTATGATATATGTTAGTAGTTCTTTTTAAAAATTGCTTAATCTGTGCTCGAAGTCAGGGAACACAATCCATATGAGACCTGGGCATTCATTGGGTCTATTGAAGACGTGTGCCCATGAACTACAGAAGTGAAGACTGGTGTACCTATATCCATGTGGCCAGACAGCTTTGCTCAGCTAATTAATTCTATCATGTATTTGATCCATTCTACCACAGGTTGGATTTCTAAGGTAAGAGGGAAAGATGATCAGTATCAGCCTTTCCCCACATTAGTATAGGTATTACTATTTTACCAGTAACTCTGTTGAGCTCAGTGAGATAGCTAGCTATTAGATGACTGTCCCTTTGACCATAGGGCCCATCAGGGCCTGAGTCTTTCCAGGTCCTGAAATGAGATGGTCCTCCTTAGACTTGTGCTGGCTCAACCCTGGGCTTTCCCCTCTTCACACTCTCATTTGTATAGTAAAGCCTTTTCCTCCCAGTAGACAATGGGTTCTATAAGGAAAGAAGCTGTGTCGACTTATTTGCTGCTGGTTTCCAGAAGCACACATGTCATAGACTCTCCAAATAAAATGTTTGTTAAAAAATGAATAGCTGAACATTGGTCTTATCAAAAGACTTTTATTCACCATTGAATCCCCATCTGCTAGTTCAACATCTGGAGGAAAAGGGTTTAGTTAGAATTCTTGAATGTAAGCAACAGAAACTGACTCTGGGGGACTTATGCTTAAGATGGGAGATGCGTTGAATGGCAGCTCAGATTACAGGAAAGAGTCTAGCCACCAAGACATGGAAAGGGTAGTAGCCAAGGACTTGTAATCAGTCTCTTAGCATGCATGCAATAGAAATGGTTTCGCTGCATTGCTTTTTTGACTAAGGGGCTATGCAAGGTTAAATTGCTAAAAGCGAATGTGTGATTGGCTTGTGCTCTTGGCTGAAGAAAGGTGGATTTTGGATGGATAACAGCAACAGTTCACAATGATGAGAAAGAAATAACATCAAAACTATTCTCATGCCTCCGCAAGTGGGTAAACTCCTCTAGCATTGTTCAGAAGCCTTAAAAAACCAGCTCCTCCAGCAGGTTACCATTCTCAGATATGCAGGAGTGCTGAAAAAGACTAGTGAGGCTACAGCACAAAGTTAAGACTTCTCAGGCCCGAACACAGCATAACATTTGTGGAAAACTGGAGCTCTACTGGAATCCTATTACAATATATGAAGCACCCAAGCTAGTTATGGGTACTCTGAGGACAAAATTTCAGACTTTGCTCTGGCTTTTGTCAGCTTAAGACTCTTAAGGTAGTTTACACAAAGATTTGTATGTCTGAATTCTTCCCTGGCAGGTTCGCGTTATAACCTAGATAACACAAATGCTGAATATTTGTGGTTAGCAACAATAAGGAATTTTCAAGTTGTCTGACATCTTCTATCCAGGTAGATCACCACCTATGATCAAGACTCAGCTCTGAGACAAAGGGAGAGAAAGGGGTGGTGGGGGATTTTTCCATGGTTTCTGGAATGTCTGGGTTCAGGCTCCTCTGACACTTTCCCTCTGTCTCTCTGTCTGTCTGTCTCTGTCTATTTTCCTCTCTCATATACATACACACACCACAGCTTTTCACCCTCCAAAGGACTCTTTCACAGCCATGTAAAGAAAAATGCTAATATCTCACTTTAATGCCTAATCACCTAACAAAAGTGCCACACAAAAAAGAGCCCTATTGTTTTCCAGCACTGTCGAATAGGGAGGGAAGGGGCATTTATAAGTGAGTGAACTTCCTGCATTGCCTTGACTTTGCCATCTCCTGGTCATCTTTGCTTCCTGATGATCTGCTTTCAGATCTTCCAAAGTTAAGCAGAAGTACTCTACCATGTTAGGTAAACAGAAGGCTGTTTAAATAAAAAATATAGATTTCCTTTAAGCACTTTGCTCAAGCCTTTGCTAAGTCATATTTACGTTATGATTGTTTACATTCCCAGCGGCTGCTGAGAGAAGGGCCTCGCTGCAGCTTATGTGGTTTCGTGATTCACACTTGATGAGGCAGCTACGGCACATGGTGGGATGCAGCGTAGGGGATGAGGAGTGTGGCATCAGGGAAGCACGAAGATTAGTTCGAGCTCACTTGTGGGATCCACAGCCTGAACATGATGGTGCAGCCAAGGGCCTGGGGATTTCTGAGTCAGTCTTTCAAATTCCCAGACATGTTTATCAGTTTGATTTTCCGCAGTGGCCCACCCAGACTCAAACCGTCCTGCACCTGATGTTTCACTCTGGCTGTGCTCTGGGGGACTCTGGGAGAGATGCTTCTTCCCCCATTTGGCAGTGACCACAGCTGCTCTACCTGGCTGCCACGTCCCCAGAATGTGTCCCCATGACATGCTCCTCTCCCCACCCTCTCGGCTATTGGCTGAGTTCCTCTCTCCTGCAAATGATGCCCATCCAAATGTGTTCTAGGCTCAGGTGGCACTGGTTGGGAAAGGGGGTCCAGTCCCCAAGGCCACAGTTTTCCTGGCCTTAAAACTTGGTGAGTGGTCACCGTGAGCCATGTCCCACAGTGCGTCCGGCTCAGGACCACATTCTCCACTGAAGAGCCGGGTTGCATGGACCAGATGGGGCCAGAGGAAAAGGAGGGCGTGTTCCCTTTTAGGATGTATTTGGATAGAATGGACAATAACTCATGTTGTGGAGACATTCAGATCTTTCTGTTGCTTCTCCTGATTTTTTGTTGTTTTTGATTTGTTTCTAAGACAGGCTCTGTGACTTATTAATTCCATCCCTTTTGGCAAAATTCTTAACCAATTTGTGCCTTAATTTACTCATCTATAATTGGGAGAGATTCTGTATCTCATAAGCCTGTGAAAGGTTTGGATGAGATAATGAATATAAAGCACTTGGGAAGCTACCTGATAAATATTAAACTCATAAGACCTGGTAGCCAGACATAAAAATATTTTTATATAAAGGCAGCACTCAAGAAAAGAGAGGGCTCTAAGTGGAAGGTAAGTCAGGAGGAATTAGCTGGGCTGTAATTTTTTTTTTTGGTACCGGGGATCAAACTCGGGACCTTGTGCTTGCAAGGCAGCCAGTGGAAGCTGGGGTGTAATTTTGAGGCCATACTGGGACCTCATGTTGTGACCCCCTGAAAGTAGATAGAACCTCAGAAAGTCCAATTCACTTTCTGTGGGATATGCATCCATTAGGGACCCTTCATCCTCTGAGGGTTCACAGAACCATCTTTTACCAATTCTTCTGAGCCTAACATGCCCCGAGGAATTGATGTTTTAACATAAAATCCTTCTTTGATAAAAGCTGTAGTCAGATATAGGCACTGGAGAAGCAGTGTTTGGGAACAATGTTATCAAAGCCTTTTGGCATGGACAATGAGTTCTCTTCTCAGAAGACAACCCATTTATTCCGATTCCTTTTTCCAAGAAGTATCGAGCACCTACAATGTGCAAGGCTCTATGCTCAGTGCTGCGAGTGTTACAGTGAAAAACTACACAAGCATTTATTGTTTTTAAACATGAGTACAGAAAGACAATAAAGATAAGCACACAAAAATAATTTAAAGATAATAATTTTAACTATAAATTATAGGTGCGATGATGGAAAAACATGAGTGTTATGAGAACATAAAGGAGATTCTCACGTCTGAGAGTCAGGAAAAGGGAGTAATGTTTCAGTATAGTGGGTTTTGTTTGTAGTTCAGTTGTTGGCTAGATTGGATACATGGAGACACGTGATGTCTTGGCTGAACTAGACAACAAAGATGGACCGCTCACAAGACTAGAAATTGGATGATGGGCTAGGAATCAGCTGTGGCTGTTGGTGGACATCTACATGTAGCATCTCTGTGGATCCTAGTCATCTCATAGCCTGGAGGATGGTATCAGAGGGGGGACATCTCATAAAAGTGTCCGGGGGGCTTAGGCAGAGATGCAAATGTTTCCACAACTTGACCTCAGTAACCTCAGAATGTCACACTCCTTCCCCATCCTACCAATCAAGCTAGCCCACATCCAACAACGGAGTGAAGTAGCTTACACATCTTGGTGGGGAGGAGATGTGGACATACAGGGAAGGGAGAACGCACTGGCAGCTATCTTGGAACCAAGCTACTGCATGTCACTTTTGCTCTTGCAATTCCTTTACCTCGAGTGACCTTCCTCCAGCAATTCACATGATCTTCATCATTTAGATCCTAGTTTAGAACATCATCTCATTTCAACCTACCCCTCTTCAAAACTTCCATCAGGAGGGTTTCATTGACTTGGTATCTAGTCACTCTTTCCCATGTTCCTGTTCAAGCATCTTCACAGTACTGACAACTCTAAAATAATTTCTTTTTTAGATTTTCCTAATCATCAGCCTTCCCACATTGCCCTACCCCCTCACACACATATAAAATATAAGGTCCACAGGCTCACACTCTCGCATGGCAATAGATCCCCTCATAAAGCACCTGACTCTTTGTGGCCAATGAATGCATATCTGTTGAATGAAAAAACAAGATTCCAGGAAAAATAAGTGGTGCATGGAAAGGCCCTGAGGCAGGAAATGAGCATGATAATCTGTGGAGATGAACAAAGCCATGTGTGTTAGAATGCAGGTATGGAGGGCAGCCAGGCAGTTGGGAGCAGCAGCTTGCTTGGCCACATTCAAACTGATTCACCCCGATGAGGGTCACCACTTCTGAAATGCATAAAGCACTCCTTACTTCTGGTATGGAAGCACTCTGGTTTGAACATTTCTGAGGCATGCCCCAAATGGCTTATTTCTTGCAGATACAAGAATATCATTTCACTTATTTCTGAAAACTTCTCCATGAGGCTGATATATGTTATTGGTCAGTGTCATAGTTACTTTCTCATCCCACAATACCAAACACCTGCCTATTAAAGGAGGTGAGGTTTATTTTGGCTCATAGTTTGTAGAAATTTCAATCTGTGGTCGGTTGTCGCCAAGGCAGGGCTGCATGGCCGAGGGATGTGGCAGAGGAGAAACAGCTCATGGCATGGCAATGGGAAGCAGAAAGCGTGATTACAGAAGGACAGAGGGAGATAGACCTTTCCAGGCTACGGCCTCAGTGACCACCTCCTCCGACCAGGCTTCACAGCCCAAATCACATTTAGCTATAATTCATCACAGGACTAATCCACTCAAGAGTATCTCACCCCCACGACCCAATCACTTCCCAAAAGCCCCTCCTATGAGCTCAGGAGGCTTTGAGGGAATGTCTAAATATAAACCATAACAGTCAGACTTCTGACACTATAATGAAAGACTGGAGGCAACTGGCTTGTTGGTCAAAAAGACTTACTTTGGGTCATGGTTCTGGAGGTATCAGTCCAAGAGCAGGTGGTCTCATTGGTTTGTGCCTCTAAGCAGGGTGATAGATCATAGCAGGAGCACATGAAGAGGCAGATCTTTGCCATGTTGAGCTACAGAGCAAAGAGGGAGACAGGAAGAGACCAGGGCTGCACAACTGCCTTCAAGGTCCACCTGCAGGAACTGAAGGACCTTCCACTAGGCCCACATCCCAAAGACCCTACTGTCTCTCAGGGGCGCCACTCTGGGGACCTAGACACAGGAATCTGGGGGACATCCCAATCATAGGTATATTTTATTAATTTACTTGAGTGGTAACAACTAGAGCATCAGACACTGAGTACGAGTATAGGTCTGCTGTATTTCAGAGCCCTGTAGAGTTTGGGCAATATTCTGACTCATATTCATGTGCCAACTACCCTCAATGAATTTAATCATTATATGTCACAAACATGATCTAAAAAAGATGAAAATGGGGAAGAGCAACTAGAGCTGGAGGGAGGGAAAAGAATGCGGAGGGAAAGGTAAATAAAAAGAATCAGGGTGTGTTAAGTGCATGTATCTACTTCCTAAGAAAAATATAAATGTCAAGTACTGCAAGCATGTACCAATAAAAAACTTGAAAAGATAGTCTATGAAGGAAGGAGAAAGAAATCAGGAACGACTAAGTAAGGATCCAAACCAAATTCGGAATGATATATTTCCCCTGTGGCATCAAATCAATTTGCTGAGTCTCATGATCGCTGGGTCAGCCCCAAAGCACAGGAGTCCAGCTTTGATTACAGGGCAAGGATCTGATTCCTGCCTCAATTATGCCTGAAGAACCACTGCTTAGGAGTCATGACAGGCCACATCAGACCAGTGGATTGAGGACAGGTCCATTGCCAAAGGCTGAGGTGAAGGCCATCAGAACTAGGGGTACTTTGGTCACCTCCAACTGAACCACCAAAACATAATGTTGGTGACCACAGGCGAGGGGAGGGATGTGTGGCTGTGGAGATGGTCAGTGACCCATCTGGTTTAGTTTGGACAGAGCAGGGAGGCACGATATCTGAAATGATTGGAAGTGACCATCTGCTCTGGTAGGGACAGGAAGGGATACCAAACCATAACCCAAAGCCTAGGACCCTCCTCTCTAACTTAGTTTTCTACCCTCAGTGAACAGAAGTGTGCATGGATCACACTGGGAATCCCTGGATCTAACCTCTTTCCAGGCCCCCAAGGCCCTCTGCCCTGTACTCGTGTGCATCCTGATTATTTCACTATTTTTCTGGGCCTCACTTAGTAGCTCGGTTAAGTGTTGTGAGCTGTTTTCCTCTTTACTTTTGCTCCATATGGAGGAAAACTTAAATACATTTTTTGAGGAGATGGCTATAAAAACTTTCCTTAAGTCAGAACATCTGTGTTGGTGGAAACTTTAGACTTTTGTCTGAGAAGCAGAATTTCTTGTTTTCTCCTGTTCTTTGGGAAATTTAGGAGAAAATAAAACAATAACAAGAACTTCAGGAGTAAATAAAATCTTTTAAAGGAGATCTGGAAGGGAGAAAATTAAGATACCTAATAGATATTTCAGAAAAACATGAATAATCTGGCATTTTTGTTAAGGAATGTACAAATAGAGAGAGCACTCAAATTACCAAAGAGTTTGTTTTGGTCCTAGAGAGCCAAAGGTGTTACTCATTTCTTCCCTAAGATAGATGTGTGTGTGCACGTGTGCATGCATGCGTGTGTGTGTGCGTGCATGTGTGTGTGTGTGTGTGTGTGTGTGTGTGTATCTCAGCCTGGGTCAGCTTCCCAGAAGAAAGAATAGACAGGTTTGGAAGTTGAGAATCAAAATGGTAGGTGGAAGGGACAATTATTCAATCAAGGAAGCCATTGATGAAAGTCATATCCTTGGTCTCTGTTCAGAACCTTGCTGGTGACCAAGGTAACTTTGACCTCTACTGATCTTGTACTACCCAGAAAGCCTTCAACTCCAAATCTTGCTCACTCCGGATCCTTCCCTCACTCCTTACTGCTATCATCTTAGATGCCAGGCCTCACACCGTGAATGGTGACTGCGTGAATGGTGACTGGGTCAGTGAAAAATGAACTGAGGAGGAATCCCCAGCCTCCCAACCAATGTGCTGATTTGCTGTCATCTTCATGGTGACATGAGTGAAGCCAGGCTCGAGGTGAGTGTGAAGGCAGTGCTGCCTGTTTCCAGGAACATTCTAGAAAGCTCTTCCAGTCAAGTCAAGTTTCCTGATGTAATGTTTTTTTTCAAAGCACTCAGAAAGACTCAGGCTTAAGCCAAAGAGGAAATAAATTTTATACTGACTACTGAGAAATAGGTTTAAAATGGTTGATGCTGTTCTTCTCCCTTCCCCTAAGTTAAGTCTGCTCCTGTATTTGGTCCAGGAAGTGGTCCTAAGGAAGCCAAGCTACCTGATCCTGGGAAAGTCTGCCCCTTCCATTAATTTGCTCTGTGAGGGGGTGGGTGGGGTCTCCTGTCCTCTCTGTGTCCATTCTATCAGAAGTAAATGAGATAGATGGATTTTAAGTCATTCTTCTTGGAGTTCCAGTCACACCTCAGAGAGATCCCAGGTTACGAACTGAGGAAGAGGAATGCTTAGCCCACTCTAGCCAGGTCATTTGCTTTTATCTGGTTGGGAGTCAAGAGCTTGCTAATGTGCAGGTCAATGACTCTTAAACTCTCATGGGCATACAGGAATCCTGTGAAAATGCTGATTCTGACTCAGAAAGCTACAGTGGGGTCTGAGATTTTGCATTTCTAATATATTTTGTGTAGCCAAGTCCCAGACTACTAAACTGGCATTAACTAAAAATGCATCGACTTGGTGTTGTATTTATAGGGCAAAGAGGCCAACAAGAAGACACAATCCCCCAAAACTTGAGAAATAAACTGTTGGGGATAATTTTATGGGTGGGAAGGGGGACAGATGGCTCTTGGGGTCTAGGAAGGGCAAGGGCAAGACTTTCTTTGGCAGATTGGCTCAACGGCAGGAAAAGAAAAGGCTTCCTCAGGTCTCAGGATCAGAAGCCAGTGAATTCGGTGTGGCAGCTGTCATGTGATTTTCCCTCCCCAGTGTTGATGGAAGCAGTGGTGGCATTGCTGTACTTCTGGGGAGCATGACAGAGTTGAAGACCAACCAAAATGGAACACTGGAATAGCTGATAGTGACCACGTCTATACCAGCCCCGGCGTGGAGATATTTGGTGGACCTGACTGGATATGAGTGGCAACCACAAGAGCAATGCTTGTACCATGATGAGTTCTGGAAAGATCAATGTTTAAAAGAAGCCGAGATGAATTCCAGGCTCAGTAGATCCCATGTAAAGTGCCACTCCAGCAGAGAGGCAAAGGACTTACAAATGGCTTTTCCCAAATGGGTTTGCTGCTTGGTCAGTGATGAATCTCTTTTAAAGAAGGGGGAGCAGAGAGGGGTGTTGCAGAGCAATCAGTCATAGTACTCAGTGACTAAACAGAATAAACTTCACTTCATACCCAGCTTGGCAGAGTGCTTGCTTTCATTATTAGGCCTTATCTTGTCACTATTTTAATCTGTATCAGCAATTTCAAACATGACTCAAAGGCTGAAGGTCCACAAGACACTGTCTAAAACCTTCACTCTATGTGGTACGGAGACAATGTAAGATGTGCTTTTTGCTCTGGATCATCAGTGATAAAACTTAGAAATGACAAATTGTGACCTAAGGAGAAAGGAAGACGAGAACTGGAGGGAGAGAAAATAAAGACATAGAAGGCAGCCCAGCCTCAAATAGAGAGGCTGAAAGATTAGAGGCAGCACACACGAAGTTTCCTAACAAGAAAGAGCAGAGAAGTCCCCTGCACGTCCAGACTCAGAATCTCTTCCTGCACAGGCTGATGCTACTGAGTGAGCTAATAATCAACTTTACAATGTGAACTTTCATCTCTAAAAATGTCAGTGAGAAAGTCACAAAGGTTTCATAAGAACTTAGAGACCCTTGAAAGTGATATGAGAGAAACAACTCAGATAAAAACAAGTTTAAGTTATGGGGTGTGTGGGCTGGTGTTACTCTTTAAAATTTTTAAAGGACGTTAATCTTAGGACAATATATTTATGGCCTGTTTTTAAAAATGTCTTATTGTATTTCATAAGAGAAAAAAATATATTGCATGTTAAAAGAAAAAATTTTGTAACAAAAAAGGGACAGAGATGTTTAGGGTGATACAGAAGCCCGGCACATGATAATTGCGTTTTTAAAATTAGAGCTGAGTGCAACCTGACGTCATCTAATCTACCTTGGAGGAAAGGGAGGAGGGTTCCAGTCACACCCAAACAATGGCTGAATCTCTCTTGCAATTTGACTACCAGTTCCGGCAACTCCCTGTTATTTTCAGGGCTGTCACACAGGGGCTGATTTCCAGCTTTCTTCCCTTCTATCCTTGGTCTCCATGTCAGCAAGATAGAAACTGTCATGGCGTGCTGTGGGGCAGGGAACTAGAATATTTGAAAATAACTTGAGAATGCAAAGAGCCCTTGCAGTCAAGGGAAGAAGAAAGAATGTGGAGCTCTGCGTGGTCCCTGGATGGGGACAGTCACGATCTGCGCACGGAGGCAGGGACAAAAGCCAGAGGGCTGGCAGAACAATGAACCGCCACAAGTACCATGTTATGCAACTGGGTGGTTTGAATTCACAATTGTGAAGGGACAATTGTAGGAGAAGGCCTGTGCTCCTGCTCTGTGGTGGGAGGGAATCGGGCTCCTGTGCAGTCGCTCCCCACCCCCAGATGCCCCGGGAGCAGGCCCTGTCCCTCCTGGTGATGCCAGCAGCTGCCATTAAGGAGTGAGAGGCTAGATTACTCCTGACACCCAGAAAGGGCTCATGCACTGTTGAGTGTTTTTAATATATGATCAACAGTGAGCAAATTAGGTAGCTCTGGCCTGCAGCACGTGGCCATAGTCGCTATGACCCGTATCTCTCCACGCATGCTCTCTGGGCTCCCCAGGTTTTTTGTGGGTTGCGCATGAGGACTGTAGCTCACATGTTCCATCCACAGCTGGGTCAAGGCGTGAGACATGAATGTGCAGGAAGGGCCTAGAAGGGGGTGCATCAGGAAATACTTCGTGGAAGAGGTGAGCTTTGAAGACAGTATGACAGGGTCATGGCAAAGGCAGCATGGACATCTCTGGAGATTACCTTCCTTTCAGACATCCTACATGTCACACTCAACAAATTCAGGCGGGCTCAAGAGAGGAAGGGTCAGGACTTTCTTCCCTCTGTGAAAGCCCTGAGTGGCAGCCACACCCAAAGAGCGTGTCCCACACTCTGTGTGTGCTGGTCCCTGGGCTGGGGTGCCTCCCCTGCCTCACTCATCCCTTGGAAATTCAATTCCTCCAGCCCAGCTAGACTCACTCCTCCTTTCTTGAGTACCAGTAACTTCATGGCTTAACTCCAAGTGCGTACCCACCCCACCTTCATGGGTTATTTGCAAATCTGCTTCCCTCCCTCCAGTGTGCCCTGCCGGAGGGAGGGCAGGTCTCCTCACTTCAGTGGATTTAATGTTCAGCCCAAACATTGACCTCATAATGTCTGGGCTTGGGGGTCATCCTTAGAACCCCAGGGGTTGTAAAGAAGCTTTGGGGTTAGTAAGCTAAGTTGCAGCTTCAAGGCTAAGTCCTTTCTCCTGTGCAGTTGTGCCTATATTGCTGTTTACGTGTTTATTCTGGGCAGACAGATGGAAGTGCAGCTTGGATTCTTTAGCAGTTCCACCTCTCTGGGCAATTTGCACTTCCTCTCAGCTACCATTTCCCTGGGGAGGAACTTTCCAGGCAGGAAGTGCACGGGAGAAATGGCTTGGAGACTTGCTTCATGTCCACTGATGAAGGTGGATGGAGGAGGAGGAGGAGGAGGAGGAGGAGGAGGAGGAGGAGGAGGAGGAGGAGGAGGAGGAGGAGGAGGACCACCATGATAACTTGAATGGGTACCTCGGAGTGCCAAGAACCTCCCATTCGTTTTCTTATTTAAACCTCACAACAAACACAGAAGGTAGGTAAGTAAGGTTGTTGTTCAATAGACCTGTCTTCATTTTTTTTGGTACCAGGGATCAAACTCTGGTCCTTGTGCTTGCAAGGCAGGCGGCGGAACCACTGAACTACATCCCCGGCCCCTGGTTGTTGTTTAATAGAGTGAGTTGCTTGGGGTCACACACATGCGCAGCCCCATTCAGAGGCCCTGAATTCTCTTCAGCACCATTACTCTCTCTTGCAAGCATGTGGGTGCGTGCACACTTGTATTTGCACGCATACGTGCGCAGGCGAACACCAGAGTTCAGTGTGCTTGTGTGCATGCATGTAGGGGAGTAGGCCAGGCTGCAGCCACTGTTGCCTGTTCATATCAGCCTCTCACCTCTGGACAGGCATCAGGGTCTGAGGAGGGGCAGTGTGAAAAGGGTCCCTTAGATGGTGAGTTCCTTGGCCTCCTAGTCGTCTTCAAAAGAAGGGTGTGTTAAATTGGGCCTGCACTGGGTTGGGTGGGGATCTTGGCTTTACCCAAGCACTGCTGCTAAGAACTCCTGGGCTATGGGAGCTAGACTGTGGACAGTGAGGACTTGCTCTTCAATGGCAAATTTACATGTAAAAGCACCCTGTCCTTTTCAGTCTCAGGCACTTGGCGCAATACTTCCTAAGGAGCAGACTGTATGTGTAAGAGCTGCTTCAAGCCAGGAAGCGCCCAGGCTGCAGAAGCTCCTTGCAGATTTGGGGGCCTGGTAGCACAGAGGGGTGTGGAGGTCGCAGCCTGGTGATGTATGCAAATCACACTGTCGTGGGGCCACTCAGATGCATCCTGGGGACAGTGCCAAGAGGCATTTTGTGTTACCAGGCCATGGGCAGTGTTCCCTGAGACAGGAATTCTCCAGGGCAGAGATGGGGCTGCAGAGAGGCTTGTTCAACCCTACTAAAGGTGAGAATATACTTAAGATTGCTGACAGGATGGAGGGGCTGCTATTTGTCTCCCACAAAGGTGGAAGCCAGTTCACCCTCAATTTCTGTCATGTTCCCAGGTCCCTAACTTAGGGCACAGAAACCTGGCTGGTATCTTTCTTTCTTTTTCTTTATTGTCACAAGGTAAACTGTTTGCTCCTATGATTTAGTTTGTTTTGTTTTATTTCATTTCACATTCTTGCCTTTTGTTCAGACTTTCAGGTTAAAGATGACCAGCAGTGCCCTCGAGGATGTTAGTAAATAGATTCATGTCTTGTAGCTTTGTTCCCACCGCCTTGTACCTACTTGAGACATCTTGTGTGAGTCTGGATAAAAGCTTCATGTTTTTCAAAAGTCCCCATCTGCATTAAAAGTGCACAATGTCTCTTATAGCATCCATCAATTCAAAAGAAGTTTTCAAATGTTTGCTGTGGGTATGGAGCCTTGAAAAGCTGTATTGTTTTATCCAGGAAGACACTGAACTCGGGGTCTGGCAACTTGCCTGAGGCCACTCAGCCAGCCAGGGAAGGAGGCCCGAGAACCCAAATGTGATGGCCAAAAAAATCCAATAAAATTTTCCACTCATAAACTTTGACAGACCCCAGGATGGTCTGAAATGAACATCCACTATGGAGAATCAATTAAGAGAAGAGAGGGCCAAGCATAAGAATGTCAGGTATGGAAAATCCATCTCATGGCAAAGGAGAGGATAGTCATTGATTTCTGAAATTCTGAAGCAGTGCTTTTTCATTACAGAAAATCTGGAAGTAAAACCACCAGAATGTATCAAGAAGGGATTTTCAGGTATTTACATTTCCATCACAAGGATGAAGCCCAGATTCCCCCATGACCCTTTCTGCTCATTGGAGAGTGTTACTAGGAATGATACAGGAGGCTATGGCTCTCAGCTGGTTTTCTGGAATTCACGTATTATCTGAGTACTGGGCATGCGTTCAGAATTATCATTTTACCACTATGACTACAACTTTCGCGATTTTGGTTTTTTTTGTTTTTTTTTTGAGCCAAGTTCTCACAAAGTTATCCAGCAGGCTGCCCTCAAATTCTCCATCTTCTCACTGTAGCCTCCTGAGTTGCTGGAATTTCAGCTGTGTATCACCACACCTGGCTTGACTGTCATGTTTTCAAAAATCGTATACAAGGACAACAAAAATGCCTCAAACCCCATAGATGCCAATCTTAACAAAAGAAGGCTTTAAGGGTTGAAATACATCTTCCATAAGAAGGCATATTAACATCCTAATCCCCAGTGTGATCTTACTTGGAAATAAAGCCATGGCAGATTAACCAGTGAAGAAGAAACCACTAGGTGGGTGCTCTCCTGATGTGACTGTGTCCTTGTACAAAGTTCCTTGGATGGACTCATGCAAAGAGAATATGCATGTAGATGGCCATGTGGCCACAGAAGCAAAAGTCAGACTGATACAGCTGTGACCCAAAGAGAGTAGGATTGTTGGCTACCATCACAAGCCAGGAAGATGAGTGGAAGAATTTAGTCCCAGATTGGCTGGTGCCAAGGGAGGCTGTGGCTGAACAAAGATGCACCCAGTAAGCAGAGAGGGGGAGCCATGCAAGAGAGGAGGGATGAGGGACCACATATAGTTCCCTAGGTCACATCTCAGTGACCCACCCAGACACACCCAGAGGTGTTCTCCATAATCCTTTAGACAGCTCCTAACCCAATGAATTTGACCCAGTTGGGCTTAAACTTCAGTTTTTAATGGAGCGGTCAGAGAATATAGACATAAAAATTTGGACGTTTTCTCTGTGTTTTCACTGTGTCCACTTTTTCTTTTTTGGGGGGTAGCGCACACAGGAAATTATTTTTTGAGTTTCCTTAGTGGTAAATTGGTGACTAGAGCCTTTGGCCAGGCCCAGTCCTTTAAAATCCTTATCACAATTTCTCCTCTGCCACTGGGACCTCAGGGGCCATGTTGTCCACATGGCATAGATACAAGATGGAGGAAAGGCTGCTGGTCCTCAGTGAACCTCACCTGCATGAGAAACAAACTTCACTTGTATTATGCTGAGATGTTGGGCTTTGTCTTTGCTGAGAGAATCTTGTCTTATCCTTACTGTTACCCTGCCTGAAATTATAACATCACTGATGCTAGTGGGCAGACATATTCAAATAAGTCCACACGTTGAGATCTATCTCCTCTTCCCACCATGTTCTTGCAGATTAGAGAAAATGCAGTTAGTGATTATGGGCTTGGGCCGAGGAATTCAAAGTCTTGGATTTTAAGATACACTGTGTAGCTATGTAGTTCTGGGAAAGTTCCCCACCTACTCAGAACCTCAGTTAGTTCATGCGTAAAGTGAAGTGCTAGTTGGTCCAGTGAATAAGGAAGATGAGGACACACTGTGATGTTTTTATGAGCCTACCTTTCCATTGGACAACATGCAGCAGCAGTCACTGCATTTTTGATCAAACACTCACAGAAGAGTACATCCAGAACTGCTCCAGAAGGTGCCAAGAACAATGGGGTACATGTGTTTGAAATGAAGGGGAGTGTTTTTAGGGAGTGTAATGTGAATGTATCTTTTACTATAATACATTAAAAAAGTTTAACATTTACTGTATTTTGTGATCAGTTCTTGTATGTGTGTCTCAGATGCTTTGTGCTGCTATGACAAAATACCATGAGTACTTGGCTTATGAACAACAGAATTTTAGTCCTCACACATGATGAGAACACTTGGAGAGGGCTCTCTCTGTGCTTCACAGATGAGGACTTATCCTGTGTACACACTTCGGAAGGCATCTGGGGTCCCTTTGCTAAGGTCACTAATCTCATTCTTAAATGTTCCACCTTCTGGACCTAATCACCTCTCCAAGTCTCCATTCCTAACAGCACTGTATATGTGATTTGGTTTCAGCATATACATTTTGGAAGGGGACACAAGAATTCAGACTGAGGCAACATCTGTATACCAGTGAGTACGTACAGACGCGAAAACTTCCTTCATGGTCACACATTTCTTTCTTAAAATGGAGAATCCCAAGCATTTCTGTGTTTAGGATTTCTGTGTTTTGTTCTTCAGATAGTACAGCTTGGTCTCACTATACTCTCAGGCATTTGGGAACATCCCCTAAAAGTGCCATAGTTTATTATATTCAAAGAAGGAGATAAGGAAAATTGTTTTTGTTTTGTTTCGCAGTAATGGGAATTGAACTTTGGACCTTTGCACTGAGCCATGGCCCCAGTTCTTTTTATTTTTTATTTTGAGACAAGTTCTATCTAAGCAGCTAAGTTGCCCAGACTGGGCACAGATTTGCCATCCTCCTGCCTCAGGCTCCTGGAGTGCTGGAATTACAGTCATATGCCACCACACCTGGCTTGGAAAAGTGTCTAAAGGAAATATATCTTACTAAAAAGAAGGTGGGGTGGGGTTTCTTGAAGAGGAAGATATTCTGAATCATACGTGTTTAAAATGTTCTCTATAGTTGTGGTTCCCACCCTTGCCAGCATCCTGTTTGCTCTACCCAGAACTAATAAACCACAATTTCTGAGGTGGGTGTGGGCATCTGTAAGTTTTGATGGTTCTGGAGTGATTCCAGTGGAGAGCTAAGCTGGGAAGCCCTGCTCTGGAGATGTGATCTAGGGCCCTTCATAACAGTTCCTACTATCTTAGGTGCATCACTGGCAGAGAGACCCCAAGAATGTTCTTCACAAAATGATGAAATAATGAATATTCTCTCCACTTTCACATATGGAAGCTGAGGGTTGAACATGATATGCATTGCCTGCGCTCACACAGTGAGAAGTGAGTACTTGAACCTCAGTCTGACCCAGTATAAAGCCTTATGCAGAGAGGACAGCTCCTAGTGGGCCCTTCTCCAAGAGCATCTGCATGGCCACTGGCAGTGAGCTAGTCATGAATTTCTAGGAGGTAAAATGGTTTTGCCGGCCTCTCAACTTGGGAGCTCATGGGCTTGGTCCTGGAAGAGATGGTTGAGTTTCTACCCACCGAAGTCTTTTGCACATGATCATACAAAGCTAGCTTGCTAGTTGGGTGGATCTGCAGAGAGCAGGTACTCACAATCAATGAGTTCAAAGACGTAAGTCCTTTTGTTTGGGGGTTCACTGAAGGATCAATTTGGTACTCACACATTCAGCACACGAACCAACATCTGTCACTCACCAAATATACTCTCTGATAATTCTAGGAATCCCTGATACTGCCTTTGAAAATGCCCTTTTCTCCTCCTGGATTTTCCTCAGTGGTCCTTCTCCTTTGGGTAATTCCTACCTTATTTATAGGAGCTCAGGTTCTGCAGGCAGATGGTGGCTCCTCTTCCTTTGGGCTTACATGGCTTCACAGGAATGACCCACCCCTCTGTGACCCAGCACCACTCACAAGAGACCAGGTTCTGCATGGCTGGGACTCTGCCACATTCACCTTGGCATGACCAGGTCTAGACTGAAGAACAAGTTGGCATGCAGCAGGCCCCTAGCTTAGAAAACTGAATAAATGATGAATCTATAAGAAATTTGAGATTTATGAACTCAAGGGAAATGCGAGGGATTTCATGAACCAAGGAATCTCTACTCCTCCTCCAACTCTATTAAAAAGCAAAACACCAGTGAGATGTATTGGGCCATTTGCTGTCAGCCTGTGGTTAATTTCATCATGGGAAAGTCACTTGAGCTTGGAGCCTGACTCCCCACTGTTGGACATGTCTTCTATCCCATTAGGAGGATTCCCCTCAGTAATTACAGGGTAAATGACTTGTTAAATCTGTAGCTTTCACAATAGATTTCTTGACATGCAGTTCATATATATTTCTTGGGTGGTTTATCATCCTTTTGGACAGTACATATTTTATGGAGAAGGGAGAGCTCTCCAATTAGTAGTAATTGTGATCGAAGCAGTAATGCTCCTCTCCAACCTTATTCCATAAGAGGAGACTGGAAGGCCCATGTTAATTGCCACAAAGAGCTCTGTCTATCTGCAGCAGTATATAAATAATGAATTAGAGGAAGAGCGAGCACTACAGCTGCTATAGTCTTCAAGGGAGTACGGATATTTATGTAGTGCTGATTGCTAAAAATCTTCTCCAAGTAATTATTAGTAAAAGCGGAATGCCTACATTTGTAAGGGGATTTTAATTAAAGCGAAGGTGACTCTCATTATGGGGAAGAAGTAGCATTTGGGGATTAACAGGTAGGTCCAGGACCAAACCGTTGGGTCTGATTGGCTTTCTCTGTTGTTGCTTGGACAACATCAGAGAGCTCAATTCCTTTGGGTTCAATTTCCCCAGTTTCTTAAACCAGAGGAAATAAAGCAGTTATAAGTGCTTGAAGTTCCACTGAATAAATAAACCCCACAGTTGGAGTCTTCTTATTCAATTAAGCTCAGGATTGTTGGACAGGGCTGGGCCATCCATCCACCTTTTTAAGCCTCATGTGTAACATTTGAATACCACTATTTTCATATTGGCTTTATAGGGAGTAAATAAAACCAAGTATGCAGAAGGAATGAGACCTTAAAGTCTGATGGGAAACAGACTTTAAGTGGTTTTAGAAAGGTAACTTCTTTTCTATTGGCTTGATTTCTTTTGATATAATTGGTTTAGCTCTCATGGTTCAGGAATAAGTAGGACCTTGTTCTTGACCCCAAGCCATTCACCGTGTACAACAGAATGAGATGCTCTAATTCATGATTTCTCTTCACTTCCACATGAGCACTCTTCGTTTCATCACAGTGCTTCTTAATATCTGTATTCATTTGGAGATGGGGGTGTAGATTTATTTGAGGAGCTGATACAAGCCATTCAATCTCTTCCAGAAAACTGCCCATATTATATATGGAATTCTTAATATTTCATGGAGCCTTATGTTTACCCTAAATGCATCTTTCCTTATGACCCTGGCTTTGAGGGCTGAACTAAGATTCCCAGGGCTGGGAGAAGGAAATGGAAGAGCAACTGTTCCCAAGTGACTAATGAGGCCTAGCTATTACGGGCAGTCTCCTTCTCTTTCAGGAAGAGAATTAGTTTGCAACGAAGCCTAGCCCTTATTTTACACACCAAAGAGGAAGATCTTGTATTCTGGACTTGCATCCACCAACAGATGGCCACGGATTCTCATTTGGACTGTAGGAAACACTACTTGTTTTGTCTCCCAACTAGTTCAGTTGCACATGGATCAATATATAATAACATACAAGTGGAACTGACCATTAAAAAACAAGGATGGCATTAAACAAAAGCAATAATACACAAGGAAATTGACTTCATGGAGCAGTTATGTGTAAATGATTCAGTAGGATATCATAACATTAATGTAAAGACAGTGCCATTGTTAAAAGCTCCAGGTCTTGGTTGGGAGGGAACCACTACATATATTTAGATAGAGAAAGGACTAGTGAAAGCCTCACAACTCATGGTTAAATAAGTAAACTAGAGCAGGGGTTGACAAACTCTTTCCCAAAGTGGGGATAGTGAATACCTTTAGCTCTCTGGATCATAAGGTCTCTGTCACAACTGTTCAGCTCTGTTCTTGTATCTTGAAAGCAGCCGTAGCCGATGTATAAAGGGATAAATATAGCTGCGTTCCAATGCAGTTTTATTTGTAAGCACCAAAATTTGAATTTCAGGTAATTTTCATGGGTCACAAAATATGATTCTCCTTAGAATTTTTTCTAATTTTTTAAAGATGTCAAAGCCACTAGGTCATAAGTTGTACAAAAATAGGTGGGAAACTGGGTTGGACCTGTTTGCCTTGGTTTGTTGATCCTTAACATAAAAGACAGGGGGAATGTGTTTTAAAATTTTGGAAATTATGAGGAAAAGAGAAAATAACCTGAAGATAGATGAAGCTGAGTTTTTCTCACTGAAATTGGAAATGTGTACTACTCTTTTTTTGTTTCATTCATTCATTTGCAAGGCCAGGATTAACTGGAAAGTGGAGAAAGAGAATTAGCATTTGATAGCCCTCCTGTGCTAGCAGATATGCTATTTTCATATGTCTCCATCCTGGAAGGTAAGCATCATTTTGGTTTAAAGATTAGACATTACCCAACACAGAGTGGGCAAAGTAATTCCGTGGAGAACCACAAGGCCTCATGTGGATCTAGGAGCTGAACTGGGCTTGCAGACTTTGGAGGCTGCTTCTAAGAGTCACTGTGTGACACTTTTGGTGTCTCTTGACTCAGTCCTGAGCTCAGTACTTTACATATTGTATCACATTTTTTATCTTTATGCATGAAGAAAATCAGGGACGAGGAGGAACCCATGATTCTATATAGCTGGTAAATAGCAGAGCCAGGAACATGCACTAAGAATCTACATTTACAAAAGCACAAAGCTTCTCACAAACCTTAGAAAGCTAGTAAGTTAATTAGCCAGATAGTTTTTCATTCTATAGAAACTCAACTTGCAAGGTTACACAAATGCAAGGAGTGGCTTTCTATTAAGGAAACAACAGCCGGCACACTTGGACACCTCCCCTTCACCTGCTACTGGTAGCTAAGGGTGTCTCTGTATCATTGTCATACATGGCCACGTGGATGTCATGTCTACCCCACTCCCAGTTCTGCAGACATGAAATCAAGGCTTGGAGGTGAATGACTTACTGTTTGGAAATATCTTGTATCTACTTGTTTTCTTGTTTATCTTTTTCTCTTTCCTTTAGAATGTATGCTACATAGGGAAGGGTTTTCTTCTACGTCATTTCTGCATTGCCCAAATGTATACCAGTGCGCTGTGCATAAGTAGATATTTTAAATACTTTGAAATGATTGAGTGAAGGGATGCATCAACAGACGGATGAGGAATGGACTTACCCACTGATACACAGCTAGTGAGTGCTCAAGCAGGATTGGCTAAGTGTCTGTACCTCATTAATAACCCATTACTCCAAGAAACTTCAAATCTGAAGGGTTACCTACAGGGAGAGACAAATAAGCAAAAAGGAAGATGAGCATCTCTAGGTGCATAGAAAGCTCTGTAGAAACAGTTCTCTGAAATCCAGTCTCCATTCTTAGGAACATATCCGATCTGTAAACCAAGTGCTTATGTTCACAATCAGGACACAGCAGTGGTGCTTTCTAAACCACATCATGTTTTCTTAATGGCTTTGAAACAAAGGAAGGCATATGGAAAGAGCTTCATAAAATATTAGCTGCTGCTGTGGGGATTTGTACAAGAGGCAAGAGGTGGTTTGTGGGTGTGCCAAAGAAAGAAGGCAGGCAAGCTATCTGCAGACAGTCATATTGGAATGTGTCTGCATTTGGAGAGGGATGGAGGGAAAAGGAAAGAAGGGAGGAAAGAGATAAAGGAAGGAGGAAAGATGGGAAGGAAGGGAAGGAAGGGAAGGGAAGGGAACAGAGGAGAGGAGAAAGGAAGAAAGGCAAGGGAGGAGAGGGAGGAGATTTGTTAAAGGGGTGAGTACATTACCAAGGAAATATGGAAGTAGCCTGAGACTTCTCAAGTGTTTTCTCCAACTTTCCATCATTCTCCTCCACAAGGTGATATTAAGAGTTACATAAAACTATCAAAGCTGGAAGAGTCTGGAAAACATGTGGAAGCTGATGAAGTGCTTTGAGGAGATGAAATGGCTGTCGCACGGGAAAGGGAATCTACTTGGTCATATCGGAAGTCAGAGTCCTTTTGTTCAAAAGACCCTCCCGGGGGTTTCTGTGGTTCCACCAGGGGTCTTTGAGGACATGGACCTGCTAAGGAGCCTTCGAGCTGGCGTCTCCTCTAGGAGGCTGTAACCCACTTTAGACAGAACCACCTCTGAGGTCTCCGAGGACGTGCAAGCACCCACGAGCACATGCACACACTCACCCATAATCACACCAGCAGAAACTCAGGTGTAAAACCCATTACACACACATACTTATACATTACACACAGAGCCACACATACACACAGATATTCCACATTCACATGCTCCTGTACCCTCTCTTACATACTCACACCTAGACACACAATTACATGTAGTTGCATTGATAAATGCCCATGCAAGCACACTCATGATCACTCACAACTGCAAATACTCATATATGCAGCTACTCACTACACACACTCTCATTCATAGTCACAATATACATGTATGGATATTGTGCATTATACTCATGCACAAATATGCCACACACATACACATGCCTTGCAAAATTACATCCAGAAACACACATACTCACACACTTGAACACACCCCACAGTAATTCCTCTGAATGTATTATTTATTCTCCAGCCCCAGAAGGCAGTGTAGTATCCCATGCAGGGCTCTAACATACAGACAATTGCTCTGACTTTTCTGACTATGTCAGGCTACCTGCCTCATTCCAGTGGTCACTTCCTGCCAGAAAAATCTTGAAGAACGGCTCAGGCAAATGCATGGAAAAGCTGGCACGAGCTGGGGGAGGGGCCCTCCATCTGGTCAATACCACAGCCATTTGTGTGGCTGGTATTATTCCCCCGCCTTTGTATTATTCAGAAATCCATACATTGTGTTTGCCTTTTGTGTCCAGCTCCCAACAAGCCTCTCTTTGTCCCCTTCACAAAGGGCAATAAACTCTGTGGCAAATAAGTTTCAGGGCCTGCTGGACATGATGACTAATTGTAATGCAGTCTATATCCTTGAGACTATGAACTGATACTGGGAGACAATGGCAGAGAGGGGCCCATTGAGCTGAGGGAGCCCCCCACCACCCCACGGGGCCTGATGGGCAACAGGAAGGCCATTGACGAGGCTGCCCCAGTGCAGGACTGGGTGAGGGGGGAGAGGGTGGCATGACCACATCGCTCAGCTCCAATGCCGCTTTTGTTTGCCCGACAAGGAAAACTGGCACGTTAGGATTAATTCTGTTTACTTTTTCAGCTTTATGGAAGTATGGTCAACCAGTAAAAGTTGCGGATATCCAAGGCGTACCACTTGATGATTTAACATATGTATTTGTGGAATGATTACCACAATCCAATTAATTAAGACATCCATCACCACCCACAGTTACCACTTGCGTGTGTGTGTGTGTGTGTGTGTGTGTATGTGTGTGTGGGAGGGGTGGCGAGGACACTTAAAATCTGCTCTCTTATCAGATTTCAAGTACACAATGCAGTATTATTAATGTCAGTCCCCATGCTATATGCTAGAACTCCAGAACCCATTCATCATATTACAGGAAGATAGCACCCTTGGACCAACCTCTCTCCGAGTTCCTTACTCAGTACCCTAGAATTAGTTCTGGGCAAATTGCTCAGAAACTTGGAAAAGACTTTTTAAAAAGGCCAAGAGAGCTGCCTCTAGCCTCCCCAAGCCTCTGTGCATTAGTCCAGGCCTTCTCTGCAGCGCACTGAGTGAATGGCCACAGGATCCTGCCACATGGGAATGGGTGCTAAAGATATGCAGCAGCAAACTGACCAGTGTCAACATAGCTCTTCCTCCTGGCTTCTGTCATGGCTTTTGGGTCTCCCTAAATTGCAAGGGAAAGTGACTATTCTTCCAGAGACAAATAGCAGTTATGTCTTCATTCAACATGTATTTTCACATGCTTTCTGAACATCAGGGGGAAGCGAAGTATCAGAAGAATGGTGAGGTTGGTGGAAGCCCCATCTCCTCTCCCCAATTAAAAAAATAATAGCATTCATTTTTATCTATTATTTTCATTTTGAAAAAAATCAAGTAGATGTTGAAATGACTTTTTTTCCTGCCATAAAATGTCATTGAGAAGTTAACTTTGGCATATGATATTCATCTGTGGAGTGTTAAGGACAACCTAGACTTTGGCAAACAAACCAAATGTGTTGTGTTCGTTGTGAGGGTACGTCCCATGGAAGTGGGCCTCTGACACACTGGTCACGATTACACCTTCCTTTCTGCATATTTTTTTGTTTTTCACTTCTCTCTCCATGGTTACTCTTTAGCCTTTTCCTCCTCCCCTAATTCCCAGTTCTACCCAGGACAGGGAGAATGGATGAGTGCAGTTGGCTCTTCTGTCCTAGTTTTTCAATGAAGGCTAAGAAGTGAAAGGCAGCAGGCTTCTGATCCTAAGAAGACACCCGTGGCGGGTGCATGAAAGTACCTTCCTTATATGACACAGGTTTGCAAAGCTGAAGTCTTTTCTCAGCAAAACATTATGAACATTCTAAAAATTATATTGGTGCCGGGGATTTAGCTCAGTGGTTCCACTGCCTGCCCTGCAAGTACAACAACCTGAGTTCGATCCCCGGTACCACACACACACACACACACACAAAATATATATATATACACACATATATATATATATATACATACACACACACATATATATATATATATATGTATATATATATATATAGCTTTAAACACCATCAATAGTCTTACCAGTCATGGGACAATAGCTGTATGTTTTACTGATCAGTTTAAACAAGGGTTAATAAAAATATATACTGTATGTTTAAATGAAAGAAAAATATTACAGTAAAAGGCACATTGCCATTAACCTCATTTCAAAATACCCCCACCCTGAGAGCCTTTTGGGGAACCAAATGAAACAGGCTATTCTTGCAATCACTGTCACCCCCTTCACTTGCTGTCACATACATAAACCACCTGGCCTCTGGTCCGTTTTCTCTCTCCTAATGGGATGCCCTCTTCAACATGGCAAGGAAACTACATTTTAAAGAGGAAACTTATGGAATGCAACTGAAAAATATGGTGAATATTTAAATTAAATACAAATATGGTAAAAGACACATTGAATGTCTTTAGCTGTGCTGCCATGGCTGCCTTGATTTCCTGAATTGATTCAGATGTTTCCCTTTCATGGTCATGTGGACCTTGAGGAAAAGCCAGAAGTCTCACAGTGCCAATTCGATGAATATGGTGGATGAGGACCCAGCATAATGTTTTTAGGAGCTTACATTTCTGTTGGATGGCACTGGGTAGCAGCATTCACTATAATTTTGATCACACCTTGTAAAGATACAAAAGAAGACTTCAAAACGGCTTCAGAAAGTGGCAAGGATATATGAGGATCCAAGGAGACAGGAAGAAGGGGAA
Organism: Heterocephalus glaber; assembly: GCF_053883595.1. Lineage (NCBI taxonomy): Eukaryota > Metazoa > Chordata > Mammalia > Rodentia > Bathyergidae > Heterocephalus > Heterocephalus glaber. The sequence continues at coordinate 7,224,391 of NW_028258137.1, forward strand.
GGGAAGGGGAAATAAAAAGATCAAGATGTAATATGTATGTGTACCAATTCCCCATGATGAATATATGTATTACGTACTATAAACATATACTATGTGGAAAAATGGGGGGAAAAAAGTATCAAGAGTAATGGTATAGGTGAGTCCTAGGTGAGGGGAATAGTTTGAGGAGGAGAATTAATGGCAATGTGTCTTTTAAGGCAATAAATTTTTAAAAAATTAAATATTTGCCATATATTTTGATCATACCATGTATACTGTCATTAAATTATTTGAGTTGTTACTATTCATAGTCATATAGTAACAGTGTGGTCTACTTCCATATTAGTAGATCCTGGCTCAAATGTTATGTGGAACAGAAATCTAAGGGGCTAGGAAAGCCTTTCTAAGCCCCCAATGTTTGGCAGAGCTTGCTTGGTACAAAGAGATGTGAAAAGACTAGTGGAAGCTATAGGGTGTTGGGGAAAGTAAACTAAAATGGCAATAATTTTAACAGTGGTATGGGGCTAATCACCAGGCACTGGTGGATGGCATTGCCCCAGTGGAAAGAGGAGGAGAAATAGTCTGTGGAGTAGTGGGGTAGGTCATCAAAGCAGGAAGCATCTGATGGACAGGAATCAGACAGAGCAGGAAAGGAGCATTGCAGGCTCCACATCCCATGTTCAAAGACAAGAGGTCACAGGTATCCTTGGCATTCCCCTGGCCTTCCTGGTCATACTGTTGGCTGGAATACAAAGAGTGATAAAGATGGTGGCAAGAAAGAGAGTGGAGGGGTGGCCACAGTAAAGCAGAATGCAGAGGTGAAACTCCTTGGTAGAGTCTCATTTCCTCTTGTCCATCCCATGGTTTGCGTATTAGTTACTACTCTAGAGGAACAGAAGCAAAAGAAAATACATGTAAAATTAAGCAAGGGGATTTATTAGGAGCCTGCAGGATCTGAGGCAGAAGAATCCACAAAGGCCATCTGCACACTGGAGAGCTGGAAGATCCAGCAGCTGCTCAGCCAAGAAGGTGGAAGCTGCAGAACAAGAAGGATGGGGATGCAGCACCAGTCTGAGGTTGAAGGCCTGGAAGCTCACTGAAGAGTCACTGGTGTGAGTCTGCTCTGGAAGGGGAAGAAACTAAGAGACCAATATCCAAAGGGAGTGGAGAAGACTGGGGCTCTTCCGAAAAGGGAACATTTTCTTTATTCCCTTCTTATTCCATGGAGGCTACAAGCCTAGAACTTGGAACAACTTACCTCTGGTGCAGGTCTTCCCACTTCAGCTTGCTGGCCTACATGGCCATCATCACACAGACCTTTTCAAATTTGCTACTCACTTCTTACTCAACTCAAGCTGACATATCACAATCAACATTCATAGTTTGATCCTATGAGAAAATAAAGTCGCCGTTTAACTCAGTCCTGGTGGAATTTGAGATGTTTTCTCATTTACTCCCTAATGCATCGTCACACATGCCAAGGTCATAAGAAAATTTTGCAGAGCACGATGGCTGGGACACCCAAAACTCAAGTGTGACCCACCCACAGTTTCAGAGCCCTTTGCTGGCACGGTAAGGGACCATTAACCAGTCAGTCCAGTATCCCAAAATTAATTACACAGAATAATTTGTCAAATAATTAGGAATAGTGTATGATTTTTTTGTCACTTAAAAACTGCATCACACATTCCTTTCTCTCTCCTGGATCACCACAGTTTGTCACTGGTCTCCAAAGCCTCCAGTATTGCCCACCTGCTGTCCCTTCTCCCTGCATCCACACTTTAGCCAAATGGGTTTTCTAATATGCTACTCAGACCATGCATCTCCCCCATCTCCCAAATGATCTCAGGAGAAAGTACAAGGTCTTGAAGGGTTATCAGGCACCTCGTAGTCTGTTCCCTTACTTTTCTCCAACCTCATCTCTTATTTAACATTCCAAGTTGACATCACTTCCTGCCAGGTCCCTCAGCCATGTTGAAATCATTTTCAGTTCCTGGAACATGCCCGGCTGTTACTCTCAGATCTTCCAAGTCTGAACTGGCCATGATAAGTCATCAATCTGGAAACCTCATCTTTCCCTCATCCCCTTCTCTGCCTGCTTGTCTTTCCCTTGCTCCCCCTGTCTTTCCTTTGATTTCGCTTTTTCTGAGGAGTCTGGGTTAGCAAACTTTCCCTTTGATAGTAGGAAAGCCATGCCTTTTTCTGCCTATGTGGCAAAGATGGCAGCTGACTGCACAACTCATATCCTCTGTTCCTGGCACAGAGTTAATTTAAACTTCCCAGCAGCCTTAACAATTTGGTGGTTGCTCTCACAGAGTTCTGGCCAATGGACAAAGTGATAAGCAGGAACATGTGGCAGGAATGAAACATCAGAGGCTCTCATCACCATTTTCAGTTTTCACAAGGAGGCATAATCCATCCAGGAATCAAACAAAATTTTTTCAGGTACCCACACCTGCTATAAGGAAATACAGAGCAGAGTTTAAGTCCATGAGATGCTGAGGAGATGGGGCACCCCATAGGTGAGGTGGTGAGAAACCATTTCTGGAGAGATGGCAAGTGTCCTGAGAGTTGAATGATGGAAGGGAAATCCATGTGTATGCCCTAAGGGAATGTGTTTTCAATATGACTGCATATCATAGGAATTCCAAGATATGACAAGGTTTAAATATATAGTCTTGGTTCAATCTCACAAAAATTCTGATTTAATTGGTCCAGGTTGAGTCCTAGGCATTTTATGTTTAATTTTTCATTTGATTCCAATGTATGGCTTAAGAGGCACCAATCTAAGGAACCGGCTTTCCTAACAGAAACAAGACAGAGGTCAATGAGGCAAAATCACAGTAGGACAAGTTAAGGAATCTAAGGTTGGTTCTGAATGCTGTGGGAAGTCACTGGAGAAATGCCCTGGATGATAGAAGGTGATTCACACTTTGAAAATATCCCGAGGAAAGAGTAGGGAGGGATAAGGGAAGAAGTTATTGTTGAAGATAATGGAGGAAAGAGGATGGCAGTGGGGAAGTAGGATCTTGAAGAACTTGGCTTCTGGGTAGAATTTGAGCATAGCATCATGGCTAGGTGATGGAAGGAAGAATGGGGCTCAAGACCCTGCCTCTGAGTGAGGAGCCAGCAGACCAGTGAGGACTTCAGCCATGTGGGGCTGGGGCTGCTCCCCCTCCCGGCCCTCACCCCACCTCCAAGCAACGAGCAGAGGCGCTCCCAGCCCAGCACACACACCCCCACCTCTGGCCTCCTGGCTGCGAAGGTAGGTATCTGGTGCCACACTGCACACACTGAAGAGGCACAGAGGGGCATAAAGGCCATTGTCCTGAGCTGCAGAAGATAGAGCAGAAGTGAACAACAGAAAGAGGGCCTCTCTCAGGCTCCTTGATGAAAACTGAAGCCCACTGGAAAAGTGAAGAGAATCTCTGCAATAAAGGCACACCAGACCAGAGTAGTTGGTAAGTTGGAGGGATCATCATCTCCCAGTAGAACCTGGACTGTCTTCAGGGGAAGGGCAGCTGGAACATGCAGTAGAGCCTGGCAGAGTTCAACCCTGCAGGAAGGCAGTTGCCACTTGCCACCAGAAATCAGCTGAATCTCACACGTGTGCTGCAGCTTGCTGAGACTAATTGATTTATATCTGCACACTGCTGTCCATGTTGTCTATTGTGAAGGCAGAGACATACCCTGAAGGAGGCCCTTCATTTTTATTTTTTATTTTCAAAATTATTATTTTTTCTCTTATTTTTAATTTTTATTTTGTTCTACTCTTTTCAATTTTATTTTCTTTTTCCACTTTTCTTCTTTTTCTCTCTCTCACTCTTTCACTCTCTTGCTCTCCCACATTGTTCTTCATCTCCCTTTTTGTCCCTGTTCTGGCCCTAATTCAGGTTTCTTCTTTCTTTTTCTGTTCTTCTCTTTTTTCTTCTCTGTTTTGTCATTAGTTTTAAAAGAAAATAAATACAGTTTCTAGCTTCCCTATTGCCGTTAGGTTGTTCTGTTCTCATCTTTGTTTTTTCATTCTGTCTTTTCCTCTTGTCGTCAACAGTTTTCTAGAGTTTGCGTGATCTTCCTCTGTCCTCTGGCCTCACTGATAACCTTTCCCTATCCTTCTACCTATCTATGCCTCCTTCCCCAACTCCTTCTAAGTGCCCATTCTGAAGGGTGAAGTTGCTATACTGAAGAGTTTATTCACTACAAACATATTTTGTGCTGGTCCTCAATTTTGATTTAATTCACACAGTTAAAGGTGACAGATTAGTAACTACCACAAATTGTTATTTTCTAAGCTGTACTTGATGCTGTTGTGTTGCTGATTGTATCACTTAGGCTAAGGTATTGTGGTTGATCTAATCAGTTGTCCTTCCTGGTATAATGAAAATGAGATAGTCTCAGAGTCAGAGTCGTTAGAGACTCAAAACCTAAAAACCAGCTATATCTGGAAGACACCTCTGAGAAGCAATCATTCCATAAGGGTTCTAAATACAAGAAACAAAGGTACTTACAGTAAGCAATATCAAAGTACCCAGGAATTAAACCAAGGACAGTACCAACAACAAAAATAAAAATGAGAAGACATTGAAACAAGGCACAAACCCAGACTTCCAGCCCACCAAAGGCAAATTCTGGGGGAAATGAGGGGGAAAAGCCTGATAATCAACCACCTGGACACCCTGAACTGATAGCACAGGAAGTAACAAAACAGATGAATGAGGCTCTAGAAAAATTCAAAACAGAAGTAATTTCCCAGATAACTACAGAAATGGTGAGCAGAATGTAAAACATGATTAGAGATGCTAGAACAGAAACAGATAAAGAAATAGATGAGTTCAGGAGCATGATGGAAACCATGAATGCCAAACATAGGAAAGAAATGGAAACCATGAATGCCCAACATAGCAAAGAAATGGAATACATGAAACAGATTCAAACAGATATCCAGGAGATTAAAAACACTATTGAAAGCATACACAGCAGACTGAGCCAATCTGAAGACAGAATATCAGATATAAAAGACAGGATGGCAGTCAGTGACCATGAAAAGAGAGATCTCTTAAAAATAGTAAGGGACCATGAGAAATCAATCCAACAGTTCCTAGATGATGCAAAGAAGAATAATATAAGACTGATAGGAGTCCATGAAAAAGCAGCAGAACGTACAAATGACATAAAAAATAAAATTGTTCACAAAATTAATGACAGGAAACTTCCCAAACAGAGCAAAAGAATTTGACATAGAGATAAGTGAGGCATATAGGACTCCAACTAGCCATGATCAAAAAAAATCTACACCTAGACATATAATAATCAAGATCCCAGAAACCCAACAGAAGAACAAAATACTACAAGCAGTTAAAAAAACAAATCCCATGCAAAGGAAATCCCATCAGAACCACAGCAGACTTTTCAACTCAAACCCTCAAGTCCAGGAGAGCCCGGAGTGACATATTTCAAGTACTAGAAGCAAACAACATCCAATCTAGACCGATGTATCCTGCAAAACTATCTTTCAAAATTGATGGAGAAATAAGATACTTCCATGACAAAGAACACCCGAGAAACTTCATGAATACCAAACCAGCACTCCAAACAATTCTAAACAATATCCTAGAAAAAGATAACAAAGGTCACAACTCCATGAGGCCCAACAGAGAAAATTCATAAGGCAAGGCAAGAAATTAAAGGGAGAGAAAGAAAAATAAAAAAGAACCAACAAAAGGAAAATAACATGACAATGATAAGTCAATACATATCAGTTATAACCATCAAAGTTAATGGCCTCAATTCATCAATTAAAAGAAATAGGCTGGAAGAATGGATTAAGGAGCAAAATCCAACAAAATGCTGTGTACAAGAAACACACATAGTTCAAAAAGAAACTCATAGACTGAAAGTAAAAGGATGGAAAACAGTTCTCCATGCAACAAGAATCCAGAAAAAAGTAGGGGTAGCTATCTTATTTGCAGACAAAGTAAATTTCAGGCCAAAACTAATTAAGAGAGACAAAGATGGTCACTACATCCTTGTAAAGGGAACAATCCAAGAGGAAGAGATGACAATCATAAATATGTATGCACCAAATACTAATGCTCCCAACTATACAAAACAAATATTAGGGGACATGGAAAACCAAATAAGCACTAATACAATTGTAGTGGGGGACCTCAATACTCCACTGTCACAAATAGATCATCTAGACAAAAAAAAACAACAAAATACTAGACCTGAACCAAGCTTTGAACAAATCGATGTAATAGATGTCTACAGAGTGTTCTACCACACAAAATCAGAATGTACATTCTTTTCAGCTGCACATGGGTCATTCTCCAAAATAGACCACATACTAGCTCATAGAACATATTTAAGTACATGCAAATGAACTGAAGTTATCCTATGTATATTATCAGAGCATAGTGCAATTAAACTGGAGATCAATAGAATAAGAAACTGCAAGCATGTCACAAACACATGGAAATTGAATAACACACTCCTGAACAACCAGTGGGTCACAGAAGAAATTAAACATATTTTATAAATAAATGATAATGGCAATACAACATATAGGAATCTATGGGACACAATGAGAGCAGTTCTATGAGGGAAATTCATAGCAGTGAATGCCCACACTAGGAAAACTGAGCGAGCTCAAATAAACAACCCAATGCTGAATCTTAAGCACCTAGAAAAAGAAGAGTAAGACAAACTCAAAGCTCATACAGGGAGGAAATTATAAAGATCAGAACAGAAATCAATGCGATGGAGACAAGAGAATGATACGAAAAATCAACAAATTGAAGAGTTGGTTTTTTGAAAGAGTAAATAAAATTGATAAATCCTTAGCCAACCTTATCAAAAAAAGGAAAGAAAAAGCTCAAATCCATGCAATTAAGAACGAAAAAGGTGAAGTCACAACAGATCCAGCAGAAATCCAGAGGATCATCAATACCTACTTCAATAACTTGTACTCTAATAAAATGGAAAACAGAAGAAATGGACATATTTCTAGATACATATGAATTACCAAAGTTGAATGAAGAAGATATACAAATTCTAAACACCCCAATTACAATGAATGAAATTGAAAACGTAATTAAAAATTTACCAACAAAGAAAAGCCCAGGTCCTGGTGGCTTCACTGCTGAATTCTACAAAACATTTAGAAAAGAACTATTGCCACTACTCTTTAAACTTTTCAATGAAATTGAAAAGGAAGCAATACTTCCAAATTCATTCCTGGAATCAAGTATTACTTTGATTCTAAAACCAGGGAAAGACCCAACGCAAAAAGAGAACTACAGGCCAATCTCCCTAATGAACATAGATGCAAAAATCCTCAATAAGATACTGGCAAACAGAATACAGAAGGTCATCAAGAAGATCATACACCCCGACCAAGTCGGATTTATCCCATGGATGCAAGGATGGTTCAACATACATAAGTCAATAAATGTAATACACTACATTAACAGAGCCAAGGACAAAAACCATATGATCATCTCAATAGATGCAGAAAAAGCATTCAACAAAATCCAACACCCACTCATGATAAAACTCTACAGAAAATTGGAATAGAAGGTCTTTATCTCAACCTGATTAAGTTTATCTATGAAAAACCAACAACCAACATCATACTACATGGTCAAAAACTGAAAACTTTCATGCTAAAATCAGCAACAAGACAAGGATGTTTACTCTCACCACTCCTGTTCAATATAGTTTTGGAAACATGAGCCACAGCAATTAGACAAGAGAAAGAAATAAAAGGAAGAAAGATAGGAAAGGAAGAAGATAAATTGTCATTATTTGCTGATGATACGATACTTTACATAGAAGACCCAAAAAACTCTGCCGAAAGACTTCTAGACTTAATTGATAGATTCGGTAGAGTAGCTGGATATAAGGTCAGCACTCAAACTCAATTGCCTTCTCATACACGAATAACAGGCTCACTAAGCAAGAAATTACGGAAACAATCCCTTTCACAATAGCATCCAAAAAAAAAAAAAGAAATATCTAAGAATCAATCTAACAAAGGAAGCAAAAACCTCTACATTGAGAACTACAGCACTGTGAAAAAAGAAATCGAAGCGGATATAAGAAAATGGAAAGACATCCCCCATTCCTGGGTAGAAAGAGCCAATAGAGTGAAAATGGCCATACTTCCAAAACTGCTATAGAGATTCAGTGCAATCCCGACTGAAATCCCATTTCAGAGAACTAGAGAAAACAATCCAAAATTTCATCTGGAACCAGAAGAGACCTAGAATAGCAAAAGCAATTCTAGGCAACAGAGTCATGGCAGGGGCTATCACAATTCCCAACTTGAAACTGTACTACAAAGCCACTGTGATAAAAACAGCATGGTACTGGAAAAGAAACAGACCCAAGAATCAGTGGAATATATTAGAAGATGCAGAAACAACTGCAGACATACTCAGCTACCTCATCTTTGACAAAGGAGCCAACACTCCTCACTGGAGGAAAGATAGCCTCTTTAATAAAAGATGTTGGAAAAACTGGATTTCAACCTGCCAAAGATTAAAACTAGAGCCTTATACTTCACCATGCACTAAACTAAAATCAAAATGAATTAAAGATCTAAATATTAAAACAGAAACACTAACTTGCTGGAATACAAGTTAGGTAGAATTCTCAAAGACATGGGCATAGGAAAGGACTTTATGAACAAATCCTCAGCACAAGAACTAGCACAAAGAATCAACAACTGGGATCTCATCTTATTAAAAAGCTTCTGCACTGCAAGAGAAACCACCAAGAGAGCTAAGAGACAACCTACAATGTGGGAAAACATTTTTACCAACTGTCCCTCAGACAAAGGTCTACTCTCTAAAATATATAAAGAACTAAAAAAAAAATCAGACCCCCCAATTACAAAGACCCAATCCAAAAATGGGCACCTGAAATGAACAGACATTTCTCAGACAAAGAAGTAAAAGGAGCAAAGAAAGGTATGAAAAAATATTCAACATTACTGGTCATTCGAGAGTTGCAAATGAAAACAATGCTGAGATTCTACCTCACCCCAGAAAGAATGTCTGCTATCATGAAATCAACTAGTAACAAATGCTGGCGGGGTTGTGGGGAGAAAGGAACCCTTCATCATTCTTGGTTAGGGTGCAGACTGGTGCAACCACTGTGGATATCAATATGGAGATACCTCAAAGAACTAGGACTAGAGATCCCATTTGACCCAGCTATTCCTCTACTGGGTATCTTCCCAAAGAATTAAAGAATCGTACCACAGTGATATATGCGTAGCCATGTTTATAGTGGCACAGTTTGTTATAGGTAAAACTTGGAAACAGCCCAAATTTCCATCAACTGGAGACTGGATAAAGAAAATGCAGTACTACTCAGCCATAAAAATGAGAAACTAGAGACATTTATAGCTAAATGGATGCACATTGAGGCCATACTCTTAAGTGAAATAAATAGGACATGCATGTAAATACTGAATAGTTTCTCTGGTGTGAAAAACTAAAAGTGTAAATAAGGATCAAAATGTATAATTGATATTGTGAAATAGGAAGAAAATGTCTAAAGGAATAGGGGAAATTGGAGGGGAAGGGGAAAGGAAAGAAGGGAAAAGAAAAAATATGAGAAAAGGGAAAACATGGAAACAAGGTCTTTGTAAATAGGGAAGGGTGAGGGGGTAAAGGGAGAGCAGGGGAAGGGGGAAAAATAAGAATCAAGAAACGTCATGTAAAGGTACAAGATCCCAAGGAGGAATGTAACTGTAGTGTATGCCTAAAATGTACCAATAAACTAAATGGAAAAAAAAAAAAGAAAAAAGAATGGGACTCAGGAGTGAGTTCTAGGATTTGAATTGTGAGCAGTAGGGTAGATGATACTGCCATGAATTTCCCAGGGAGAAATTGGCATGGAAGTAGTTGGTAGAGAGGGCAGTGAATGAAGGGCTCTGCATGGGGCACATTATGAGCAAGACTCCTAAGTATAGGAGTGAAGGGAATTGGTAGAAGGACAATTCTGGAACACAAAGAAAAGATAGAGTTGGAGCTACAGGGATGATCCAAACATAGAGTGTGTGTTTATATAAAAAATTATTACAGTAAAAGACAAATTGTTGTTAATCTCTTGAAATATTCCCCTCTTCAAGCACACTTAGCCACTTTCTAGAAGTCCTCTTTTATGTGTCTTTCCTAGGGGTGAAAAAAAATATGGTGAGTGCTGCTGCTGAGCGCCATCAATGGAAAGATGGGGTCATACCAACATCACAGGGGTCCTCATCCGCCTTACTCACTGGACTGGGCACTGTGTGACTTCTGGCTCTGCTTCCAAGTCTAATGGACTATGAAAGGAAAATGTTTTGAAATGATTTAGGACATCAAGACAGCCACAACAGCAGGAGTATTTAGAGGGGGATTTATAGCAATGTGTCTTATACTCTTAATATTTTTATATTTCTATGTCTTTAAGTCTGTACACTTTATTCATTTTTCATTTATTCATGGACCACATTGCATTTACCTGAGAGGAGCCCTGGTAGGTAGATGGCTTTTGAAAGCAGGAATGCTTTTGGAAGAAGTGAGCAGTCAACTATGACAAATGAAGCTGAATCATGGACTGTAAGTGATTCAGTTAATTAACCACTGGGTGTGACAAGACACAGGTCTTTGGTGACCTTCAGGAAAGCTGTTGGGGTAGCTTATGGAAAGGATGAACTTGGAGGAAGTGAAGAGTGTGGGTATGGATGATTCTGGAGAAGTTTTCATGCTAAAAGAGGGAGAGAATTAGGCTGTGGTTGAAGGGCATTGTGTGTCTGTGGGGGGGATCCATCACTGTGTTTAAGATGGGTCATGAATGAATGAATGAGTCTGTGAATGAAAGAACCAACTGCTCAAGCCTCAGGTGCTGTACGTAGCCAACTGCTTGATCGTGTGTTCCGCATACCAACAGTCACTGGCCTGCAGGTTCCACAAAGTGAGCTGTTCGGCATAGGCTTATCACAGAGATAGTTCATTTCTCAAATGCCCTCATGGAAAAACAGCTATAAATTTTCCTTTCAGGACTGGGGATGTTTCCAGGTGTTTCCTGGATAATCCAGGTGGACTCACCAAACTGCTTCCCAGGGAGGCTTGGTACTTTCCTTGTCCAGCATGTTATGTCCTGAGAAATCCTGTTATCAAAATTAGGCTGGAGGTCCCAGTTTCGAGTCTACTAATTCACACAGTGGCTCTGTGAGACAGCTTTGATGAGAAAAACCAGACTGCTTCTTAACATATTTGCCTTCTTATTTTCTTTCTAATATGCCCACTTTAATTTCTTTTCTTTTTGTTTAAAAGGAAATAAAAAAGAAACGGCAGAAATAAAAACATGCCAAAAATCCCCTATCTTATTTCTTGAATTAGTCCAAAGGAAACAATATCAAGTCAGGTACTCTATCCTATGGACTGTTATTTTGGTGTGAGATTTTCATTCCCATGTGCCTGAATAATGTTCTTTGAAGGCGGCTTCATCAATAAACTACTCTGGTGACATTTCACGGGCCTGGAATAATGAACAACAATTAGGAGCATTTAAAAAGTAATATTTTTCCTTCAATTTGGAAATGGATTTATGATCCTCCAATTTCATCAAATAAGTAGTTTCCTCAGTTTAGTTCTTTGGCCAATCTGAGGAAAGCCCCCTGAAGTCTGGCAGGCTTGTGAAGCTTTCTTGCCAGTTTATTGATTTTGATAGAAAAGAAACTTTTGACATTTAATAAAATGTGATCATGAGCAGGAATAAAATCGAGAATCATTTTCACCCAGATAATTACTATGTGGAAATAATTTCTGGAGTGTTTGCTCTTCCCATAATCTGAACACAGTCTTCAAGAGTACTTTCTAAGGAATTTGGTCAGGATATTTAACACATATATCTTGAGAATTTAGAAAACAATGTACAGAGTACATTTTCTCATTACCAGAAATCAGTAGAAGGTGGATAGAATAGATAGATAGATAGATAGATAAAAGGATAGAGAAATGAAAGAAGATATCACATTTGTGGATCTATGATTTCTAGCGTGAGAAACCCAATTATCTTTGTCTCAATTCTCTTCCTCTTCTTCCTCAGTTTCACTCCTCTCATGGGTCAGCTTTCTTAGATGTTAATATATCTCATAGCTACAACCAAATGAGTAGCAACATGTACCAGGCTCAGTGCTTCATCAAGAATTAAAGATGTGGTTTGATTTGGTTTCTCATGGTCTTCCATAACTGAGCAGAAACACCTCCCCGGAAGGTTTCCTTGATTGATTTTGACCAATTTGAGTCTTTTCTTGCATTCTCAAGTCACACAATCCTTTGGCTTAGAAAGATAATGTCTTCAAGAAACAAATTTGAGCATTTATAATGCTCTAAGAACTCAAATGAGCTCTAAGTATACAGACATGGACAGATACTTTTCCATTCCTGCAGGATTCTCAATTTAGACTCCAGAATCATGGAATAACTGAGAGAAAAAAAGAAATAAAATAAAAGCAGATGCCAGACTCATCTACTTTGCACTTGTTATTCTCATGGTACAGAGATACAGAGTTCAGAATCACTTAGACTCAGATAATTTTTTTTTACTTTGGTCTAGACTGGAGGTTTCTTCCCTGATGTATCCACATAATGCTTCTTAATTGGCTTGACTCTTGAATCAATGATGTTAAACCACAAGGTCCACATGACGTCTCAGGCATTTTATGGAGGGTACCAACTGCCAAGCCGATCTGAGATAATCACTTGCTCTTAGATGGATTGATCTCACCCGGTGTCACCATCCTACTCATTATGTGTGTGCATGAAGGTCACAGGACTCATCTTTATGCATCGTGCAAGATCCTAGCTACAGTCGTGCCCAAGTGCTCCCTGAGGACTGTATTCTCACAGAGAAGCAAAGTCTCCAACACCCACAAGTCAGTCGTGTATCTTGGAATTCTTCCCCTCTATATTCATTATCTGGATTAGCACTCCCAAAATCATAGTTTCCTCTTCCACCCTCAAGTCAAGTATTTTAAATGTGTCTCCCTAGTTCCACCCTTGGCCTGCTATGCAGGTCTAGATTTTAGGATACATGCCCTCAACAGCTCTATCTGGGTATTCTGCCAGCATTTACAACTCATGATTCCCAAGTAACCTGTCTGGCAAGTGGAGTCGGGTGGCCCCAGGGCTCCCCTGTCTGTCCTAAGGCTTTACAACCATGGTTGCATGGGAAAGTGCTTGGATTAAGTTAGTCTGGGTGAGGCTGGTATGTGTTTCTTTACATGCTTTTCGGATGATTCTAACACGGTAGATCTCAGTCTTGCCTGCTTTAAATATCCTGCATTGAGCCTGTAGCCCACATTGACTTACATCAGAACTCTTGAGAGTTGGACCCAAGAACTAGTAATTTTTAAAGCTTCCAGTGAGTCCAAATAGAGAAACAGCATCCTAACCCCATAGCTTCTTAGCTATATAAACTTGTGAGTGGTTTAGCTTACCTAAGACTCAATCTCTTAATCTCTGAAGGGGGAATAATCTTCATGCCTGTCTTAGAGAGTGTTATAAAAGTTGTATGATAAATTATATGAAGTGTTTTATAGAATTTAGCACATAAAACTCAGTAAAGTAAAACTGTCATTGTCTTAGGCAGCTCTGTTGCCATATCAAAATGCCATTGAGTGAGGAACTTAACAATAGACATTTATGTTCACACATTCCTGGAAGCTGGAAGTCTGATATTAGGGTGCCAGCATCGTGGGTTCTGGTGAGCTGTCTTCCTAGCTTGAAGATGGCCACCTTCTCATTGGGTGCTCATATGATGAGGACAAAGAGAGAAGTCTTTTTCTCTTTTATTTTCCGTTTTTTTTTTTGGGGGGGGGGTGCTAGGGATTGAAACCAGGGCCTTCACACTAAGATACATCCCCTGCTCATTTTTAATTTTCTTTTTATTTTGAGTGAGGGTCTCACTAAGTTACTAAACTGCCTAGGCTGGGCTGGAACTTGCAATCTTCCTGCCTCAGCCTCCCAGAGCACTAAGATTATGGGTATTTACCACTGTGTTCAGCTTCTCTTTCTTTTAAGGCCATAGTTTTATCAGATTGGGATTCAACCATTATGACTTCATTTAACCTCAATAACCCTCTCAAGGCTGTATCTTCAGATTCAGTGACATTGGAGGTTAGGATTTCCACATCTGAGTTTAGGAAAGACACATCAGTTAATAGCAATTATCATTATTATCCATTTCCAAAGTTCTACCCTTAGGGGGACTTTCTGGCTAGATTTGCCCAGGATTTTTGTCCTGGTTTCAGCACTGAAAGTGTCACATCTCAGGAAACCCCTCTTGTCGTCAATACCATATCCATTCACCTAGATGTTTAAGCTAGAATCTTGGCTTGTCCTGAAGTCTTTTGTCGTGGTTTGGTCAATCTCTGCATTTGGTCAATCATCCAACAAACCAAATTCTAACAAAAAACATCTGATTTTGCCTCTATTTCTCCATTATAACTGCTTCCTCTCTTTTTTATTTCCTTTGACCACTGCTGGGCATGCTTAAATAAATGAATCTTGATCATGAATCAGAATCCCCTGAAGACTTGTTCAACTACAGATTGCTGCTTCTCTGTCCAGCCCTGTTTTCTGATAAGGCAGATTGGGGGAAGGCCTGAGAATCTGTGTTCCTAATATGATGCTGATATATTAGGGTCCTGAGATTTGGAGCATAGAGCTGAGTGCCTCGGTGGTTTTCCCACGCAGGGCCTTGGTCAGACGCAGTACGCTGGAGATTCCAGAAGCATGTGGGTCATGCAGAGATGACACATTCCCATCCAGGCCCCTTTGTAGACTGCAGAGCTCTGCATCAGCAGGAAAGCTCTGGCACTGGACTCTCTCATGGTCAAGTGACCTGCCCAGCTGGATGCCTTTGTGCCCCAGCATTAGCTCCCATCCACAACAGTTCCTCCTAATACAAAGTGCTGAGCCTGTTACTCTGGACAGATGATCAGGGTCAGGACACCCCTCACTTGTGATTTGGGCAGTGGCATCATCCACCACGCTCAGGACCTCAGCATGATCAAGACTTTACTAGCCCAAGCAGAGTGAATGTCTCCTAGCAACTGGATAATTGTTCCTCTTGAAAATCTTCACAGGTCTATTAATATATTCATTCAGCCTCAGTCAGCTCTAGATTTTCTTCATTCATTTGTTCACTGGTTGGTTGGTCCATTTTAGGAAGTATTTAATGGATACACTGATGAGTAAATCCAGAACCTACTCCACATCTCATGAGGTTTAGAGTCTAGGGAACTTTCTTGGTGTCTGAAATTTGATCAGAAGCTCATCTGCCTGGTTTTCTCTCCTATGGAGGAGGCAGAAAAATTTTTCCTCCATTCATGGGCCTCAGCATGAACAATCTGACAAAATCCTGGAGTTTTCCACCTCCTGCCATGTTCTTTAGGCATGGACACAATGTCTCACATGTACTTATTTGTCTTTCATAACACATATTAATCATTTCTTCAGTGAATTTCCCATTGTTTATTGTATGAGTTATTATTGCTGCATAAGAAATTCCCCAAATCTCAGTTTAAAACAACATACATTACAATGTCATAGCTTCTCTGCAACAGGAATTGGGTACACCTTAGTGAGGTCATCTGTTCCATGGGATCTCATGAGGCCACAATCAAGGTGACAGCTGAGAGTCTACAGGGTCATCTGAAGCTGTGACTGGGGAAGGGTCTGATGGGAAACCTCCGTGGTGACTGATGGCAGAATTCACTTCCTTAAGGGCTGTGGGTCCAATCCACACTCAAAGGGAGAGAGCAGCATCACTATCAGGAGTCAGAGTTCACCGAGGGGCATTTTAGAAATCTGTACACCACCACATTCTTAGATTAGCTGAGGACCCCCTTGTGCACACTCTCGTGATACCCCATACTCAATAATGACAGGCCCTGTGATGACTGTTTTCATGTGTCAACTTGGCTGGGCCACAGTACCTAGATGATTTTGGGGCAGATATCATTCTAAAGGTCATTTGAAGGTATTTTTTAGGTGAGACTCACATGTAAATCAGTAGGTCTTGAGTAAAGTAGATTACCTCCCATATAGCAATGGCCTTCATCCAATCAGTTGACCACCTGGAGGAAAAAACATCAGATACCAAGAAAGGGAATTCTTCCTCCAGCCTGGATTCAGACTTGAGCTACAATACTCTCCCCTGTGTTTCTAGCCTGCTGGCATATACTGTAGACTTCAGATTTGTCAGTTCCACAATTGCATGAGACAATTCCTTAAAGTCAACTCTTCTCTTCTCCTCTCCTCTCCTCTCCTCTCCTCTCCTCTCTTCCTTTCCCTTCTCTCCCCTTTCCTTCTCTCTTCTCCTCTTATCTCCTTTTTCCTTCCTTTCCTTTCCCCCCTCCCCTCCCCTCCCCTCTCATCCCCTCCTCTCCCCTCCTTTTCTTCCTCTCTCTCTCTCTCTCCCTTTCCCATTTCTCTGAAGAACTTTGCCTAATACAAGGCCTATGTTTAATGAAACACTCGGTTATTTATGTGACTTTTCCCCCACAAGCTCTATTTTCCTTGAACCTGATACTATGTTTGTCTTGTTCAATGTTGTATTCCATCTGGCCCTTAGGGAATCTGATACTAAAAATGCACTCAACAAATATTTGTAGAATTCACACATGCATATGGGTATAACCTACAACATTCACTAAATATTTGAAACTCTACTAGTTGGCATCTACTTTCCACCAGTTAAATGTACCAAAGTAATGCTTTATATAGTGACCTATGTAGATGTAGATAGAATGTTCTAAAATTCTACAAGAAATGAAGTGAATAGGCTTAGCCCTTAGACCCCATTGGTCACTCTGTGTAAAGGGTGAAAATTCAGGTTTTCTATTCTATGAGACATTTGCCCATATCATTATTGTTTTTAAAAATCCAAGCTTGGAGAGCAAGTTGCCTTACATTAAATGGACTTCAAGTTTTCTTTCTAAGAGAGAAACATAAAAATCAGCTATAATTTCTTGGGAGGACGCAACTTTGGTGAGAGCTGGCTCACTGACCGAGAGGCCTCATGAGTTAGACTACTAGGTGACTCAGCACATCGCTCCTGATGGCCACTTTCCATGTAAAACCCTTTCTCAATCACTGACCTCTGAAGGTATTGCCTAGGACAAAGGCTCATCGTGTAGAATGGAGCCAGAAAAGGAGAGTCCAAATTCCAGGGTTTTTATCTCCTATTGCATTTTCACACTGCTATGTGTGAAATTTACAGCACTGGGTCAAGGCAGGTGTTAGGACACTGGGGATGCATCTCTACAACACAGCAGTTTCACATGGAGCGAGGTTATTAGTGGTTTGCTTAGTGTGATAACATCAATTGGTAAACACTTCCCAGGATCCATTCCCACTGATACTGATACGAACTTATCAGCACAAAGATTGATTGGACATTCATCTGCACCATCTATGGTTCTGGAAACTAACGATTTGGGGCCCCGTTTCCTCTAAAGGTGAAATACTAAGAAGCACCATGTGGGTGTGTAGGAAGCTGACATTGATAAGGGCTGGTACTCAGGCCAATATGACAAAATGTTTTGTAGTGCAATCTCTAGGCTGCTGGCCTGGACTGAGACCGTGCAAGGACTGCACGTCCCAGGATCAGAAAAGGTGACCTCTCAGCCCAGGGATTCACAGTCTGCAGTTGGCAGAATTATACAGAAGGTGGGGCCCACAGCTTTGACACCGAAAGAGCCCGGAGTGTGAACATTTAGCCACATGGTCAGCCAAAGGTCTATTTATCTGCCTGGGACACTGGGGAGCAGGCATCTAGTCAGGGAGGCTAACCCTAGACCCTTCTGCAAGAACTGTTTCAATAGTCCACGCAAACTTTCCCTGAGCTTAACAAAGGCCTTTTCAGTGACTGAGTGAGGCCTTGCACAGGTGAAATGAAGGAGAATGGCCACTGCAGAGGGAAATGGGAGAGCTGACAAAGGTCTCAGCTTGTCAAAGCCCCATGAGTCTAAATGGGGAAATGCAAGCCTATTTGGGGGGACATGGTTTTAGATATCTCAGGCAAACTGAAAATTTCTGATACAGGGTCAAACTAGGGAGACGGAGACAACGAAATATTAGTGTTAACTCTAACCCTAATACTAAAAGAGAACACAATTTGTGAAGCACTGATGATAAGGATAGACCTTGGGCTTACTACTTCATGTATGATACATGTATCATTTATCCAAACTAGCATGATGCTCATCAAATATGAGTCTCCCCATTTTAAAGGTAAGCAAACTAAATCTCAAGGGAGAAGCTTTATTATGACTAAATGTATAATAAGTGGTGAACCTGAGATTGAATTCAGTTATATTTGATGTCAAGTTCAAGTTTAAAACCCCACGATGTTGCTTTCTTTAATGACCTTTAATAGGAATTCCTAAACTTCATTTTAGTTAGGCAATTATTAGCTTTCTGTTTGAATATTCCAGAAATGGGACACTCACTACTTCTCAAGATAGCACATTTTACTATGAAATGAGAGAAAATATTTTAAAGTTCTAATTTCATGAACACTCATCAGACTTATTTGTGGAGTTATGTAAAATGCATATCTTCATACCTTCAGTAGTCCACTTAAATGACTTGTAACAAATGCTTCTGATAGGATTTTGAAGTAGGCTTGCTGCTTAACAACTTCTGTATATCAATAGTTTGGTAAACTGTCCAGCAGCCAGCAGCCAAATCTATTTTTTCTTCTTTTTCTAAATCTGTTTTTGTAAATAAAGTTTTATTGGAGCACAGCCACATATATTTATTTATGCTTTGTCTATGGTTTCTTTCTAGCTACAGTGAGCAGAGTGAAGTATTCCTGACAGACACTGTCTAGCCCACAAAATCAAAACTATTTACTCTCTGGACCTTTAGAGAATAAATCTGCTGCCCTCTCTTCTCCAACATGAATGTTCAGAAATAAACACTTACAGAAGAGGTTGAAAGTGTAGATTCACCAAAAGGTACTGATGGAAAGCTGGGAAATCTTTCTGTGCACTTGCTCTAAGGCAGCAAAGGGCATGGCTTATTCATTTGAAGGAAAAGTATCAGTGATGGACCAGGCAGAGAGGACAAGGACAGGATAGAAGAAGTATCAGAGCACATCACAGGGCGTGTGGCAGGCTTTGGAAGATATCTGAGCTCTATTCCATCCATTGAAACAAGTAAAGAATTGAAGGGAAGGGATGTACCATGACCATATTTATGCTTTAGAAGGATTACAACAGGTGCTGTAGAGAGAGCAGATTGGGGAGGGACAGGAAGGATACCAGATGACCAAGGAGACCTCTCTGTCCTTAGTTGAATAGCAATGGTGGCTTGGATTAGACTGCCCTGTACCGTATCTCCTGGCGAGAACCTCCCCTGGATCTGATGGCAAGAATGGAGGAAGCTGAGCTTTGGCTCACGAGGAAGAAGGTGAAATTGAGAAGGGCCCTAAAAGATGGCTGGAGTGTGGGTACCCAAGAAAGATCAAGTGGTTTCTTTCACCCTTATTTCATTCCAATTTGGGAAGTGGCCTAAAAGAAACACAGAAGTAAGCAGTAGTTCTTTATAGAACCTCCTGAATTGGTTTTCCTTTTCTTGGCAATGCAGCCAACATCATATCAAAGTTACACTCACATACAGTTGGGCACTATTTCTCCAGCCCATTGAATTTTGGCTTCAGGAGTGTGCTGTTTGAAGTGTTTCCTATTAATCCATTTTCAATAATAATTGCAAAGGGAATATTTACTTTGCCCGATAACATTTCTAGTTCACTTGGTTGGCTGGTATTTTTTATTCTTTACTTGAAACCTATTATTGGGTAATAATAATTTTCGGTATTTTGTTTTACTCTAAAGCATGCTACACTTCCTATTATGGACCACAGGTACATGTGTGTGAGGAAGGTAAATACAGACACATGTACATCATGGGAGAAGAGATGTTTCGCTCTGATCAAAATCAATGGGAATACTGGTTGGTACTTAACACCATCCTCTTGATCCAAGTAAATTAAGACAGTAAGTGGAATTATGACTATTCTGGGCTTGTGAACTTTGTATTGGACTGTGGAAACATTCAGGACCAAACAAAGAATGGGTTTATGGGTGATTCTTCTGCTCCTGCTCTCTCTTTTCCTCCTTCATCTAGGACAAGCAATACTACCTTTAATGGTCTGATAACATATTTTACAGGAGTTGCCAAGCAGGATGCTTTAATGTCTTGTGGAAAGGAAATGTGGTCTGTGACATGAAATGGTGGCTAAAAGATTTCTTATAGGCCACTTTGTTGATCTGCAGTGTTCATAAAGCTTGCAAAAGGCTCAGTATTCACCATTCCAAATTCAAAGTATGTTCCTTGCAGGAAGAAGAGAAAACAACAAGTAGGGAAAGGAGATGAGGTTGGTTCTGGGGAGCTTCTGACCTAACTTGGCTCTCTGGGTCCCTGTTGAACATGCTCCCTGCTCTGGAAGGGGCCGAGGTCTCTCAGAACCACTTTTGGCAATTGTGGTGAGAAAGGAAAAGAAAGTCAAGGAAGGCCATGTGGGAAGGTACTCATCCCATGTGAGAACATGGTAACTGGAAACAGCTTTCATCCTGGCCAAAGGATGCACCAAAAGACATTGGGCAAGTGTCATAATTATGACCAGGAAACATCTGGCTGGATCAGGAAACGGATGGAATTGGGACATAGGCACATCTGTGGGGACAGTAGAGTGGGATCCAAGAATATGAAGACATTTCAACTTTGGGGGGAGGAGCTATAATTTTAAAATAAGAAAAGAAAATACCATACTTAATAACTTGTGGTCTTTTAAAAATAATTCAAATCTTTTAAGAAAAATTTTTTTGGGCTTGGCTTGAGTTTGCATCAGGTATATTATAAATGCTGAGATAGAAGACCCCAGAGAATAAATTTCGGGGAAAGGGCCAAAGAAAAAAAGTCTTCTGGAAGCGATATCTCAAATTTACTTTTTCTGCAAAACTATTATCAGGGACCACTTGAGAAATGGCAGATTAGATGCTTAATTAACATAGGGCTTTGTAGTTATACTTGATGGCTGCTCTCCAGGAGGAAAGAAAACATCTTCAAAATATTTTAAAGATTGCTGAGTCAGATAAGAGACTTTAAAAAAGGATTAAAGAATTCAATGTAGAAGAAGTAAAATGGAGATTAGCGATGGGTGATTTGGATGCTTTCAAAACATAGTAAGTAGATGGAGACATCAAGGAAGCATCCAAGGCAATTTAATAAGTCAGGAGCCAGAGGCCTCTGTCTGAAGGAGGGAATGTGCATCTCCCACTAATTTGATTCAACCCCAAGGAGCTGAGGAGGCTTCTCCCTACTACTCTACCCCCCAACTCAGCTCTACTGGGCCCCATGCTTTTATTTAGAGGTAGTTTTGGTATTTAGGATTTTTTTAAAGTGAAGAAGGGATCCAAGATAATAAAGAGAAATCTGTAGGAAAGTCTTAAGAGCCTGCATCTCCTGAAAGTGTCACCTTAGGGTATTGCCCGTGACTGGGGGCAGAAAAGGCCCAGAATGTCAACCATTAGATGAAAATAACCCTCATCATCAGTGGGGTCAACAGAGTGGGAAGGGACATAAGTGACAGCGAGCTTTTATAAGAAAGAGTCAAGCGGGACCATCTTCAGCTCTGAGCTCCAGAGGGCATCCAGTAGGCTGGCTTCAGCACATTCCCGAGGAACCAGCAGGTCCCTGCAGCTGCACCTAGGAGTGGGCCCTGGGCTGTGTGACAGAGATGGACAGCGTGGTGGGGAAAGTACAAGTCAGCCAGGACTGAAAGTGCCCTTTAAATCATGAACTCCTTGAAACAGGGCCTCTGTTCTTGACCTAACTCTCTTAACTTCAGAACTCAGTAAATGAAGTCATTCTTCAGTACCCATGGGACATCGGTTCCAGGACAACTCCTGTCCCTAATCCAAGGATGCTCCAGTCTTTCATGCAAAGTGATCTAGTTGCATATTACCTCTCCATTTGGATTGCTTATAATCCTATACCTATACATTTCCAGATTATTTATAATATCACAGACCATGTAAATATCAAATGAATACTTGCTATACTGTATTGTTAAGGAAAGAATGACAAGAAAAACAGTAGAACATATGCAGTGCTCTTCCTGAATATTCTTTGTCTATAGTGGGTTAAATCCGTGGATGCTGAACCCCAGACTGTTGATCCAAGTGCCCCTGGGAAAGCCTTGCCCAGAGCCCAGCATTCCCTTTCTTGTGGACGTCTATAGGTCAATACCAAGGCCAGTGGCCTTGAACTCTGGCTGTCTTTCTCTTTGCCTTGCTATCTTCTTTGTCAAAATGAAAATCCATATGTGCTTGATGAGACTCTGGTGGGAAAGGAGGCCATGGTGAGATGTACTGTGGGTGAAAGAGCACATGGCAAGGGGCTTCTTTGGCCTCCTTGTTGACCCTTTTCAGTTCAGAAAGGTCTGCTGGAAAAGCTGAAGGGTTTTCTGGTGCAGAATCAGCTCACTGTGTGTGAGAAAAGGCGAATGTGAGACACTGGCTGTGCTCCAAATTGTCCACAGTCAAATCCATCTGTCTCTCTGCACGGAGGCTGCATCCTGTGAGCAAAGTGACCCAGAGAGCTGGGGAGGATGCTTCAGGGACAGGGGCCAAAGAGGCCAATCATTCCATCAAAGGGGTTCAGGGAGTACAATGGGGCCTGAGGGCATGGAGCCAACTGTGGACCTCCCTCAGAACAATGGTGGCCACGCTGTCCGGCACCGGATGCTTGTTCCTGCCATGTTGCCTCTATGAGTCTCGGGGTCCTCTACTTTTAATTTTTTTCTTTTGTGTTTATTTGCTGGATGGTGAAATAGGACACAGAGGAACCTGGCTAAGGCAGTGCTCTGTGAGAAGCTTGCTTGGACCTGGCCTTTCTGTTTTGGGCATTAAAATCTCAGCCAGATCAACAGCTGGTGGCCACCCATCTGGGGCTTTGTGGGGTGTCCAGGTGAGCCCAGTTGAGACCAGCTTTAAGAAGCCCAAAGGAGCACTATCCTATAGTTGAGAGCAGTCCTACTTCCCCGTATGTCTCCCTCCTTGAGGCAGGCTGGAATCTGCCTTCCACACTTACTTGCTGAGTGACTTCGGGGAGGGGGGATCCCTTAATCTCTCTAGGTCTCAGTTTTCTGAAAGGGAACTAATATTACCTGTTGGAGGAATAACAAGATAAAGTGTATCAGACACCGAATGGGGTTTCTGTCAGGTGGTGAGCTCGCAGTGCACGCTAGCTGTTGCCATTGTTCTCTTAGCAGAGAACATCTCCCCAAAGTGTGCACATGGTGGATCACCTCTCCATCCAGGGCTTTGCTTAAGACCTGCTGTTTTCACTGATGTCTTACATGATCTCTTACAAAACTGAAATTCCATAACTGTCCCAGTTCTACGTGCCTCTGTTTTTTCCCTACACTTTTTACAGTCTCAGACGAATTCATCTCTGTGTTAGTCTATCCATCCATCCACTCATCTATTCATACATCTGTCCACCCTTCCATCTCCGCTCACCTTGCTGTCTAGCCATTCATCTACCCATCATTCATCTCACTGGCTGTAATGATCGGCTCTGTGTCTGCTCTCTAGAATATGAGCTGACAGAAGAGAGATACTTCCATCTATCTTTGCCTCTTCTGTATCAATAGTACTTAGAATAGTACCCTGCACTTAGTAGACACTCAGCAAATACCTAATAGTTATGATGTGTGTTATTATTATTCTTTAATTTGGGGCTTTGTGATATAAGACCTAGTTCAGATCATTAAATATACACACTAACCTGAGAGCCAGCTACAATACTTTCCATCCGTGAAATATGTATGTATTTCTGCACTGTGTTGGTAGACCGGACTATTCAACGCAGTAGGATAATAATCAGACTCATCTTTAGAACCAGAACTCTAAGATATTCATTCCTTCAGCTTCAGGAGCATTATCTGTTTGGGAATTGCCCTTGACTGATAAAAGATGTCTTGTCCAAGGTCATGCCTCTTTCCCAAGGGCAGCTCCCATCGAACAACTGGCAAATGCACAGGTATAAAGGCCTGACCCAATTGCTCCAACTCAGGACAATGTCGGGGGCAATCTCAGATCTCCATGAGGTTGGCTGAGGCCTCTGCTACCAAGGCATCATTGCCTGACTCCTCCCTCTCCTAGTCTTGCTTCTTTCACACCATGCACACTTTGATCCTGCATCTAAATCACCATCTGCTTCCCACTGATCTGCAACACTGACTTTATTTCATCCTGGGAGCTTGGTATTATTTGCATATACAAATCTCGAACTTCATTTCACATAGAGATCCCATCATACGATGTTTCAAGGCTATGCTTCTTCTCATCACAATGCTATATCATTGGCTTTGACTGATACTAGCTTTTCTTGTCCCTCCAACCAACAAATGCAGAATGTCTCCATATGCCCAGCACTCTGCTAGACTCTTTAGATGGAGAATTGGATCTGCATTCTCCATCGAAAGCAGTACCTCACTGTGACTAGACATGCTGTTCTCTTCCCTGAATTGTAAAGAGTCACTTGTTCATTATAATCCAAGTTTTACAAAATAGGTTTCCATAAAGCAAAATTTTTTATTCTAAACCACTTTCTATACAACATTCTTTAGATCAACTAAGGAGATTGATTGTATCTATCATTTAACTAAAAAATAAGTTGGATCATTCCATGCATTCTGTCCCTTATTTTTGTTTGGTTAATATGCTATAGAGATTTGTCTACGATATTCATACAGAGCTCTCTTGTTTTCTTCTAAGTCTAACTAGTAAGCGTGCAGAATTTTTGTTCATCTATCAATTCATTTAACCTTCCAACAAATGTCTGCCAAGTGTTTCTAAAATCAGAATGTCTTTTCAGTTCTGAACCAGGCCAAAGTTGTCTATATCTAGTGGGTAAACCAGAAGATAAACCAGAATGCAAATACAAGAATGAACTTTTTTCATAGAGGAAATGTTATAAAAAATGAATTGAGATAAAGGACAGTGCAGAGAAGAGGCTGAATGAAGCTAAAAATATCAATTAATAGAAAGAACTAGCTGGTCAGGGAAAGTGTCTTTTAAGAGGTAACACTGAAGCAGAGTAGATGAAAATGGAATGAGCCAGATTCAGGAAATCCATAGTGATGGGCACTCTCAGCAGAAGTGAAACAGCTGCCCACCACCTAACACTGCAGGAACTACACCTTCTCAATGACCTGGTGAAAATCAGAGTGCTGATGCCACAGAAAACATATTACAATTTGGATATAGTCTGAGTGTGTCCCTCAAGGATCACACATTATGGGCTTGGTCCTCAAGTATGGCAATGTTGGGAGGTGGTGTTGTACTAAAAAGGCCTAGTGAGAAGTCCTTAGTGGACTGGGGGAATTAAGGCAGATTTCTTTGAAGCAAGTAGTGATAAGAGTAAGCCTGACCCTTGAATCACTCTATCTTATTGCTTTCAGGTGTGTTCTCTCCTCATGCCCGCACCTTTGCCATCCGCCATGTTGTCTTAGTCACTTTCCTTGCTGTTGGGACAATATATGGGCAACTACAACTTAAAGGAGGAGAGGTTTATTTTGGCTCATGTTTTCAGACCATAGTTGGGTGATTCTAACCTAGGAAGGGCATGGTGGAAGGGTCTGCTGTGGAGGAAAGCTGTTCACGTCAAGGCATCCAGGAAGTCGAAAGGGAAGGGAAGAGCCAAGGAGAGAGACATACCCTTCTAGGTCATGCCCCCAGTGACTCACCTCTTCCAACCAAACCCCACCTCCTGACAGCACATTCAGCAATAGAGTCATCAATGGACTGATCCACTGACAAGACAGCTCCCCTACGATCCATTCACATTACAAAAGCCCCATCTCTGAGCACATGAGAGTTACATTCTAGATCTAAACTGTGGTACATTCTAGATCTAAACTGTAACACATACGGTAACACAGTCAGGGAGGGCAATTCAAAGAGCCTGCACCATGCTATTTGGTCTTTTACCATCCAATAGTTTCACTAGAGAAGCCTCTTTTCTTTCATAAAGTTATCCTGCCTTGCGTATTTCATTATAGTCATGTAAAACAGAGGAAAACAGAGCACATGTCTACTTATTGAAAGAGCTTACCTGAACCACCACCTCCTATTCTATGACATTTTCTAGTGGGATTTGCTCTCTCTGAGAAATAAATTTTGAAATTCATTCACAATTCATTATTCAATAAATTTATATTAAATATTCACTATGCACAAGAGTTAACAGACTAAGCAAAGCTGCCATAATATCTGCTTTCATTGCATTTATGGCCAATGAAAGACATACAAACTACCTAAAGAAAAACTAATTGAATTAGCAAAAGTCAGTATCTGACAAGCAAATGCTGACCCGAGTCTTACATTTGCAGATGGTCAAGTTCAGTCTCTCCCCAAAGTCTGTTTTGCACTATGGCAGAGAATGCCCTTGCTCCAGGAGAACATAGATAATGTCATCTTCAGGAACTCATTGGTCTTTGAATGTATTTTAATCACACACCTAGTTCTCATTCATTACCCTTGCTCATCATTTGTTAGATGTTGTCTCTGGACATTCCCATTCATACCACAGTGGTATCCCAAAGAAAGTATTTTTCTTTCTCATTACTCTGAGTCTATTTTAAGATAAATGGCTTCTCGGAAGAAGCCAATGACTGAGTGGTATTCTGAAATTTTCACTTAATTCAATACATTCTGCATCTGTCCGTAGAGTGCATAGGATCTTATTTCCATCCCTATTTTAACATTTGCTCCTGGTTATAACTTTTGAGCCTTTCCATTGAAAACATTTTAGCAATGTGTCTTTCTTGCAATGTCTCCCAATTCTGTCATCTTAAGAGATATCCTTCTTTAGAATATTGTCATCCTAACTGGCACTGTCACCTGCTCATGTGGAAAAGATAAAATTTTTCAACAGAGAATAGCAGATAGGATAGAGAGAACTCAGTCTGGGAGTCAAGGTGTTCTGAGTTTTAAATCTCTTGTGTTAACTAGACACATGGCCTTGGGCAAAGTACAAAATGTTATCTGAGCCTTAACTTTTCTCATTTGCAGATGGGCCTCAGGACAGGATTGGGGTGGGGCAGGTGGGGCACTCAATTTGAGTGCAAATTTAAAGGGATGCTCAAGGACTCAACCCTCAAGATCAATAACATCTTAATGCAGCATTTAATAGAATGTAAAAGTAACACACAAAAGCCACTGTGAACAAAAATCAGAAAATTAAAGAGAGGATCTGATAGGGCTGGAATTGGGGTGAAGAGAGTGAGTCTGAGGCATGCAAATGCAAGGTGCCCCTTTCACTTTTGCACTGGGGGGTTGGACTCTTACTGTTCTAATAGTTCCTGTCCTCCTGCACCTAATCACCTTACCTGATGGATCTATCATGAAAACATGTCCTGATAACCCAGAAAAGAGTTTCACATAGATACCTACTTGTAGCCACGTAAGATATTTCTCTCCTCCCCTTCCCATCTTTCCCATTCTCATCTGCCCAAATGTTGCAAGATAGGGGAAGATGAAAGTGAGCTTTGACTCACTGTGTACTTACTCACCAGCTCCTGTAAGCCCTAGAATGCTGGTCTAGCCAGTGCTGCTAAGTGCCTTCCTTTCCTATGGATCTTTCTCTCAATACAATGTTGGCAGCACATTTATTTACTTTCTGCAACAAAACCACTGCAGTCCTCAGCTGGGACATGCTCTGGCTCCATGAGACGAATCCAGACATCGTCTAGATCTATGACTTGAAACTCTTCCCATCAGCCTCCCTCCCTCTGACAGCGATGGCGTGGTGCACAATCATCACCTTGCATCCTGTGCCAACTTCTTGCTTTATGTGCGCGATTTCAGATCCATCGAGTGCTTGGGCAAGGGGCCTAATATGAAATCCTAAGTATCTTCCTGGCTCTAGTTCTCTCCTTGGTGCTGTTGCCAACCTCTTCCTCCCTGCCAGTGTGCTGTCTTCACCCATACCGAAAAGGAGGAGTTTCTAAGCTTCCGAGTGTGGACTCACACTCCTCTGTGATCACATGGCTTCCCTAAAACCACAGAGTGCTTCTGGCAGCCCCTCTCTTACAGAAGTGAGGTGACCAAATGTTTTTGTGGACAGGTGGGAGCATCAGGCCAACAGCTTGGCATGGCTGGGAGGCGTATATCTAAAGGACAATGTAGTGATGGAGATGGGGATACAAAGGAGAGGGATACAAAACTAAACCTTTTATTTTAATGGGAAATCTTTAAAGTTATAACTGAGAGTGGTTGGCAAAATGAAAATGGAAGGAAGAGCCTATGGACTGGATGGATGGCTGAGGCAACCATTGCATCAAATGAGACTTTCAGAATGCATGTGGTCACTGGCATCTTGAGACCACCTGGGGTTTTTTTCTTTGGAACAGACCAGAGGAATAGGAAAGGAGAGCACTCTATTAAGATGCTACCGTGGTATGAATGGGAGCTTCCAGAGACAGCTAATAAATGATGTGTAAGTGTGATGTATGGGAACGAAGAATGTGTTTCAAATCGATTCAAAGACCAATGAGCTCCTGAAGATGACATTTTTTAGTTTTTACCTGAATGTAGATTATTTAACAGTACTTGCTTTCCTTTCTGCATGCTAACGAACATCTGAATCAGGCAGTTAAATTGTACTTATCTAAAATTGGTCCTCCAAGGGATCATCAGAGCTCTGGATACGGCGTATGTTACCTGGAACAGAGGGATTGGGAGAAAGTCATTAACTTGTAGTATGTCTCATTCAATTTCTTGTCTGTCTTTTATTAACTAAGTACCTTTCTGTAGACCCCTTAAAACTGCTGAGCTACAGTGTGGGATACATCAGGATCTACTCCACTGTTCAGTTTCCATCAAGTAACCTCCACATAAGGGCTCTAATATCCTTAAAACCTGGAAATTCATTGCTTCAAACCAAAAATCTCAGTTGGGAAACTGTAATAACACAGACATAGCTCCTGTCCTCAAGAAACTCAAACACCAGACAGAGAAGGAAACATTAAAGGGAGAGTGTCCAGTATGAGTGGAGGTCTATACAAGGTCCTGCAGAAACTTAGGAACTTGGTCTGGGAGATGGGTGGGATAAGAAAATGCTTCCCAGGGGAGTAGCCACTTGATCTGGGTTAGAGATTTCTGGTTGTCTGCAGAGAATTGAAGTTGAAGAACAAGGAAATGGATCAAATGCCTTTTCTTGTTTCCTGTTGTCACCAACAGGGCATCAACTGCAGGGCTTTGCAACTCTGACAACCTTTGGTGTGCATGCTTCTCCATTCCTTTGGGGTGTTCTTTGATTATTGAGTTTATCAAATTCTACCTTTCTTTCCTCTCAGAGAAAGGGGCCTTGGAAAGCATCACAGATGTCATTTAAGATCTGCATTAAGTAGAGGGATTGAACCATGGGTTTCTAAGGAAGGCAACTAGAATATGGTCCCATAATATCTAGGTCAGGAACATAGAGGATAAGTTTGGTAGGGATATTGCACATTAGAGACTGTTTCACATCATGCTGTGAAGAGGAACAGATCTGGGGTGGGTCTTAGCTCCGCACGACAGAGAGACCAGGTCTGCAGGTACAAGGTTAGCTAAATAGGAACAATTATGTGCTTTCATTCTCAGTGATTCTAAGCTCTGGCTGAGAAGAGCATGACTTGGGATGGGGTGGGTTGATACACTTAAAAAACTACTGACTGCTGCTCTGTTGTAACATATTGGTTCTCCTGTCTGCCTTTCTAATAGATTATAGGCTTCCTGAGGTCAGGTATGCAAACCATATCATTAGGGGCCAGCATAGTTATCTGTGAGATAACAGTCATTTTCACTGAGAATAACCTACTTTCATCACAGTTGTCTGAGTTTCATCTTGCAAATGCTGATTTGTGATTTTACCTTAGACCTACCGTATTACTCAGGTTGCTCCAGAGATTAATGTGTAATGGGGATGTAGTATGAGAAACTGGCTCCCATGATCCTGGAGGCTAAGAAGTCTCACCAAATTAACCATCACGCCTAGTGAATTTGCACCTCCAAAGGTCGGAAGGGCCTACTAGAGTTCTGATGTCATTCTCATACCTAATAAAGAGAACAAGGGTTGCACGGACTTGGTGATGAAGGGGGGCGCTGGTGAGACTGTGTTCCTCTGGTCTTTTCAGAACTCATGGATGAATGAGAGACCCACTCAAGATGTGGGCAGAGTGGAAGCAAGAGTCCTTGGGTGGGACACAGAAAATCTCCATTTTTCTTGTCTTTTGTGCTTGGCTGTCTGTCTAATTTGACCCTAACCCCCACATTAGTCCTCAGGAAGGAACATGCCCACCATGCTAGTCGTCTTCCAGCAGCTTCAGCATAAGTAGTTTGAGACATGGAAGAGTGAGACAAAATCAACATTCTAGAGAAAACCACCAGGAAGTAGGGTGTGTATGTGTGGCAGGGTGTGCTTGTGTTGTGCGGTGCTGTGTTTGTGTTTGTGTCCAAGCATAAGCTACCCTTGACCCTAAGCTTGTCCCCAAGACATTCCCATATATCAGTAACAATTCAGTATGACGGGAAACCGAGGGTGCTGTTGTATGGAAGTGCTAAGGGTTTGGTCTCTCAAATGTCTCAGACTGAGTTTCAATCACAGCACAGCCATGATCTCTGCATTGTGCCCAATTATGAGAATAGCAATGTCAGTCTCAGAGGGTTCTAAGGATCAAATGAGAAAATCCGTGCATGTGAATGACTGACCCATTGCAAGTGCTGCTAAGTGTAAGGTTCACAGTTCTCCAGAATTACTCCATTGTTCTGAGTCAGCCCCACCACGTTTCCCCAACGAGTATATTTAACCGTGTCCATCCCATTTTTCAATGCTCCAGAGTCTCTCTGTTTTAGTTAGGAGGGAGTAATTAGAGTGGATGCAAATCTTGGTTGAGTTTACTTATTGTGGTGGCAGCAACCCTAGAACAACTTGCCCCCAGGTGCTTACTTGGAATCCACAGCCTTGCCCTCTTAACTGGAGGCCGTGCAGGTCTTCAGAGCAAACAGATGGAGGTGGAGCTGGAGATAGAGATATAAAAAGAGAGAGAATGGGGATGGAGACTGTGCTAGGGAGAGAGGGAGAGATAGAGATGGGAATAAGCATGAGGATGGGGTGGAGTGGAGAGGGTTAGAGACAAGGATAGGGGAGGAGGAAGAGAAAAGGGAAGGAGAGGGAGTTTGAGATCCTTCAGGGTCATCCCTGTTAATTTGGGTTTGGGATTGACACCGGTCACACCTGCCATGGACTATTGGCCAGAGCTGGGAGTATGGCTCCTCTAAGGCAAGGGTACAGAAATGAGGGAAGTGCTGGGCAACAAGTGCTCACCACTCTGCCATACTCTGCTTCCCCCCAGCACAGTCCCTCTACAGCGCCACCTCTGCTCAGTGTCTCTCTGCTCTCCCCTCTACCACCAGTTGCCCCTTCCACTAGGGATGCTGTAACCCATAGGTGTGTAAGGAGCTATGACACCTCTTCGCTTGTGCCCAGCTCTTCCTTCTATCTGGATGCCCTCTTTCCAGTCCTTCCTCTGGGAAGCTCCTGAGGTTCCTAGAGGCCTCAGTCCCTCGGAGGGCCCTTCTTTTAGGGGTGAAGATCTTCTGTGACAAAGCCCTGAAGGAAATCCCATTATTTTCCTACAGCTACCTCACTGCTATTTTTCATTCTCACAGGCAGGTGTTTGAGGCCCACATCTTCATCATTAGTTCTAAGCCACACTTTGGAGTGACCCTAATAAAAATTTAAAGACCACAGCACATACATTATCCTGTAGGTGTGTTAATGAGTCCTCTATATGACATCATCTGTGGGCCTGGGACGTTTTTTATGGCTGCCATATATCTCGAGGGAACAGAGTGAACCATTCTTGACCTAACTACATGTAATTCTGTCTAGCTTTCCAGATGCAAAAACATGAAGCATGTCCTCTAGAATTTCTTCATGTGTATCTATGACAGAAAAATGAGACAATGTTTAGAAAATACTATTTCTTTTGAATAAACATATAAACTTACTAATTTTTCATAATTAAAACTGCCATCAATTCTAGTCATGTTTTATTGTATAACTATGGAAAATCTTAATATTTTGAAGAAGTCCTCTTAAGATTTATATATAAATACAACATTAAAAATATATATTATATCATCATCTCTGGTCTTATCTTATTATGCCAGGCCTCTGAAAAAGTCTCTTGGATTTTTTGATGTTTGCCTGGTATTTATATTTGGGAGTACAGCTGAATTTTTTAGTTCTCCTTCAGCATCGTGATACTTTATGCCCATTTTGCCCAAACTTCCCAAAGTCAAATTGAATCATACTGAAAGGGAAGTAATATTACTGGCCAGAGAGTCAGAACACTTTTTGTTAATTGTTTGTTTTCTCAGATGGTTCAAATAGGGCCACTGAAAATGTGTGCATTTAGCAATTATGGATTTAGTGTGTGGTACATCCAGAGTGTTCATTTGGTTCATATCAGCTCAACTTGTTTTTCTCTTTTCACAGTAAGTTCCTCAAGCCAAGAAAGAACCACACTAGCCTGCTAGTGTGAGCTTCCTCGGAGTGACCTGATTGAATTAAACAGGATGATTTCTCCAAGGGCATCTGGATAATTTAACCAACAAAATAAGTGTAATCTTTCTACTTTCCACTGAGAATTTAAACACACAGTCCTTATTATCCCAAGAGGTGATACAAACAGAGCCCATATATTTATTCTGCACTGGTGGTTGAAACCAGGGCCTTTACACTGAGCTATATCCCCAGCATCTTTTTTACTTTTTGTTTTGAAAATTGGTCTCTGTAGGTTGTCCAGGCTGGGCTAGAACTTCTGATCCTCCTGCCTCAGCCTCCCAGAGTGCTGGTATTACAAAAATGCACCACTGCGCCTGGCCCCATCATTATATTCTAAGGGTTTAGGGCAGTGGTGGTGAACTATGACACCCTTGCCACAGCTGGCTGTTTGTATGGTTGAAAGCTCTAAAAACTTTCACTAAAAGGATCACTAGTTTAGGGTTATGTACAGAAGCCACAGAATGTCATATGCTCTTCTTAGGGGTCATGCCAGTGACAATAAAGATGAATGTGTGGTATTTTCAGTCCTCTCAAGATTCCACATTTCTTAATGGCAACAAAAATTTGACAATTTATCTTCACTTATTCATCCTGCAAATATTTGTGAACTGCGTGCCACGTGCTCAGCACTGATCTCAGTAAATAAACCCTTCATTAACACTCCCCCTACCTACCATCCCTCCAAAGGAGTTAAAGCAGTTTCCCAAATGGTGGAGAAGATCTTGTTATGATTTAATTTGGCTTTGAAGAGTTAATTCAGCTGTAGCCTCAAATATAAATACCAAACAAATATCAATGAGGCTGTTACGGGAAGTGACAGGTATGGTTCCATTAAAAGAATTGAGTCTTTAGTGTCATCTTTATATCAAGAACCCTAAAATGGAAAGGCAGGTTGGTACCTGGGATGGGGACAGGAGCCATGCTTGGTGACTCAGAAATCAGACTAGTGAACCAGCCGGAAATCACCTTCACAATTAGCATCCTGCTCTTCATCTACAAATATTACTCAGAACACATCTCCACCAAACTGACACTATCAACTGACCCAAAGAAAAGGCATGAACAGGTGTCATGGTGACCTCGGATCTCCATGCCAGTGCTGTCCTGCCCAGTACCTAAGATTCTTTAGTGACATAATTTCTTCATGGTAAGATAAAAAAGTGTGGAGTGACTTTTTTGATGAAGTATTGGACAGCTACTGGGCACAGACTACCAGGAAGTGGGCTTGTTAAACTTGGTTTAATGTTTCAAGAAAAATACCTTGGTACAAACCATGCAACTATTGCCAGGGAAGGGATTTAATGCACTTCCTGTTGATGAGTGGAAGATTGCCAAGCAGTGGAAACAATGCACTAGAACTTGTTAATGAATTAAACCCTATTGATTGGCAAAAAAAGGTTTAGATTGGAAGACTGGTCGAGAAGCCCCAAAAGGTAGAAAGCCCACAATAATTAGTTTGAACAGTTTTTGTTGTTTGCATTTTAGGTATCAGATCAATAAAGCAACATTAATAATTAAAGACCAGGATAAATATACCAATTCTAGATTAGAGCTTTGAGCATTAAATTGCTTGTGCCAAAGGCTTTTTTAATAGGCTCTAATCTCCCCAGATGGACTGAAGGGCTATAATGCGACTCTGTAAGCTATAGATTCAGTGAGAAATATGAGGCTCTTCTAGATGGAGGCAGTGAGGTGTCCCTGGGCAGGTCCCAGTGAGGCTGTTACAGGAAGGGATAGGTATGGCTCAATTAAAAGAACTGTGTCTTTTGTACCCTCATTCAAATTTAGTTCTGTGGCTTACAAAAGAATGGGGAAGATCTAGAACTGTCTGTTCAACAGAGGGTGGCTGGAATTCTGCCATGAAAGGTCAAAGTTTAGAAGAGGAAGAGGAAGAGGAAGTGGAAGACCTGATTGAGACTTGACCAGTGCAATGGTGCTGGAGCTCTAACTCTTCAGGGGGCAATTGCATCGGGTGGACACTAGAGATGCAGGGACAGGGCAGACCCTGCAAAGGACAACGTACGACCAGCCAGGAGGGCATTGGGAAGCAATGCTTGTTTTAGAGAGGAGTTACAAATTTCCACAAGTCTGGGGAATAAGAGAACAGGAGAGAAAACATGGCCTTAGTCCAAAAAGACGTGCAGCAATTTCAGTTCACCACACAGCCACATCTCATACATGAGGAAAGAGGACTGTGGTTTCATCGGGTCAGTGTGCTTAGGGACATTCTCTGGCCTGAACAGCCAATCCTGCCTGAATCCTCATTTCCTGTGAAGCCTTCTGTCTGGGTTTCCGGAAGGTCTCATCCCACTGGGAAGGAAGTTGACTCTGTCCATGTTGGTCTGGTCCCAGGCCAGGAACATCTCATGCTTAAAGATAAAAGACACATCCACACCCACCCCTATTGAGCCCAGTTCTTGCTTGGTTGTTTTCTCCATTGTCATTTATTGTTTTCCCTTTTCCTCTGTTAGCAAGTATGTATCATCTGATCCTTTAGTCCTTCCCCCTCCCTTGTTTTCAGTCCTCAGTTACTCAGAGACATTTCTACAAACATCATATCTTTATTTCCTCATACATTTTTATTTCTTTTAAATTACTGGTACCTGATTTTCCTATGATGTCAATGCTTTTTGTCTAACAACATATTTATTAAACTTTCCCACAAGTCTGACCATTGATGTAGTGCTCTTATATGTATTCATAAAGTCTTCAAGTTGAAAAAGTATTCGAGATTATATACAAGTGTTCCTAAAGATCATTTTCTTTCAATCGCTTCCCCAGCTCCACAAGCATCTTGCAGAAAGTCTCCTTTGAAGTGATGCATGCTAATATGTTCTTGTGGAGAGTCTCAACACCACGCTCAACTTTGTTTAATTTTTCCCAAATTCCTTTGACCAGGAAGTCTTTACATTCTCTCTTTATATTTTTCTGTAGCAATTATTAATATCTGAAAACAGTATTTCAATATGCATCATGGGGTAAAATGACTCCACCTGACGCTCTTATTCAGTGAAGACAGCCCTTTCTCAACATTCCCAATACATTACTGGCCATATCAAATTCCACTGTGATGCATCACTACCTCTCAAGGAAGTCTTCTTTCATTTCCAGAAATAATTATTATGATAGTGCACCTAGTGTTTTTTCTTGCTGCTTTTGGTTTTAATTCTCCACTAACTGTGATGTACATTATTTCAAGATCATTCTCGTGGGCCTCCTCAGAATGAATTCTTTCACCTTGCTTTCCTTCATACCCTGGACCAGTCTCCACTTTCATCATAGACCCGCTCCTTCTGCAGAGACACACAGAGGATTACTTCTCTATGTGTTCTTTAACATGACTCCAACATGACTATTCTTCTTTCTAAAATGCCCTGAGTTCAAACACAAGGATTTGCTCCCTTCAGTCCTATTAATTTTGATGTTATTCACTGGGCTGATCACCAAGGAATGTCACTTTTCCTTACATGTTACACCCTCTATTTGTATTTGAATACATATTCAATCCCACTGTAAAAAGTATTTCAGACTGCAAGTACATCTGTTAAATTATGTCCTCTTCCAACCTACATACTTAATTTTACATAATTAGTTTAAGAATACATTATATTTATTTTTCCTTCTAACCTCCATGCAATGTCCTATGAGAGAAATACTACACACAATCTTTTTTTATTACATACAAGAAATCCACTTCACTCTTATAAAATCTCTCATTTATGTCTTCCTTTCTAGGAGCTCCCACGTTCACAGACTGAATCCTACTCCACAATATTTAATTCACCCATAAAATTTCTTCTCGCTGCTCTCTCTGATCTTGGTACTGGACTGACTCTGGGATGTGCAGATCTGACAGCATTGCAGGTCACACCTGACTTTCATCATCACAGACTGCTGACGGAGACAGAATATTATCCTGGGCCAGGTACTGAGGGAGGGTTTCACATGGGCTGTATCACTTTCTCATTTTAGTGACCCTAAAAGGTCAGGAGTTTCAAGGTAGAGAAACTGAGTATAGTAGATGCTGTGCGAGCTACTTGGAGGTGACCTCATGCATAAGGGCCAAGTCAGGTTCGAGCCAAGCTGGCTCCACCATGAAGAGCTCCAACTCAACAAATCAGGTTTAGTTAGGAGTTGAACTGTGGTTTTGTATGTCTTGGGCTTTTATTTGCAGACTTAATTTTTTCTAAAATGGATCTTTTCCCTCTCTTTCCCTCCCTCTCTCCTTCTCTCTCTCATCCTTCCATTTCCTCCTTTCTCTATCTTTCCCTCCATTCCTTCCTCCTTTCCTAGCTTATTTATCTATTTATGTATTTATCATCCATCATCAGCATCATTAATTTCTCCTCTCCTCCCTCTTACTTTCTCACCTTGCATTTTATAATAATATTATTTTATTCATTTCTTCTCTCCCTATTCCACTCTTTCTTTCTAAACGATACCTGTTTCAATACAGAAAAACTATAATTCATAATGAAAAAGACTCAGAATGGGGCCTCAGGAGACTTGGGTTCTTGTCTCAGCTTTGCCAACTGACCCCTGACTCTGGTTCTTAACTCCCAGACTAGCTTCCTGGAAAGAATTCAATGGACCACAAGCACTTACTATGTACAGGCACTAGGAACACAGAAGATTAAGATGTAGCTGCTGTGTATTGAGCTGTATTATTCACCTAGTTCTGTGCAAACCACTTTACATCAGTCTCATTTTATTTATCCTTTCAGCAATAATCTTACTTGATAAAGTGTCTCATTCCCTCTTGACAACTAAGGAAAACAATGGTCATAGAGGTTTCATATTTGTGTTTAGTAAATGATGGAGTTGAGCGGTCAACCAAGTCCAATAGTCTAGATTCCTATGCTGTAAATCCCTGCACCAGTGTGAATTCTACAACATGTGGTATGTCAAAAGATGTCAAGGAATTGTACTGGTCAGTTTTCTTGATGGTAGGCACAATATACAACACCTACAACTTAAATGAAGAGTTTAACTTACTTCAGGGTTTCAGGAGATTTGGTCCATGGTTGACAGGCTCCAAGGCAGGAGCATCATGGTGGAAGGGCGTGGTGGAGCAAAGCTGCTCAGTTCATTGCAGCAGGGGAGCAGCACCAGAGAGGAAGAGACCAAGAGCCAAATCTGAGCCTCTCTCCCTGACCCTCCCAGACACACTCAAAAAGTATGCTGCACCAGTAATCTGGGTACTCCTAACCCAATCAAGTTGGCATAATGAAGGTCAACCATCACAGGAATAGGTTTGGGTCATTTTAGATTGAGTAAAATTCAGTCAGGTCACACTGGTAGTGACAGAGTCATAATCTCAAATAAGGGACGTATAACTCTACTGTGATTCTCTTCCTACAACACTGTACAGCATTGTTACTGGTTTCCAAAAGAAAATTTGAAAATATCCCGAGATTAAACACATACCTAAATTTAAGACTGTGTATTGCTCAAAGACATGAATAAGAATGCATACTTATGCTAAGTGACACTGCAAATGTAAATGTCATGCGTCCATATTTCTTCTAAGGATAATTCATAAGCAAGAGGCGGGAGCATGCTTCAGGGGTGACGACAGCGGAACAATCCTTTACAACCAATCGCCGCCTTTTGAGTAATTAACACACTCTATATAGATTGAAAGGTCATTTCTTATCGCCTTTCTCTAACAGTCTTTAATATTTACCAAATAATGTTGCATTGTTGGAAATGTCACAAGCTCCATGGCACAAGGGGTGATTCCATACAGTGATTCATAGTGACTTAGTTCATTAAGAAAATTACCGCTCATTTATTTGGATGCTAGCTCTCTTCTGCTAGCAAAGAATTCTCTTTGATTAGAAAAGTGAATTATGTTGACTTGTTTCTGTATTGTAGGTGGACTCTAATTAAAATGAAAAGATAATGTGTCTCAGCCTGCAGGTTGTATTTCCTTTTCAGTGACCATTAGAAGCCTCAACCCAGAAGCTGTGATGGCAAATATAAAGCAATCGTGGGTTGAATTCTCTTCCCAGTCACTGCGTCTCATATGTGATGTCAACTCATCTTCTTTAAACAGCAGGCATCACCAAGGACCCCTTTTTTTCCTTCCCCAACTCTAACCCATCACCAGGTTATGCCCAGTTGGCCACCTAAACTTAGTTAAATCTACCTTTCCCTTTTTTGGCGCCACTAACCTGGCCAGTTAGATGGTTAGGACTTTACCATCACCACCATCAGTGGCCCAGCTTGACTCCTTTCTTCTAATCACTCTTCATTACCTCCCTCAACTTTCTCTCTCCACAAGTGCTCCCTCCTAGTGTGTCCTCTGGGCTTGCCACTTCAATTCATGTGCTCTTTAGGTCCTCACTGAAGCCAGAGCAGTGTTTTACAAACTATTGGTGGTAAAAGAATACATATTTCCTCCCAATGCACTGTGGACCCAAATACTTATAAAATAAAAAAAACAAAAAAATACAAGCACGTGCTTGATGGTTGCTTGATTGTTGCAGCAAACAAAACACTAAGAAAGTTTATAAATGCTTACACTTTACTTCTTTCTCCATCATTGTCAGGTAACAAACTTTGCCGTCTGCTAGTCTCAGGCTCACCCAGAGCCTCATCTATCTTTGGTTTGTTTCTCACTAAGATTAAGAGATTTTAGAAATATACAAATAAGACTGTGACTCACCCTGATTCTAGGTTTTGTTGTAATATTATATGACACCGCCCGTGTGCCCAGCCCAATCAGCCTTTCCTTTTGGCACAACCGTTCCCTCCTTGCGTGCCCTCTGACCCTTGCTGCTTTAATTTTACATGGACTCAGAGTCCTCACAACATAGAGTGACAACTGTACACACTCTCTGCCCTCTGTCAGCAATGTTTTCCCTTGTCTTTCAGCCCGAACATTTTTCCTGCTTTCATCTTAATTATCTCTTATTTAGACAGGTATCACCTCAGTCTCCTACCAGTATCACTGCTCATAGTTATGTTTTGGTGGAGATTGAAGATGGACGAAATTGTTTAACACTTCTACCAAAATGGAGGGGGGAGGAGGAGGAGGAGGAGGAGGAGGAGGAGGAGGAGGAGGAGGAGGAGGCGGTGTCCATGGTCTTCACCTTGGGACTGGGCAGGTTTGGGACTGCTGGTCTAGAGGCGTATGGTAGAAGGTATAGTTTTCAGACTTAGCCTTTTGTACTGAGTGTTTGCATTTTCTCTCTCCTGGAATTGGCACTAGGAAAGAACACCAACCCTGTGGAGTCTGAGCATTCAGTGAGGAAGCCTGAGCTAGCCATGTGAAAAGCTCCCTGCAGTGAGGGATGCCTAACCAAGTCTCCTAACAGAGAAGCCCTCAGGGGGACTGCAATCTCATTGACCATCCACCTCCTTAGGAGGGGCCCCAAGTGGGATCCCCCCAGCTGGACCCATCCACTGCAGGCCCATGGAGATGAGATGTGCATTTAAAGACAATGTATTGTGTTGTGCAGCACCAGAAAATTGGGAAACATTCCTTGCTGCACCTTCTCCTTCATGGAATGCACATGATAAACATGGGTATCAGTATGTCTTTGTTTCCTTCTTTCAGAAGCAGAGCCTGAGGCAAGGATTTCACTTCAGGTAGCTGCAAGGTCAAAGGAAAAGATATTTCCTAGCTCAGGTATAATTTCTTTTTCTCTGCCCAATTGATGTCCCAGTATCATAAAAATCAAAGTGCAGAATAGTTTGGAGTTGTGTTTTCCTTATTTCTGTCCTTATCCAAGCAGGTGATCCCAGGAAATGCTATGAACAAAACTAGGATGGATCCTCCAGAGAATGCTCAGGTTCTCCCCACCGGATCTGCTGCAGACCATGGCGAATGTGCCTCATAACTGCCCCCCTACTAGAAAGGGCACCAGAGAGCAGAGGTGCTAGCCCACGAACCCCTATCCATACTTAGTTGGAGGCTGCTTCTGGAAGGTTCACTCCTTGACCCTTCAACCTGGGCACATTCCTGAAAGACAAAGGGGAAAGGAAGCTTCAGCTGTGTGTTCAGAAGACTGTGTGGGTGATTTTTCACTGGAAGAAGGGACTGTAGCTGGTGATTGAAATCAGGGGACAGGATGATGTCATTCTCCACTTTATATACAGTCCCTGGTCCCTACCAAGCATGCAACACATATTTGCTGAATGAATAAAAGAATGGAAATCTACCTCATTTCATGAAGATCATAAATGATCAATATGCCAAA
The DNA here is from genome assembly GCF_053883595.1 of Heterocephalus glaber. Taxonomy (NCBI): domain Eukaryota; kingdom Metazoa; phylum Chordata; class Mammalia; order Rodentia; family Bathyergidae; genus Heterocephalus; species Heterocephalus glaber. The sequence continues at coordinate 7,265,267 of NW_028258137.1, forward strand.
GGCCCAAGGTGTAGTCTTGGATTTTGTGGTTGACCTTGGCAAGTCTCCTGCACCCTCTGAGCCCCAGTTCTCTGCATTATGTGAGAAAGGGGTTCGGGTTCATGATTTTCATGAGCCCTTCAGGGGCAATATTCTATGGATTATGACTGGAATATAGATAGCCTCATTAGGGCAAGAGATCATATTCTAAGCTGAAGAAATTAGTTGGTTTAAACCAAGAAATGGAATGAGTATTTTAACAAGAAAGTATAATTAATGGAATCATGAGAATTACATTGTGATCTTCTGTCCTTTTAAAAAGGAAGGTTAATTGTTGCATAAATTGGGCTACATATACACAATGGAGTTATTTAGTAGCTATTAAAATCAAGTTTATGAAGGGTGTTTTATGGCTTTGAAATATAGGCATGTTTTATAAGTAAAATCAAGTGTGTATGCGCGTCCGCATGTGTGCGTGCCCACACGTCTATATACCTGGAAAATAAAAAGGGACGTTTGAACTATCATTTTAGCTCATTTAGCACCCTACTGGATAACAGGTGATTTTATTTTCAGATTTAAACTTATTTACACCTTCCAAATTGTGGACAACAGGCCAGCATTTTTTTTACGATCAAAATTTATACAACAAACAGGCACATAAATGTGTTTAAATGGTGCAAATAAAAAGGTAAGGAAATGCCGTCGGGGAAGCTTTACTAGGACCCTCTCATCTCACTCCCTTGCTGAAAAGAAGGCTGTAGAATTCACCCGACGTGGACATTCAAAGTGAGAGAAGGAGCGAAAGCTGATGCACAGGGAGGAATTTTAGATGCACATTCCAGCACTGCCGTTAGTCCTGTATCTCTACTGAATTCTTTTATCCTCAGTCTCTATTATCTGCAAAATGGGTATACTAACATGGAATTCATATAGCATGTGTAAATATGACAGGATGTAATAATAAAAACACAAGTTCATTTAAGGACAATTACAATTTCATGAAAGATGAGAAACCAAACAGAAAACTATTGGTAACATTTTAAAGTAATAAATAGAGCTTCAAAGGCAGGGAAATCAGAGTTCTGCTTTATTCTGCCGAAGTTTAGCAGCTGCTTCTGGGCAAAAGGATGGGTGCTGCAGTGTGGTGGGAGGCTGTCAGTGCTCAGGGCATTAGTCTGAGCTTAGAGGAGGACCGGAGGGGTGAGGGTGGGCGTATGTTCATGACAGTCAGGTGAACACTTAACCTATAACCTCTTAGACAGTGTTACAGGCTGAACTGTGTCTCCCTCCCTAAACCTGCGTGCTGGAGTCCTGACCTCGTATCTCAGGATGTAACTGTGCAGCTCTCCCTTAGTGTCTACTGGGGACGGCTTCCAGGACCCCTGCAGATGCCCAAGTCCCCTGCATAAAGGTGTAGACCATTTGCATATCCTATGTGCATCTTCTCACACACCCTAAATCATACCTAGATTACTTATAATACCCAACACAATGCAAATGCCAAGTTAATAGTTGTTGTGCTATATTGTTAAGGGGAAAATGAAAAGAAAACAATCTGTACATATTCAGTATAGGTGGAAATTAAAAAAAATATTTCCGACCTCCAGTGAGTTGAATCCACAAATGTGGAACCCACTTATATGGAGGGGAAAAGGAATGCATTTAAAGGGAAGGTCTTTAAAGGGGTGACCGAGTTAAATGGGGCTCCATATGGTGGATGTTAATCTAATATGGCTGGTGTCCTTGTTAGAAGGAGAAGAGGCAGCGGGGATGCTTGTGCACATGCAGGTGGCCACCTGCGAGCTAGGAGGAGAGAAAAAACCAACCCTACTGGCACCTTGATCTTGGACTTCCAGCCCTTGAGCTTTGAGAAAGTACATTTCTGTTATTTTAATTGCTCAGACTCTAGTGTTTTGTTATAGCAGCCTGAGCTAAGATGTGCCCATACCATGCCTTATTTCTGTAAGCATCGTTGATCATTGGCTTATACATATGCTGAGTATAGGAATCTGTGGATCAATCAATGAATGCTATCTGTATCAATATCCTTGGGCTATCTTACCAAAACACCACAGACTGAGTAGCTTAAACTACACATATTAATTTGTAACAGCTCTGGAGGCTGGGAAGTCCAAGATCAAAGTGCTGGTGCATTTGGTGCTTCGTAAGGGTTCACTTGCATCTTACTATGTTCTCCAGGGGCTGTTCTTTAGTGTGAGCTTGGAGAGAAGGGACCCCCTCCACACCCCACACAATACTCCCTCTGTTCTTATAAACCCAGAACACTAGTGCCAATAGCATGAGAGCTTTATCCTCATAACCTTGTCTAAACATGATTATCTTCCCAAAGCCCTACCTCCAAATACTACATTTGGATTTAGGGGAAGCAGAGACAGTCAATCCATATTAAGGTACTAGAACTTAATCATGTGGGAAGAAGCCACATGAGAGTAGGTTTTGATTCTGCATAAAGAAGCAATATGGACTCAGAGCAACATGAGAACAGTTGCTCCATACAGCTCTCACATGAAACTGCTCATAGACCACCCACTTTCTCCCAGGTCCTGTCTGGACTATTCAAGGTCTAGCAGAAACTGGAGGTACACTCGCAGCATTGCAGGCATGAGTTGGTAGCTGGCAGTATTTTCCAAAGATGACTGCAAGAATCCCATATGTTCTTCTTACAACATAATGCTGACACTCCACTCCATCTAGATGTGGGACCTGTGCCCCTTCCGGTTGAATGCAGTTCAGTCTCAAGACTGCATAGCATGACTTCCAAAGGTCCACTGCAAAAGCTACATCAACATCTTCCAGTCGGCACAGCCTCTTGGGCCAGATGCCTTTTGGCCCTTGAGCCAACACAGCAGTCCAAAGAAGCTACTCTCACCATGCTTGAGAAGACACCACACAGATTCTGAGGGTGATGCCTGGGAATCCCACATGCTCCACCCCCATCTGATCAAGTCTTCCAGCCCAGGAACCAAGTAGGGAGTGGAGAAGCTCTACCACAACCAGCCCAGCCACCAGGTGACAGCGAACCCAGGAGACACTGGTGGGCAGGAAGTGCAGAGCTGCTCCCAACTCCTGACCCATGGAAGCTGAGGGAGACCTTCAGTAAGGACAGTGGTGTAAGCAGCTAAGTTCCTTGGGGTGAGTCATCCCACAACAGGAAGTAACTCATAGGATTTAACCATTAGGGAAGGTGTGAAGTGATACAGCACTAAGTGTCTTCTAATTCCAAATAGCTAATATATGACTGAGAGTTTCTCCAAGGGCAAGCAGGGTTTAGGGAGGAAGCCAGGGGCCATGGGTTTAGTAGAGCCTCCCTATCACCTTTGAAGCTTTTCACATGATAACTTATGAATGTAGATGTGCTTTTCATTTCCTCTTGTCCTATGTAAACATGGAGAAGTTTCTCCAATCCCAATTTTAACAATGGCCAAGTAGAAATTAATCAGTGGAAGAATGCCAGCTCTTTAATAGGTGGCTCTGAATGTAGCCTTGGGATGAGGGGCTATTGAAGCAAATAGATGTGTTACTTTTTTATTTTTTATACCGGGGATCGAACTTGGGTCCTTGCACTTGCACAGCAGGTAGTGAAACCACTGAGCTAAATCCTGGGCCCACTAGATGTGTTACTTTTGCAGTTTTCCTCTGACATTTTCTTTACCTCTAATTCACAATATCTCTATTTCAGACATTTCAAAAATATCTCTGAAGGAGGTGGACATAGACAGTTGCTTGGTACTTGAAAATTACTGGTATTAAAAACTTCTTTTCTCTTTATTGCATTAACTACTTTTTGGATTGAATTACAAGATTCACTAAGTATTTTGGCACAATATTGAAATTAATTTATTATCTCAACTGTAATTCTCCATTTTCATCCACAATAATAGGTTCAATGGTTACAAATAGAGGATATTGTCCTGCTTCTGTCTATATGGAAGAATCTAAGACAAATATAATCTATGTCCATCAAAACAATGACTACATTGTCTATAGGAAAGCATTTAAAACATAGACATTTGGTTGTGAATCTGTTCAAGCACAAGGTGACTGTGTGCATGTCTGTGGTGTGTGTGTGTGTGTGCAGGGTGGTGAGCAAACCCTGGGCTAGCCACTAAACAGGGCATGGTAAGAAAAGGCACACACAATCTCTGTCCTCATGGAAACATCAGCCCAATCAAAAAGATCACCATTAATTGAATAAATAAAAATTATAGTTGTTGCTTTGATTCTGCAGAATAACCAAAAGTCCCTTTTATGACTGGTTGAAGGATATATTGGAACAACCAGGCTTAGGAAATCAATTTGACATTGTCTATTAAAGCTGAGAACCCTTGGGTATGTACTCAACCCACATGTATACATATCTTCACTGAAAGGTAAGTATTAGAATGTTGCTACCAAAGCCTGATTGTCATAGCTCTAAAATGCAACTGATATAAAAATGACAATCAACAACAGAATAGATTTAAACATTGTAGTCTATTCATATAATTGAATACCACCCAACAAAGACAAGACCTATGACTATGCAGAAGAATATTATGAGTCTAACTAACATATTACTGACTAAAAGTACATCCTGCATGACTTCATTTGTATGAAATGAAGAATGGAGAATGCCAGTCTAGGCTGTTAGAAATAAAGATGGCGGTTACCACAAGATCATAACTGCCCATGGCGATGGTAGGGAGGCTTCCAGGTTCTGGTGCTATTGTGTGTTTTGATTTAAAAATTGTAACATGGAAGTATTCATTTCTCTATGTATTTTTCTGTATGCTTGTTATATGGTTATGTGGAAAGACAAATTGCCAGGGTCCTATTATCTACAAGTTTAATCCTGAAGTCTTATGAATGAAAACTTTATTACAATTGCATGTTAGTAATAAAGAATTATCTTTGTAAATTGGTACAAGCATTTAACATATCTTGATTGTTTTCTATCCAATTACCCCTCTTTCTGATCCCCTTCCTCATTTCAAAACATCTACCTCCTATTTTTTCTATCATGTCTCATTTGTTTGTTTGTTCATTTACCTAAATATTTATTTATTTGGTTTCTCGTGTAAGATACAGCATGTGATATTTAATGTCCTCAGTCTGGTTTATGTTACTTACCATGATGGTCTCTAGTTCCGTTAATTTTCCTGCAGTTGACATGATTTTATTCTTGTTTACTGCTGAATAATATTTCATTGTGTATATTCACCAGGCTAGACTCTTTATGATTGAGTTCCAAATCCCCTTTCAGCCATTTGTCCTTCCCCTCAGTGCCAATCTCTGCCACCTAAAATAGTCCATAGTCTTAAGCATACCACATCGCTTGGCGTCTTCTTGATTCTGTAAATGTGGTTTCTTGCCTGAAATACTATGCTATTCTACCCCAACATGAATGCCACTTCCCACTGGATGTGCAGGCTCAGCTGTAATGTTCCTAATTTCTCTCCACCCCCACATCCACTCACATGTTTGCTGAGTTCCTTTTTGCTATTTCTTATTATAGCATATTTAGAATTATCCATTTACATGTCTGATCATCTGCCCCTCAATGTCCACTGATTCTACAGAGTGGGCTACCTCAGAGAAGGGCTCTCAGTTTAGACTTCTTTGTCTTCCAAGTGCCTAGCCTTGACCCTGACATATTGTATGTGTGAATAAATGAACTTCAACAATGAATGTGCTTGAATAATAATGAATGAGTGGATGCTGGAATAAATATATCTTGAAATATGTGTATAACTTGATTGTCAAATAAAGAAACGAGGTCTTTCTGGGGTCAAACCATTTGTACAAACAATGAAACCGTAAACTTAGATGATCAACAAAAACAGAGGATGGAATTTCTAGAGTATTTCAGATTAACTATCATGCAGGTGGTAGGTTATAATAAAAGGAACTTTGAGCATAAAAAAGACCCTCTGAGCAAGTGAATGCTTGCCAATTTCCACACAGGAGAAAAATACAGTTGCCTCCTTCATGGCCAATGAGTGCACCAACCCATGCTTGTACTCATTTGTGTGTCCATAGGCTCTTTGAGCTGTGGCTGTATTTCAGGCATTATCCTAAAAGTTAGAGACCAACTTGGTCATTGAAGATCAGTAGACATCTATTTGATCTACTGTTGATTTCTTTGGAATTATCATTTTGGTTGTATGAACCATCTGTAAATAGTTCTGAAGTTACTTGGATTGCTTATCAACTATTAATCTTTTGCCTTTATGTATTGCTTAGCCAATAATTATACTTTCCTTTTAGAAGCTAATAACTACAATAGTAAGAAAGAATTAAAGAAGGAAGGGAGGAAGGAAAGGAGGAATGAAAGAAGGAAGGGGAAAAAGACAGGAAGGAAGGAAGGAAAGAAAGAAGGAAGAAAGAAAGGTAAAAAAGAAGAAAAGAAAGCTTCAGTAAAGTTTATTCTCTATCCAAGGAGATGACAACATGCATTTTCTGATTTTCCCCCTTGCCATGAGAGACCCTGAGAACATTTGGAAGGTTGGAAAAGCATTATGTCTGCTCGGTCAGTAAATAGGTCACCAGGAAGGAAGCGTTGTGGTGATGAAATATGATCTATTTTATATCCTTAGCATCTCTTCCTGTCAAAAGTTACTTTAGCATTTGGAGACTTCTTTTTAAAAATAGTTAAACGTACTGGAAATTGGAACTCACTGAACAAATCTTGGCTTACTTTCTTTTCCACTTTGCTAAGTGTTAATCACAACCGTTCCAGCCAGTAAATGGCCCCAGGGAGAATCTGCAACTTTCTCCCATGCACTCTCCCCTTCTGTATGAGGATATCCTCAGCCCTCTCTCCATACGACAGGTCCACCGCTTGCTGCATTTAGTAACGTGATTGTATATTTATGTATCTTCCTTGACTTTAAATTTTTGGAGTGGAGGCTAAAGATTCCAGATCTTTAATCTTTATATCCCTGACCTTGAGTTCATTGCATGACACATTTTAAAGATTTTCCTGTTTGGGGAATGAACTGAACCCAATGAGTGTGTTATCTTCGGCTATTTTCCAGAGTATCTCAACAAAGATATGTGTTTTATATGCATCCTAGTTGGCCTCGATTCTGCCAATATTGAATACTTTGATTCCAAATTGACTCACAGAGATTGTGAAAGCATTGGGCTGATAGAATCTGTGCAGAGATCCTGCCTGTCGGTGCTTTAATTATGTGCGGAAAGATACAGTAAGGAATGCAGACATCCTCTCCCCAACAGAGGACAAGAGGAAGCGTGTATGGTTACCCATCGGGGACTGTCCCAGCCCACCTAAGAAGGATACCTGTCTTTGAGGGTTGGCACAACCGTTGCTGGATGCTAGCCATCACTTTCTTCTCACATTTATTCTGAATGAGCACAATCCATCCATCAGAGCTTAAAGAGTTTTCCAACAGTACATTGACCTTGTATGCGGCACATTGATTTTCAGTAACGCACGGCAAATAGGGTCGTTACTGAGTCACCCAACAGTGAATGTGATTGGGAACAGATTTCTGAAATTCCAATAGGATGCCACCTGCCTTGGGTGATGGATCAGCCTACTGTAAACCATCAGTCCTTTGCGGGGGCTGAAATTGGTGACGCCTGTCTGAAATTTATCATTATATGCACCACTGGGCAAAGTGTAAGACCGAAACAAGGTTTTTTCCACGATGGTGGGGACTGTTTTGTAAATGGTCCGTTTTGTTTTCAGCCGCACTTATTTACTGAAAAGCTATCTTGAGAAAGATCCACTGGTGGAGGTGACAAAGATGTAAGCACTATAGGGAATTACATCTGCAGCGAGGATTGAGCGATAGATAAAAAGCCCATGTCTTAAATTGTTAGAGGTTAACATCAGATCAATTAAGGTGATTGTTTCTTAGATTGCATTGGACAAATGTACACACACAAAGGGGACATTAGCACAACGAGAAGAGAAGAACAAAGAGAAATTAACTGATGCCAGACTCCAAATCAAACTGAAAATGATCTTGTGTTCTTTTGAAATGCAGCATTCCATTCATGAGGAGCACCTATATGAGCACCTCTGTCCTTTTATACTTTAGTGCAATGAGCTTTGGAATAAAGAAAGAGGTTTTATCAAGAACTGGATAACTTTAGGGGCCATGCTAATTTTGCAATATTACAGGTTCTGCAATCTATTTCTATCTTTTCAAAAGTGATAGTGTTTTCTTAAGTAGCAATAATTGTCACTTCTGGAGAGTCTGTTGTCTGGCAGTTGTCACTTCAAAGCACACTGTAGGCATTATACTAATTTGCTAAAAACCTCAGTATGGGCACCTGACTTTCTCCCTATTTTAGGGATCTGAAAACTGAGGGTGAGAGACCTAGCGGAAGTTGCTTCGTCTTATGTATTTACCAACAGCTGACTTGAGATGGTCTTTGTAACTTCTACCCTAACACCATGGCCCACCGTCGCTCAAGTAACACAAGAAATGAAATTGTGGACATTTAGATATTTATCTGGTTTTAATATTATTCATCTTTTTTGTGGTACTTTGGATTGAAGCCAGGGTTTTCACACTGAGCTGCAGCCCCAGCTCTTTTTTATTTTTTACTTTTGAGACAGGATCTCATTAAGTTAAGTTCCAGCCTAGGCTGGAATTTGCCACCCTGCTGCCTCAGCCTCCAAAGTTCTGGGATTACAGGTGTGTGCCACCATGCCTAGTTCTAGTATTGCCCATCTTAAGAGTACCCAGCTAGGACAGATTACACTTCAGTCTTCTGTCCAAGAGTTAACAGATGATACTGGGCATGTCAATTTGCCTACATGCTCCTTTGGGGGCCGACACACTCATGATTCCACTGCCCCAATTATAAGTTGTTGGAAGACAGAAAGTATTTGGAGAGGTCTATGGGTTACAATCGATGCTTGTGAATGCACACCCTGCACATCCAGCCATCCTCCCTCACTTCACATCATCTGGACTCCTGTGACTCTCCTACACCTCAGTCAGGATTGATACCCAGTTGATACTGTGGGTGGACCCGCAGTAATGACGAGTAGGCTCCACTCTGGCTCAAAACTCAGCCCAACCTACTCGCAGGAAGGCTGGGAGGATATTTACCTTCCTGCTACCGTGATGAAGTGAGTCCTCGGTTGGTGACAAATTCAACAACTGCAGTGAGAGCTGCTAGGTGAGGTTCTTCTGGTGTCTAGAAGCCTTCTCCGCCTGACTTACTTTCTGAAGCAGGCATAGAGGTCTGATGCCACAATTTAACTTCATTCATTCACGCATCTCAACCTCTATCCCCTCCCACATTTAAGACTAAGCCCCCAGCACCCTACACGCCTCTAGGTTATGATGTTTTAGCAGAGGTGATGGCTTCTTTACCCTTTAGGTTTGAACACCTAAAATAAAGTTTCATAGATAGAAGCCTTTCAATACCTGTCCTTTAAAAGACAAAAATGTAAACAGATTCATGGGATCTAGAGCGTTCTCCCACCTCACAGTGTCTCCAAACCCACATAGAACAATCCAAGTAAGTTCTGTGGGGGAGATGTCCTGGAATTTGTAGCCTCATGGTGAGACAATACAGCTACTATCATGTCCCATCTATGTGTTTTACGTACAGTAGAAATTTAACAAATACTCATTGAAAAACATAATTATTCAAGAAATAAATAGAAGACTAAATATCCCTTGAGTAAGTAAATTCTCTGCCGAGGAAATGAATACTGTAAGTAACTAAGCAGTTGTTGAGTGAATGGATGGATGGTTATTTCTTGAATGAGTAGACAGGACTTGGCTATGCTAAGTTTTCCATAGTAATGGGAGTTCAAGCTGAACTGATACAGTGGGCAAGTTTGAATCTCAGCTCGTCAATGTGTGTCTTCAAACTGTCTAGATGTCCAAACCCTGCAAGCGCTCCATCAATTGATGGAGTTGACTACACAGAAATCCTCCTTCCAAGTTCTAAAAACTTTCCCGCAATGCTAGCTTCTGTGTCTATAGATAAAACCTCCCACTCAGTTTTGCTATTCATTTTCTCATTTTTGAGTGACTGGAGAAATGGCATCCTGGGTGGTGGGCATACTGTGTATGTCCAAGGAATGAATGGGGCTTCAGAAACATCTTTTCCCGGAGCATCAGTATTCATAAAGGAAACCCAATACATGACAAATGTGATTAGAAACAACTGTCAAATAATGACAAATAAGTTCTAATAAAAACAGACACGATCTTCACAATTACTTGAAATGCAGGTATTTATCAAACAGGGCCAGATTAAAAATGACCATATTGCATTAAAGAAATCGAACGGGTGGAATTTTAAATATGCAGCTGGGCCCCTTGAGTTACCTCATGCCTTCCCCCTCGCCGGGCTCCTGACACAGAAATGGGGTGGGAGTGAATCGAAACAAAGACCGTTCTAATGTGCCCTGAAGTGTTCACATTTTTTACCAATGTTATCTTGCAGTTCAATGCTGCAGAAAAATGAGACCACAGAACTGAGGCGAGTGGGATGGTGATGGCCTCTCTGACTCTGCTTGTGAGGGACAATGGACAGACACACGCAGCTGTGTGGGTGACTGGGAGGTGCTCAGGGGCCCTGGGGAACTGCCCTCGAAGGGGCACTTACTATTAATGAGAAAGTCCAGATAGATCGATCTATGGACAATAACTAGATGGGGCATTGGTGATTAGGAATCCTCTCTCCTTCTCCCCTTGCCAATTCATTAATTTTATATCTCTATTTTCAGAACTTTAAATGAATTCTGTGACACTAGCCACAAGGTACCAGAATACCCAGGAAACATTTACCAGCTACTTGGCTGCTGTAGAAGTGGTGGTCATATTTTAAAAATACTACCACTAATGATAATTAGGCAACTAGACAACGAGGATTGTTAGGGTGTATGTCCTTTTACTTTGCAATCATGATTTGTAATTTATTTAAATGAAAATTCTTTTTTTTTTTTTGGTGGTACTGGGGATCAAACCTTGCATTTGCCAGGCAAGTGCAGTACCACTGAGCTACATCCCTGGCCTTCAAAAGAAAATTCTTATGAAGTTGTAAAAATTTAAATGGGATTGCTCTCATTTACTATGCAGTAAATGACAGATACTAATGTAAACATTGTCCAAGTTTTGTGGGGTCTGATGTTAATATACTTCGTGGACTTTCTTTAAGAAACATAATATAAATCTAGGTACGATTGTGAATATTTAGAATGAGAAGATTACAAAGTTTAACAAGCAGTCAAATATTAAATACTTCCATAGTCTTAGAAAGGGCAAATGCAAAAAAAGTTCGTAAAGCTTAAGTTTCATTACCTTCAGTGAGATGGACCTGTTGCTGACCCTATTTGGGATGACGTTATTTAATCATCCTTACAATCCTACAAAATATGTGCATCCATTGTTGTCATGGTATATATCAAGAGACTGTGGCTTAAAGAGGTTAAATCACTGACTCAAGTTTACAGAGCCAGGATTTGAACTCAGCCTTACAGGCAACGGTAGCACTGTTTAATACTCACTCACATTGAGTCTGCATTCTCTATGGCCCCACGAAGTGCGAAGGTAAACACATTCCACACCACATGAAGCTGAGTAGGAATTTTAGAACTCATGTATGCATGGGTCAATAGTTATAAGCCTCCATTGAAATAAAGAAAGGTAAGAAGGAAGGCAAATGATCGTGCCAATACTGCTCTCTGTTAGTTTGCTTGGTTATAAAGCAGGCCACTGACAATGATCTTAGGTGATCTCTGTCTTCTGGTTTCTCTACAGATCACATAAGTCTTTCACCTTTTAAAGTGATCGTCACTTAAAGGAAAAGGGAGATGACAGGCTGTCTCAGTGATTGGAGCTGACTGTCATCCACAGTGACAATGCATCATGACTTTTCTGGAAGAACCCTTTGTCCACTCCCAACCAGGGGCTTCCGTATGTACACTGAGGCTAGAACCCACGCCCTCTCTCTTAAACATCAACATCTGGTTATTCACACCCCATGGATTTCCTTCAGACAGGAAGGAGTTGTAAGACTTTGACTAGTAGCTCAGGAATTTATTTTTCCCCAGCTGTCCTCCAGCTCTCTCTGAGTGTATCTAACTTCAGCATCATTTTTATCTTAATTCCCCAATGACTCAATTTAAATTTGTTCTTAGGAATTCAAATTTCCAGAGTTGTTGAGGTTTTAATTTCCTTGTCCCTCAACTAGGACATGAGGTAATTATAGAATGCAGAAGAGAAACATCGTATCCTTATGAGCTTTGTAAAGACGCAGGTGGGAAATGAGGACAGTGTTCATGGAATCTGGGTGGGAGGAGTTTTCCAGAGAACTGGAGGGGTCTGTCCTAGTGTTTTCAAGGGCCCATGGTACTAACAAAGCTCTGATGAAGAGGAGGGAGGCGGGTCCCAGGAAGGAGGAGCTTGGCCTTGCAAAACACAAGTCTGGGTTTGTCCTAGAGCAACAAGTTTGGTTTAAAGAGAGTGGCATCTGGCTCTCTTTCTCTGCCTCATTCTGTGGCTCTTCTTCCATATGTGCTCCTGCAGGGTAGAATTTTCATCACAAAGAAATGGTAAATGCTGAGGGTGATGGATATGCTAATTGCCTTATCCGATCCTTGTACAGTGTATACAAGTACTAGCACATCATGTTTCTTATGAGCAGGTATAATTATTATGTGTCAATTAAAAGTAAAATAAAATCCACATTAAAAAACAGAGAGGCTAAAATGGTGAAATCAGTGATGACATCTTAGATCTCTTGAAGCCACGTCCCTCGACTTCCGTTTGAACCTACTTGCTTTTGCTGACCATCAGAATGGTCAAGCCCAGCAGACCCACAAAGTCCATCCTCAACCTTTGTGGCTCAGCACTTTACCAGGAAGAATGGCGCTGCCCATCCTAAGACAGACTTGGTTACATTAATTAGCATCTTTATTTATTTTTCAATCATCATTTAAAATATTGATTATTTGCCTTTTCTCTTTTTGTGGAACTGGAGATTGAGCTCGGGGTCTTCACCCTGAGCTATGATCCCAGCTCTTTTAAATTTTTTTTTTTAGTTTTGTGACAGAATCTCACTAAGTCACTAAGTTGCTCACTTAGTGGGCTGGAGCTTGTGATCCTCCTGCCTCAACCTCTCAGAGGGCTGGGATTACAGGCATGCACTACCACACCTGGCTGATTATGCCTATTAGGTGCCAGGAGACCCATTGGATTTTTTGGCATCAAAATTTGAGCTAGGTCTTACATAAAATGAAGAAAAGAATGAGCTTCTCCAGCAGGCACCTGTCTGATGGCCAGCATTAAGTCTTCTGAGAGCTGCCACACACCTTTCCCTTGCACATCAGAGGCTCACACTCTTTTCAGGCTCCATCATCCAGAACTTGGGGAGCACTGCATGCGATTTCCAGAAGAGGGGACCAACGACAGAGGCACAGGCCAGAAAATTCACCAGGATCCTCTCTTTTTCCTGTAACATTTTCTTTTTCCACTGGGCTATGCCACCAGCATACAATTCCATCACCTCCCAACTTAAAAAAACAAAACAAAACTATCAATGCCACATCAGAGCCTACCTATTGCCCACATCTGAGCTCTCCCTGTGACCACTTCTTTCAGTTCTGACTTAGTCTATCATAATTGGACTTTGGTACCCACCGCTTGAGCACAGCTGTTCTTAGCATGGCAACCAATGGCCTTCACTTTGCCAAAATCATGAACAGTTCTTCTCCTCGTCTCACTCCAGCTATAGGCAGCATTTTATCCATGGGGCTATTTTTTCTTCTTTACTAGACCACAGGAATCCTGTCTCTAGCTCCTTCCCTGATCTCAGCTTCAGTATCCTTTCTGGATTCTTGAAATCATGATCACCTCTATGCAGTGATGTTATCTAGGCCTCAGTCTTTAGGCCTTTTTTCTTCTTGGTCTACACTTCCCTTCTAGAGGGTGCCATCCAGCCCCATGACCTAAGACTCTAACTTTGGGCTCTATCCTGTGTCTCAAAGCCATTGCCAGCCTCAGTAGGATGATTAACAAGCATCTAAAACATAATACTATTAAAATCAAACCTCAGTCCCCCATTCAAAACTGTTCTTTTCTCATTCTCCTTCATCTCAATAAATGATATTCCCCATTTTTCTAGGCTTTCAGGCCAGGAAACTTCTTTAATTCCTTTCTTTTCCCTACAGCCCTTTCCATTCCAACAGGAAAATCTATTAGCTCTTCACACTGCTTTCCAGAGGACAGGAATTTTTTCTGTTCAACTTTATCTCCAGAACACTGAACAGTGCACACCACATGTGTTCAATAATATCTGTTGAACAGAATTTAAATGAAGATATTTCCTTCTATAATGAATCATCACAACATTTTTCCTGCATCGATTCATATATTTTCTCATAGTATCATATGACTTGCTTTTAGTGGAAGGAAGATGTGACACAGGAAAGTATAAAAGTTGCAAGACTTGAAAAATAATGATTGAATCACATGAGTTTTCAATGGGTGGTAAGAAGGGACAAAGAATATGGAAATAAGAAGGCCATGCAGGGGCATGGAGCCATGCAAAGCCACACCAGTTCAGGATAGCCAGAGCCGGAGTGAGTGAAAACTTAGTGGTAGAAGGTTAATTTTCAACATGGCTAATGCAGGAACTCAGAAACTCATGGAAATGTGAGCATGTTCTCTATAGTTTCTCTCTAAGGCAAGTTATTAGTGCTAAGCCATCTCATTGCAACTTCAACAAGAGTCCTCGGGAACAGGAATCCTGATATCTGAATGCATTCCTGTCAAATATACTATGGTTCTCACTAAGACCTTTGGCCTTTTTGACTATATTTAAAATAAAATTCTAACATGGCCCCGCTGAGGTATGAACTGGTCCTGCCTAACTCTTCCACTTTCTCAGATACCACGTTTTAAATCATTTTCTGTGCCCCAGAACCCTGGATGTTCTCAATTAGCTCCTGAAATTTAGCTTCTTTCTCAATTTGAAGGCTTTGCAACTGCTTTCCTCTACACTGGAAAAGTGTTTTAAGCAGCTCCTTTGCATCCTTTAAGGCTGATCTAAACACTTAATCTTCAGAGAGGCCTTTCCTGGCACCCTCTCTATGTTGGTGCTACCAACCCTGATTATCTCTCTTTGACCTCTTTTTTCTTCGTTATTGTTTACCGGAGCTTGTTTTCTTGGTTTTAATCATTGCTCCAATGGAAGGTAGTCTCCATGAAAGCAGGGAGAGCCTCAACAGTAAAGAGAGCTTTACCTTATTCAACACTGAATTATGTCTCCTCTAAATATTCACTGAAGGAGTGGCAGTGTAAGTGAATGCATGGATGGAAACATCCTCCCATGACTTTGGCTCTCCTATATAGAATAAAGTGCCAAATAATTAAGGGTGGGTGGTGATGGCATTGTTCTTCCCATAGAGAAACAGAGTGTGCCTGTTCAGCTGCTGGGGGGTGGGTGGGGTTGGAGAGTAAAAAGAGACCAGTAACAATGGCTCTGTGTGGACACAAGATGTAGTGTTACCCACTACAGTTGATCTGGATGTCTGTGTGAGCCGGGTCTTGGTCATCCAAGTGACAGCAAAACCCTACCTGGCAAAGCCATTGCAATAGATTACCTTAGGTGTGGAACTGCTCACTCAAGGGGATGTGAAGAGGATGGATGGACAAGGCCAAGGTCAACAGACAAGCTGCCGGCTGGCTGGATGCTTTATGTAAGCTTCCTGTTTATCCCGAAGCTCTGTGACCAGTCATTGTCTTCCCCAGTGGGTGGACTTCCCATCTCCATTCACAAGGACACGGAAAAAGGAAAATCAAAAACATATTGTCCAAGCTGAAATGGTGGGGAGCAGAGTGGTGGGCGATTCAGGAAGTGTAGACTAGGATCACAAAAACTGATGGGGATCCCAAGGTGCGTCTCTAGTTCTCCTTCAATCTCTCTAATCCTGGATTTACTCATCCACTGATGAGAACCATAGAAAATACCAACATCACAGAAGTTATACGATGGCTAACACAATGCTCAGTACAAAGTAAGCATCAAAACAAAAACCCTAATAGATGCTAGTAGTAGCATTACTAGTGGGATAGGTGACAACTGTTATCTGAAGATGAGGAGGAGGAGATTCGGCTGGTGTGGTGCTAGTTGCATTACTAGTGTAATGCTGGTGAGAATTTCAGAAGGGTGTTGTTGGTGGGTGTTATCGTGGCAGGAGCTGTAGATGGGTGGTAGTTGGAGGGGGAGGGTGGAGCGTTGGAATAATAATTTATTACTGTATGGGAGGCAGTTGTAGTGAGTAATAGGAGAAGTTGTACTAAGATGGAGGTGGTAGAGAAAGAGGGAAAGGAGAAGAGTACGTTAGGTCCTGATCACTGCTACCTGTAGTAGCAGTCAGAGAAGAGAAGTGGGGATTGAGGTGGGTGGTATTGATGGCAGTTATTGTATCAGGAGAAGCAGCCAATTGGAATCTCGGGAGAGTTGTGGTGGTGATAGCCTTAATAAGAGGAAGTTAGTTTGTAAGAAGAGTGGTGATGGTAGTAGTTACAGCAGTAATTGCAGTGGAAATAGAAATAGTAAGTTTCAGAAGTTGTATCAATAGCATAAACTAGTATTAATAATAATTATAATTGCAATGATGATAATAGTGGTCACAATAAAAATAGTTGTGATAGTTGTGATATCTTCTGCACCCACAGCCTCACAATTTTTAGGAAGGACTGAATAATAAGCCCTGTTTGCTGGTGAGTGTTGAAATCCCAGACATGTTATGAAGCTCAAAAAAATAGATGAATATGCTCATAAGAAATTAAAGGACTTTCATGAGGCTCTGGGGAATGACCTGGGGCCAGCCACACACGATTAGTGAATTTCCTGAAGGACACACACAGCACTGTCCACAGTGATAATCAATGCCCTGGTTTATTTGTTCTACTTCATTTGTGAAAAGCTTCATTCAAGGAAAAGAGGGTGCATTGGTATTGATTTTGTGTCTGCCTGGTGCCATAGCAGGAGTTCCCCTTTGCCTCACTTCCTCTTCTGCAGAGCACAAAGACAGAAGAGATTTACTCATTTGAGAAATGAGGAGACCTGAAAACCGGGCACTGTGGCAAGAGCCTTGCCTGCAATTCCAGCACTTTGGGAGACTGTGCAGGAGGATGGCAAGTTTGAAACCAGCTTGGGCAATTTAACAAGTAGTGAGTTTGGGAGACTCTGTCTCAAACTAAAAAATCAAAAACGTCAGGGGATTTATCTCAGTGTGAAGGCTCTGGGCTCAATCCTCAACCACTAGTATCAGTACTGGAAATAAAGGAGGAGGAGAAAGAGAAAAAGAAAAGAAATGAAGAAACGAAGGCTAAGGATGTATAGGAATGGCCCAGTTTCACTGGGCTGGTATCAAGAGAGCTAGGATTGCAATCCAGCCCTCTCTTGAGGGACCTTCCTGGCTCTTTCCAGCTCTCAAGCCTCCAACTTTTAAGGACCTAGTCGAGTTATCCAACACAGTAATCTCGGCACTTAATTGTGGACTCTTCAAGATATCTTTCTATCATATGTGGAAACTTTAACAACCCAGAACTCAGTTGCTCAGCTCTCATGGGCTGGTAACTGCCTCCAAGATGAAGTTACTGTACAAATGACTCCAGGAAAACTGAAGAGAGATCCTGGGCATCTTTCTGCTAGAAAGAAAACAGAGGTTGAGGTGAGAGAGAAGTGGTTGTAGAGCCATCCCTTTCTGTTAGCATCTGAGAAGTAAGAGAATGGCACACTTCTTCCGCGCGCCTCTGTGTCCAATTTTTCAAACAAGAGGAATTTAGGTGCATGGAACTAACCACCTCTGTGAGGTGCACAACTTGGTGTCTGGTGATAGATAAGGAATAACTCTAGGCAGAGGAGATGTTGGAGCCCTGACTCAGCCATTTGCCAGGTGTATGAGCCTGGGGAGGCTTTTCCTCACCTGGTGCCTCAGTTTCCTCATCTGTGTATTAGGATGGTGATAATAGGTGAGGACTCATTGAATATGTGCACAGTTTGAGTATTTGGGTGCATCTGACACACTGTAGATGCCCAGTAGCTTTAGGAATTTGTAGCAGTTACCTCTAATTGTGTAAGACACTGTGAGAATAGGAATACTGATAGAATAACATGCTCTACACCAGACAAGATATTTCCAGTGGGTCTTGAAGCAGAGGCTATTTTTTTGGAAGGCAAGGAGGTCCCATCCATTCCACCCAAAGGAAACAGCACACACAGGGCAGTGGGGAACCATGTGAGCTGTATTGGGAATTGGGAACACATTTATTGACAAAGACTCATGTCCACCTAACACAGCCAGGAGCTGGCATGGGTTGGGTGAAGCAGAAGCTGTAGGCTGCTCCTCTGCTGCATCTAGAATGACCAACCTCAAGTTTCACTGTTGGCAGCTTTCTAACATTTATATTTCACTTATTCTCCATGTATTTTACTTTGCACACTGTATACTGATTTATCACTTTTTTAGGGTAAGATTATGTCTCTGAGTAAGCTGATTAGTGTTAGACTGATTGTTTTAAAATAACTCGAGCAGCATCTGAATTTATTTACATACATGATATTGCCTTCTATAAACACAGCTGTATGCAGAAAGAAAATTCAGTGGTATTTTAGGAAGTTAAGCCAACAGTTTAGCTGTAATAAAGGCAGCCTTCTCATTCTGGTTTCTCTTTATTTATTTTTTTCTTTCTGGACTAAGTTTTTCAGCAAGTGCTGAACTTGAATCCTCCTGCTCAGAAGGGTCTCAGGCATTGGCTGGGGAAGCTCAAGCTATGAGGCAGTGGGGAGCACCCTCCAAGGTTAGCAGTGGGTCTTTGAAGGAGGTGGCCTGTCCGGGCCCCAGTTTCATGAGGGGATTGCTGATTTTCATTCCTACACAGAAACCGCCAAGAGTACCAGGGCTATTGTGAATCTCTCCTGAGCAGCACAAGGCTTTCTAATTTTGTTGATTCTATATATATTTTTGAACACAATTCTACTGTCAGGCTCTGTCTTAGGTGCCAGACGTCAAATAATAAGACCCTGTCCCCATGACCCTTACTGTGTAATGGTAGAGACAGGTATATACTTGTGGCCATGTTTGTGTGTGTGTGTGTGTGTGTGTGTGTGTGTGTGTGTGTGTGTGTGTGTGTAGGGAGTGTTCAGTCTGGCTAAAGATTTACCAACTCTGTGGATCTGTTTAAAAAATCTGCTTCGTGTTTCATTGCTTTTCTGCATTGTTTTTCTATTTTATTGATGATTGCTCTTATCTTTATTGTTTCCTTACTTTGGCTCCATTTATTTTAATTTACCCTTCTTCTAATTTATTAATGTGGAAGGTAAGATCACATTTTTATAATATAAGCAGTTAGTGGTATAATTTTCCCCTTAAATACTGTGTAAGCTGCATCTCACAGAATCTGATATATGTTTTAATTTTCAGTCATTTCAAAATATTATCTAAGTTATCCTATTTTTTTCTTTTGGCTAATGAATTATTTAATAGATTGTGGTTTAGCTTTCAAATGTCTGGAGATTTTTCCATATATTCTTCCATTATTGATTATTAATTTAATTCCATTGTGATCAACAAACATATTTTACATGATTTCAATTGCCTCAAATTTATTAAACCTTGTTTTATGGCCTTGAATATAATTTATCCTGGTGAATATTCCATATATACTACAAAAATACAATGTGCATTAAGCTATTTATGGGTGGATTGTTCTATAAATGTCAAGCAGCGTAAGCTACTTGACAGTGTTCTTTGAGTCTTCTACATCCATACTGATTTTCTGTCAATTCATCCTATCATTTACTGAGAGAGGATCCTGAAAGTCTCCAAATACAATTGTAGATTCGTCAGTTCCTCATTTTAGTTCCATCATATTTTGGCTCGTGTAATTTGAAGCTCTCCATTAGGTTCATGGACACTTAAGATTGCTGTATCCCCTTGATTAGTTGACCCTTTGATGATAAGACATATCCTTCTTTATTCCTGGTACTAGTCCTTGTTCTGAAGTCTATATTTTGTAAAATTTATTTAAGTGGCCCAGCATTCTTTTGATGAGTGTTTTCTTAGTACAACTTTTTTACCATTCTTTTTACCTAAATGATCTGTTTTTGTGTTAAGAGTGGATTTCTGGTACAAACATAATTGGGGGTGACATAATTTTATGTGTTGACTAGGCTATGGCTCCAATTGTTTGGTCAAACACAAGTCTACATATTTCTGTGAAAGTATTTTTAGATATGATCAATATTAAATAGACTTTGAATAAGCAAATAACCTTCCGTAATGTAGATGGGCCTCATCCAATCAGTTGAAGACCTTGAAAGAGTTCCTTAAAAGTTCCTCTGAGGAAGAAGTTGTTCTACTTCCAGACTGTGCTTAGACTCAAGACTGTAACATCATTTTTTCCTCATGTCTCTAGCCTAGCAACCTGCCCTACATATTTTGGGCTTATCAGCTCCCATAATTGCATGAGTTAATTTCTTAAAATAAGTCATCTGTCTGTCCATCTATCTATCTATCTATCTATCCTGTTGGATTTTTTTATCTGAAGAACCTTGACCACTGGTTTTGTTCTTGTATATAGTCTGACAAATTCACTTTTGATTAGAGTGTTTAGGTCATTTACATTTAGTGTAATTTTATATGGTAAAGTTTTATTCCATCATCTTGCTATGTGTTTTATATTCATTTTTCTGTTCTTTCTTCACTTTTTTTCTTCTTTCCCCTGCTTTCTTTATGGCTAATGGAATATTTTAAAATTCTATTTTATCTCTATTAGAGCTAATCTGCCTACTTCTCTGTTTCCTTTTAAAAATAATTATTATACTATGATTTTTGTATAAAGTCATAGAAGACTATGCCTTCCTTTAAATATCATACCATTCTTGTATTGTAGGATATCTTTATAATGATATACTTCTATTTCCCTCTCCCATCCTTTGTGCTATTTTTCATGTATTTTGTTTGTATTGATCTAGTAGATACCACAATAAGTTGCTATTTTACTTTAGCCAATTCTTTCTAAGAGTTCTTAGCATAAGAAATCTTTGTATACACATTTTAACTTTACTACTTCCAGCACTCCCCATTAGTTTTTGTAAATCTAATTTTTAAATCCTCTCTCATTTTAACTTGCATCATTTATCACAGGGAATTTTCTGCAGTTTTTATCTTTCTTCTTCTGTATATTATATCACATTTCTTTGGAGGATTTTACAATTTTCTTCCCACATGAAGATTTCAGCACTTTGCTAGTGATATGCTTTGGCATGGTTTTCTTTGGATTTATTCTACTTGAGGTATATTCAGCTTCTTGTATCTGTGGGCTTATAATTTTTATAAAATTTGTAGAATATTCAAAAAGTTTTAATGAAGTTTGTTTGCCTTTCCCATCTTTTTCTTTGGTTTTCTTTTTTTTTCTTTTTCTTTCTTTTTTTGGTTCCGGGGATTGAATTTGGGTCCTTGTGCTTGTGCAGCAGGAGACGAAACCACTGAGCTAAATCCCTGGACCCTCTTTGGTTTTCATTAATTATATACTAGGCTACTTTATATTTTATTAGAGGTTGTAGTCCCTGATTTTTTTCCCTTACTTGACTTTGTTTTGTTTACTTTCTACTGCTATACAGCAGACCCTTGAGTTATGATTGGCCTGACATACAAACAATTTGGGTTATGACTGGAATTTTAGCTTTAATTTACAACCAAAGTCTTGAGTTATGACCTGAATGCTGGCTGCTTGTGCTTCCAGGAGGTCTCAGATACATTACAATGTCCTTTCCCATGTGGGGTTGAGAAATCCTGAGCCAGTGTCTCTCTAAGGACACTGAGATCTGCCTGTGTAGAAGAAAGACTTTGAAGACTGTATAGAGGACCCTGAGCCTTCAATTCACTAACTTGAGTTACAACCAGCCCTCGTGAACAAATTGAGTTCATAAGTCAAGGGCCCACTGTATCTACAAGGCCATTAAGTTTTTTTCTCCTTTGATATCTAATCTGTTAATTCCATTTAAGGTATTTTTCATTTCAGATATTGCATTTTTCATGGTTTTGTTGGTGCTTTCTTATATATTCAATTTCTCTATTCATCATACCCATGTTTTCTTATACCTCCTTGAATATATGAAGTGTGTTGATAATAACTTATAATGTGTTGATAACAGCAGTTATTTCTGAGTCTGCTTCTATCGATTGTTTTTACTCCTAGTTTCAGATCATATTTACCTGTTTCTTCATATGCTTGATATGCTTGGCCATTTTTATCGAGTGTAAGACACTGTGATACATTGCCAATTGTTAGATTTTGTTGAATTATGTCTCCCAGTCATTTAGAATTACTTAGGCCCTTTTGGGGTTTACTTTTACGCTTTGTTATGTAGACCTAAATTTACTCTAGGGTTAATTTAGCAATGCCCCTGTGAGTGTTCCACACAAAGCTCTGTTTTATCAGGAGCTTTTCCCTCTGTTAGGAGGAAAGACAAACTGTTCTCAGCTCTGTGTGAGTCTGGGAGGTTTTCTGCCTCCAGCTGTTGCTGTTGTGGGTATTCTCTCTCCTCTCTTTCTCATTACAAATTAATAGTCAGCCAAAGATTCAAGAGCACTTCTGTGCAGATTTCTTGAGCACTTTCTCCATGGGTCCCTCTAGCTGTCCTACTCTGTCCCACAAATCTAATTACCTTGGTTTTCCTGAGCTCTGTCTCCACTCAACAAGGTGGAATTGGGTAGGCTGAGCCTGTCCATCTCTGTCCTCTGTGCAGTAACTGATCCCAGGCAGTCAGCTTTAACTGTCATAGTCTTTCCGTCAGTTTCTGACCTTCTCTTGGGACTCAGTCCTGTGGTGCCTGTCGTAAATGGCCAAGTGTCTACAGACTACAGGATGTATACACAAAAAATTTATAGGACTTTCATGTTAGATTAAAATTCTTACTGGAGAGATATACAATATGTAATCTAAAGTAAATTAAATATAAGTTTATAGATTTGCATATATTTAGGTATGTAAGTATTTTTCTAATTGTTTAAGGTAAGAGTAAATCTGATGCTATTATTTCACCTTAGTTAGAAATAAAATCTGGAATTAACCTTTGTTCCAGTGTTCTCATCTAATATGATTCATTTTAATCATAAATTATTAACACTTTCCAAAAATATGGGAGTATAGACTTAATAGTGAACAGCAGAATATGTGAGGTGTGATCATAGAATATGGCTAATATTCAAATTCTTAAAAAATTTTATTACATTAAAAGACACATTGCTGTTCATCTTATTCAAAATACTCCCCTTTACTTTGAACACATTTATCCCATTGTTCTTGCTACTTTGTGATGCAGTTCTGGACGTCTTCCATGGACATCTTTAGTTGTGCTATTGTGGCTATCTCTGTGTTCTGAATCCATTCAAAATGCTTACTTTTCATTGTCATGTTGACTTTGGGGAAGAGCCAGAAGTTGCACAGTGATAGATCTAGTGAGTAAGGTAGATGAAGACACACTACCTTTAAGAAATTACTGTAAACATTTTTTATCAATTCAGGACATAGAGGCAGCCACAGAAGCACAACAGAAAACACAGAAGATGACTTGTGGAACTCTTCAAAGTGTCGAGAAAGAATGAATAAGTGAGGATTAGTGGCAATGTGTGTTTCACTTCAATAAATTTAAAAAAATTAAAACATTCATAATATTTTGTGATTATACTGCATATGCACTTTACTGGCATTATTCAATTAGTATAAAAATGGTACAAAAGATATTTTAGCTCCTATTTGTGGCTGACTCTAGATGCTAGGACTATGTGGCATATTTTTTTCTTTCTCTTTTTCCTAAAATTTTATAATGGAAATTTAGAAATTACTTTCATATTGGAAAAATAAACTACTTAAAATTTAATTAAGGCTATTGAATAGTTATGCACTGAGGAAGTCATTCCAAAGTTATTACTCTTATCTACAAAAGAATTACAATTATATACACTAACATGAACGTGTAAATCATCTCATTACGTACCTAAGTCTGGACTTGAAAGTTCTTTTCATACTTTATATATTTCCAAAATATATTTAGGGCTTATAAAAAAGATATGATAAAATAATAAACTGACTAAGATGGAGGTAGAAGTTCAAGATACAGGAAATGAAATGGGTGGGGAGGGCATAGGTTGCATGACGAATGATGGGAGGGGCATGGAAAGAAAGAGATGTGATTTTAGTAGAAAACCTAGATCCAGAGAAACTTTGGAAAGTGAACAAAAAACTGTCTATGAGCTTTTGGAAGCCAAAACAAAAGGGGGAGCAGTGGGATTTGGAGCTTCCAGAATTAAATAAAAAGTATTTATTTCTCTGGAGATGATTTTTTAAATTGTATTTTTTTCAGTTCTGATGTATAAATGAACATTTCACATAAACTAGATGAAAGAATCACTCAACCAATTTAATGCTGTGCTCGGTTCTTTAAGAGAAGAAGAGAATGCTGGCATGGACCTTTTTCTTCATAGAAGGTAGGGAAAACACATTTGGAAACCAGAAATCATTTCAGACTGAAATATGACAGTGTATGATTAATCTTAAAGTCAAAAGCCTGCAGCATTCCAGGGAGTGGGTCTCGGTGGATGAGGGAGTATAGGTAAGCCCAGAAGAGAGAGCAGGGTGTCTGGGAGAAATGCCCAGCACAGGAAAGGACAGAGAGGCAGATGGAGCTGCCCACATGGTTGGGAGGTTGTGACCAGTATGACTCCTGGGAGTAACAGAACTTAGGGAAACACACTGACTCTTCCATATTCTTCCACTCCAGTCACTTAAAAAGTTCTAAGTGTCATGATGGAGTTGCATTGGCTGTAGACCCACAAACCCCTGCTAACATCCTGTCTCTGCTAAAGATAGATACTGGGGATCAAACTCAGGATCTTGTGCTTGTGAAGCAGGTTCGGGGCCACTGAGCTAAATCCCTGGCCCAGAAGTTTCATCTTCTAACAGCTACTAAATTCCAGGCTTTGACATACAACCAGCCTTTGGGCTCCTGTATAAGACAATGCAAAACCTCTTAAGTGGGAAGGAATATTTTTGAGGTCAAACATATTCTTTCTGAATTTTAATGTGCTATTTATATAGCAAGGCATTTTTGGCCAGGAGAGATAAGACTCAGAATTTTTAATGGAAAGTTCCCCTGACCCCAGGCTGCAGTGTAAGCACAGCAAGTTATAAATGGTGGAAGAGGACTTTGGTTTTGTGGAAAGGGCTGGGAAAACTGGGAGGGATGAATGATTTCCAGTCTGGCTCTTACGGTCTCAGTTTGGGAGCCGTTGGGTGTAACATCAGGGACTGGGACAGACATGTTGCTGGTGTGTGTGCATGTGTGCTGTTGTTTTGTTGTTGCTGTTGCTGTTGGTGAGTCCTCTGGGAAGCTATATGTTAATCTGGTATGAATGATAGAAATGAATCTCTGTGGACCAGCTGTGGTTGCGTCTGGCCGCCATTCTTGATATCAGCCAAGGTCTTTGGAAAACAAACACATACCACGCAAGGTATTTTAGCTAAATAATTCAATAAAAGGGATTAATCACATGGGTGTTGGAAAATTTAAAAGACAAATACAGACGTCACAGCAGTAATAACTTTAGGAGGCAGCTGCCATTCCTCCAGGTGGGGCACAAAGAGAACAACTTAGAGAAATCAGAAGCTCAAAGAGACAGAGGAGTCTCAGGGATGGGGTCCCAGGAGCTGAGACCCAGAAGTCTGAGACAGGCCATAGCTGACCATGTCAGAGCCAGACTGGAAACCATTCATCCCTCCCAATCTCTTCCCAGACCTTTCACACCTCCCAGGGCTGCAGGGAAGCTGGTTCTGGGAGTTTGCCTAAAACTGAGGCCTGCAGTTAACAGCTACCTGGGATGGATCCCCACCGCCATTCCAACTGCTCCCTGCAGCCCACCTCTAGTGCCCCCTGTTGGGGAGGTCCTAGTGGCCCTCCACTGTGACCTTGAGCACCCTAGCCCACCTAGCACTGTTCAGTTTAGGAGAAGCAGAGCTGTGTGCAAGGACCAGGTTGCCTTCAGGATCTCAGGCTAGCTAGCACAATGAGGATGTACACCAGCCACCTGAGAACCCAACAAGCCATTGTTTTTGAGGAAAGGCTGTAGGCTGTGTGATGAGATCAGAACATGCACATTTCTTACCTTTATGCTGACAGTAACCCAAGAGGGGAATATTGTTATTCCCATTTTACAAACGAAGCCTTTGAAGCTCAAGGAGTTTGCTTACCTTTCAGAGGGACACAGAGCCAGCAGGCAGGAGAGACAGGACATAAGCTGTGAGTTTGATGGCTCCAACTCTTCCCTTTTCTCCAAGTGACAGCTCTCCACTCTCTGTGGCAGCACTAATTCAACTTAAACATTGTTCTGGTAATTGCATTTTCTCCCTAACATGTGAACTTCCTGAAATCAGAAGAACAAGGAGGTGGGATTTGCAGGAAGCCTCATGAGGGTAACTGTACCAAGGCATCAGTAAATACTTTGAACAAAACAAAGAAATGCAGAGTTCCTTTAGCCTTCTTTAAGTATAATAGGAAATACATCTAGATACATAATTCTCTTCTCAAACATATATAAATGATGTGTGACACAGGTGTATGTCTAAAATACATTTTGGCTCTGCACAGAGAAAAGCTTTCGCAGCTGGAGGGGGAGCCTGTGGCACTAATGTGCCCGCCTCTCCACCTGCTAAGAGACTGGAGCTGGAGTTTTTAAATGAGGCAAAAGTGAATACATATCTGATCTTTGAATTAACTATCCCATTAAAGGAAGGCTGCTTCTTCCCCCTCCCCCACCCGACCCCACCCCCCATCCCAGCTTAGCCTATCATTAGCTGCTATCTGGAATCGACAGTAGAGTAATTTGAACCCTGGTTCCCAAGGGCCTATTCTTTTACTTCCTGCTGTAGGAATACGGTGTGTATTGATTAGATATCAGACTGTAATGGGCTTCCAATCTCTCCGCCTTAAGATATATGATGGAGATGACAGGAAACAGATACCCTGTTACTACTTGTAAATAGTCTGGTTGAACAAAACGGTGGGTAACTACTTCGGTGCCGTGCTGGTGCTGGGCCCTTCCCCTGCCAGGCAGAGACTCCGTCCTCACTCTTTCCAGTAGGATTGCTCAGGAAGGGAAAATGGAATTTCCTTTGTCAGTCAGAGCTGTGGCTCATGTTGGTCCTCCACCCTGAAAACCACGCTCTCAGGAGAGAGGGTTTCAGAGTCAAATTCAGGCTGGGACCCCAACCTGGCAGCATCCCCAGCCTATTCCCACCCGGTGATTGACAGGGCAGATGGGCTGGACCACTGTGAGCAGAGGCAGGAACAGGGTCTTCCCTTCAGGGAAACAACTTCAGGCCGTCACTTTCCACATCGGTGAAGTGGTCGGGGTGGGATAACACAGCTCCCAGCGCCTCTGTGAGGGTTGGGTAAAATAACGCACCTAGGAGAGCTAAGCTCAGGGCTAGGAACTCTCTCTCACCTTGGCCCTGGCCTCTAGCAGAGCACATCTCCCTTTGCTGGGATTCTCAGGGCCCCAGGTTGACACACAGGGCATCAGTGGCACAGTGCAAACCCTCCGCAGCTCAACTGGGGCCAACTATGGGTCAGTGGACCCAAGGAGTGGCTGGAATGAGATTTCTCTGGCCCTGGAAAGCATGCAGGTTCCGGGCTTGCTGCAGGCCATTTGGTTCAGCCACCCATAAAGCCTGTTTGAAGTCGACCTCAGTTTGTTCGCTAGGGTTTGCCCACTTCCTGGACTAGGCTTGTGTTGGGTGGACAGAAGCTGGCTCACAGCTTGATGACTGCCATGGTGAAGGCCAGGGTGACTAGGGACCTCTTTTTCCTCTTCTAGTGGCCCTGCAGGTACCCAGAACCAGCTTCCCTTCCTGCTACCTGGTGTCGGTTTCCTTGGGTTTTCAGTTTCCTTCCTTTTTCTAATCAGCAAAGATGACTAAAAAGCAAGTTGAATGGTGGCTCAAGAAGGATTCTGAAGATTGTAAACTTTTAAGGGGAAATAAAATGTGAGTTTATACATTTTTAATTGCACTGGGCTTGAAGCTCATATTCATTTATTACCGGCGATATCAACCACTTATCTGCCACTTCTCTAATCTTTGCCCTGCCAACTGACATGACCCTGGTCAGTAAGACAAATGGAGAATTACAAATGGCTACTGGCTAAGAATTGATTGGAAAAGAGGGGAGCAAGAAGCTCAGAGCTCAAGCTCATACTGGACACTTCCCGTCTTTCCCGGGCTACAGCTTCTGTGAATGAAGACAGAATCCAGTGGGCCTAACCTCCTCCTGTGCTAACGTTTCCTTCTTTCTCCTTCCTCCCATGCCCCCATTAGGATAACGGGATCAATAAAGCCGGCTTTGAGAGAGGAAGGAACTGATCTTCATGCTGGTATCAAATGACACATCCGTGCAGCACGGAGAAGGACCATGCCCACTAAGTGACCTAATTGCACATTCTCAAAACACTGTATTCCTGTTATTGGCTTCATCAGCATTGTCCTCCTAGAGGTTGCTCTTAATTAGCCCAGGAGAGGACTGAAGGAAAGAACTGTGACTGCCACCTTCAGCACAGAGGGTCTGGCCAGGAAGAGGCAGGGACCCATGATGGTCGTCACTCACCCAACGCTTTATCTGCACCAGCAGAGTCCCCGGTGTTGAATCTCCCCTTCCACCCTGCAGCAACATCTCAAAGATGGGCTGCTTATTCCTTTCTACAGATGAAGAAGAGGGAGGTGTGGTGAGGTTGGGAAGCTCATCCTCATTTCACAGCTAGGGATTTCGGAAGAGAATTTCCTACACAGATCTGACTGATCTCCCCTAAAATGAGGGACCGCTACGACTCCCCATCATGCCAAGCTACCAGCTATCCATCAGCAAAATAAGGGAGAAGGTATACTGAGTCCATTGAACCTCACCTCTCAGTTTGCATCCTCAGAAATAAGTCCAGAGAGGGAGAATGACTTGCCAAAGTCACACAGCAGAGCCAGGACGAAGTCCCTTGGTTTGGGACAAATACTCTCAAGCCATTGGCAAACACACAACACACTTCAGCTCTTCTCCAGTCCTCCTCTGGACACCAGCAATAAATAAAATAGTGCTGGCCAGAGATATGGGGAGACAAAAGGTTGTTCTAATAGAAGGGGATATTATAGGTTATCTAGATTATTTTTCCTAACCAACCAGCAGACTTTTATTAAGTGCCTAATTTCTGCAAAACTGAGCTGAGGTGATGAGAGAGTCTCAGCAATGAAAAACAAGCATACCAAAGGGGCATGTGTTTCTTTTCTTACTCTTCAGTTGCAATCTCAAAGGCAAGTTTGAGCTTATAAGCAAAATGAGGCAAATAAGATTTTTTAAGATGACAAAAGCTGCAATTGCATGTGATACACACAGCTAATGAAGGCCTCAAAGTGCTTCCTTCCTGATTTACCTTGATCACCCAACATAGTTTTCCAGTATTGAAGTAATCAGGTTTTTTGAATTCACTAGTTGAAAAAGTAAATGAAAACAAACGAAAATAAAACACGTCTAAATTGGATGTCCTTGCTTAGAAGTAAAATGTTGAGTATTTTGGAAGGAGGGATAATGGGGCTGGCGTTTTCTGGGTGCTTGGGCCGGGCCAGGCATCCCACAGACATGAATGACTTCATTTACTCCCCTCGAAGCTCCTTCGAAGTGCTATTATCTCCATTGTACACACAGGGACTCTGAAACATAATGACAGCTCATTAAGACCCACTCTGGACAGCAGGAATGAGTAAGTTAACTGCAGAGCTGCTGTTGTTTGAAAGACAACTTTTCCTTTGCTCACAGAGGATTGTGAGGGCCTTATAATCATGACACAACCATCATGATAAAATAAGAACTCACACATATTGAGGATTTACAGTATGCCATTTACTATGCTGAGTAAATGCTAGACATTAGCCTAGCTGATCCGGAGCACCTCATGAAAGAAATACTAATATCAGCTTCATTTTACAGATGAGAAAGTGAAAACACAGACAGGGTAGGAAGCCTGTCCAGGGTCATGCAGCTATAAGCAAGAGAGCCAGGATTCAATCTTGGTAAGTGTGCCTCCAGCCCCACACTCTTACTATTATCCTACATTGCCTCTCTGGGCAGAGAAAATCACAGTTGCACATGGGTAAAAGTGCTGCTGCCCCACCCCACACACACTTGATTTCATATGCTAGATCAAAGAAATTCTAGTGTGAGGCTGGGGGTGGGAAGTTAAACATTAGAGAACAACAAAATGGAGAATTCTAGAAATATCAAAATACCCAGCAGTCATCACTCACTTCAGTCAATACTAGCATGTTTCAAAGAGAGTGCAGTGACCCCAGACTTCCCTTTCACTTGGGAATTTGATGAATTTTTGCCCTTTGCCATGCACTGCTGAATTCTCTAACCCTTCTCCCCATAGAGACATCCTGGCCAAGAGCACTGATGTCCAGCCAGTATGACCAAGAGGCTTTGGGTTTTCTCTAGTATGCTCTTGCCCATGGAGGCCATTGCTGGGGGAAACTTGGGCTCCTTGTCCTCCCATGAACATCCCTGCCCTCCATGCCTTCCACCTCGGGTGTTCAGCTGGGCTGTGAAGCTTGACTTACTTCTCCCCATAGTCCACTCTCCGTTTCCCCAGGGCTTGCAGGATGCTCTGAGTGCCCTCTTTCCCTTTACTCCTCGGGCTCCAAGGAACAAGGGACTTGGCTTGCAGGACACTGGGGCTTGTCCTTTGCTACTATTTGCCTGACTCATCAAGAATCCTCTGGGCCACCTTAGCCGAGGTGACTGTCCTCCACTCAGGGGTGCCACTGATGAGCTCCCAGGAGCACCAACATGGCTGCTCCACTGGGGAGGGGCTCTGATGCACAGAAGCCAAACACAGAAACAGAGTTGAGTTTTTAAGCTGCTACCCTTTGGGCATTTTCTGTGCATTATCTTATAGAATCACACACACACACACACACACACACACACACACACACACAACCCTAAGAACTTGGCATTACTGTCCCCATCTTGTAGATGAGGAAACTAAAGTTCCTGAATGCCAAAGTGATAAAATCTGTTTAATATTAACAATTATCCCCAGCAATTATTGGGCTTTGTTTCTGTACACTAGGAGCCTCCTCTACTGCTCTACTGGCATTAGTGCATTTAATTTCATGGCAACCCTGAAGAGTAAGCATAATCCACATGTGGTTAACATTGAGAAAACTGTAGTACAGAAATTAACAACTTTCCCAAAGCCAAATAGCTGTGAGCAGTCTGAAACTCGAGGACATGATGTCTTTGCTTGCCCTCTTAAAACAAAATGAATAGCTACCAATATTATCCCCAAAATTAAGGATTAAGATTCGATGATCTCCATTTTCAAGATGCAAGTGGGTGGAATAGCTTTGGGCCATCATTAGCCTGGGGTTCAAGGTTGAATGTATTAATGGAAGGGTTGATTCTACAGCTTCCTGCAATAGGTTCCAGGCCAGGACTCCCTGGGCATAACTGTGCCTGCCTCAAAGGCACAGCTGAGGACCCAGGGTGAAAGTGAAGGAGAAGATGCCATTTTCACCAGAACGGTAATGGAGGCTCACGTCGGGGGCAGGCAGAGCCCAGCACAGAGGAACGGACTCTGCAGTGAGAGCTTAACAGAAAACAGTTCCATTTAAAACTGTCCACCAAACAACTGCTTTCCCTTTAGAAAATGAACAAACAAAACCAACAGTCTTTATCAGAAATACAAAAAAAACTTACTATATTTCCTTCCTTCCTTCCTTCCTTCCTTCCTTCCTTCCTTCCTTCCTTCCTTCCTCCCTCTCTTTCTCTTTGTTTCTTTCCTTCATTTACTTTCTTGATTTAAAAGAAAATATTAAGGCAACACAGAAATGTGCAAAATAAAAGATCTCTTCTGCCTTTCTTTGCAGGAGAGATTTTTAATGAGTGTGTGTGTGTGTGTGTGTGTGTGTGTGTGTGCATTTGCCTTTTCACACTGCAGCTTACCACACACCCTCTCTCCTGTGAGGCTGTAGGAACCAGCTTGTTCTTTTCGGTAGCCATGGAGGTCCTATCAGGTAAAGCTTTACATTGTTTTGCTGTTTGTTTTTTTCTGGTTTTCATTGCCTTTTCATGGTCCTGTAGCGTATTTCCTGCCATCTTTAATTATAATGGCCAAGAAGGCATTTCTATTATACTTACAAGGACAAGCTTGAACAATTTCAAAATTGCTTTTAATTTCAATGATGTAAAATTTGATCAATGGCAAATAAGATTGATAGATTTTGATAGGTGTCAAATCTGCTCACCCGAGGTGGGTAGGGGTGCAGCCTTCACCAGACTGTAAAGATCACCCGGGAGAGGGACCCTGCCCTGCCTTCTCAACCTGGACCCCCCACCCTGCCCTCTCACATTGGGCTGCCTTTTCAGAAACCCTTCTAGCTCAGCTGCCAACGGAGTGGTGGCCAGTTTAGTTTGTCTTCGCAACCAGCCCTTTGGACTGGCTTTACTATCTTACCCACAGGAAAAAAACCTGATTCTTGTTTTCAAATTTAAACATAATTCACTGACTCCTCTGCCAGGTGTCACAGGAAGGAGTCTGTGGCAGTGGCTGAGTCTCACAGCCAGACATTCGTGTTTATACAGTGAGGTCCTTCAGGTTGGAGTGAAATTCACAGAAGCATCCCTTTTGTCACCTCTTGCAAAGCCAAAAGATGCTTAGAAAAGAATCCACCTGCTCAATAAAATCAACAATGAAAACCAAGGATGCTCTACCCCCCCCCCCCCCGCTTAAGAATGATTGGAAGCTGGGCATGGTCGGTTATGTCTATAATCCCTTGCACTCTGGGAAGCGGAGGCAGGAGGATCAGCCTGGGCAGTTTATCAAGACCCTGTCTCAAAATAAAAAGGACTGGGGATGTAGCTCGGTGTGAAGGCCCTGGGTTCAATCCTCAATGTCATACAAGCATGCACACGAGTGCGCCCGCGCACACACACACACACACATACACACAGAATGATTAGCACAATGGTCTCTGCCCTTCTGCATCAATCATTATGTCCTGAAGCTCCTCCCTGGTGAACAGGATGTGTCAGGAGATGTCTTCAATCATTTCCTTCTATTCTGGTGTGAGGCCTGCACTCGTCAGCTTGCTTGTGACTCATAGGTGTCTCTGTATTGATGGAAGGACAGCCATGAGCTCCGGAATCCGCCAGCATTCTTGCTAAGAATATCTGTGGTCCATGCACTTGTCTACCCTACTGCGTCCTTCCCACCGCATCAACTGCCCCATGCTAGCTGGGAACTGACAATTCTTTTTGAAAAACTAAGCAAATCTTTCAAAACAGTTTTCAGGTCTTGTAGCAGCACATTTGTGCTATTACAGCTAAAGGCCTGTCAGGCCTCCTGCTCAACCCTTGACTTCAGCTCAGGAAGCAGAGCAAAATATCCATTTCGGGCATGAAATTGCCTGTGTTCTGCACAGGATTCTCTGCTCAGCACCCTCAGTGCTTAGCAGGCTGGGTTTGGCTTTTCCTGGAGCTGGGAAATTGGGTGCTGAAGCATAAGCTCCTGCTTGCCTGATGCGGAAAAAGCCATCTTTATGGAAGCAGAATTCAAAGTGGGAAGCATGGATTCTCACTTAGAATGCTTTTCTTCAAAAAGTTATTCTTTTTCTTCGTGAGAGCCTGCAGTTGGTGGGGGGATGATCAAATGTTCACACTCATCCACTACTCTTAAAAGATTGAGTTGCTCAGAACCCTGGCGGGGGGGGGGGGTGAACTTATTTCACACAAACAAATGAACAAACCCACAGCAAGAATGACAAGCAAGGCAGGCTGTTAGGTGCCCTTTGGAAAAGCATCAAGGGGTTCAAAACTCTTCGATTTTGCTCATTGAATCCTAAGGAAATAAACCTTTATCCACATTTCCAATCACATCAGGAAGTAGGCTTAAAACATTGAAAAGCGCAAACAGAAAAACAGGAGAAAAACATATCTAACAACAGGAGAGGAGTTAGGGAAATTGTGGTACATGATCCAGATGGAACATTTTGCAGCTATTAGTTTTTATAAAAGGAGTTTGCAAAAATGCTATGACAGATTTTTGAAAGCAGGTTTGATAGAAGTGTAACAAGCAATAGAAAAATGTACAAGTCCTAAGCATACAGCTGAATGAGTTCTCACAAAGCGAACACACCCTTACACCCAGTACCTGGATGAAAAATGAAAATAAGGGCTTCCTGGAACCCCAGACCCTTCCTTGCTCATTCCGGGGATCACTTTCCCCTAGGGAAACCATCTCTAAGACTTTAGATTGATTTTGTCTATTTTTGAACTTTAGAAATGGAGCCATAGCCGGTGGCTTCCCTTGCCCCTGGTTTGTTCCAGTGGATAGTTTGTAGAAGTCATCATCGGTGGTGTGTTAAGTCGTGGTTTCCACGTTCTCACTACAATCATCCATTCTCCTCTTGGGATGAGCCTTTGGCTTGACTCCTGTTATGTAGCAATGGCAGGATTATTCCAGAGGCTTCTGCTGGTGACTAGGTGTGTATATTTCTGTAGGGTTTGTACCTAGAAGTAGAATTACCAGATCCTTGTATATGCACACATTACTGTAGGCAAAGACTGTCAGTTTTCTATAGGCTTGTACTAAGTTTCCCTCCCACCAGAAATATGTGAGAACTCCAGTTGCTCCAAATTGTTACCTACTTGATGTTATGTGTCAGATTTGTAAATTTTTTAAAAATGTGGCTCAATTGCAAATACAGTAAAACCACAGATTTGTAAAAATACACATAGGAAAAAACATAGAAGAAAGACTATAAGATGTTAAGAATTTGTAGTCTGGTGTTGTTGATGCAATGATGCTCTTTTTCAAATATTCTATTGCTTTTCCCTGATATTTTCTAACTCCCTATAATGAGAAAGTATTAATTTTGCCATCTTCTTCTTTTCATCAGAAAACAGGTGAGGGTGGGATATTTATACATGGGCAGTAGAACTAGGCAGGAACCACATCCCCAGATGGCGGTCACTTTCAAACACTCCTGGCTCTGGGAGACATGGCTGTTTCAGTGAATATCTCCATAAGCTAATCAAGTCTTTACCAATATGACCATCAAATCTATCCATATACTTACTTGTCAGTTTATTCCTGCATTTAGTAAGTGTGGATTAAACATCTACTATATGCTGCTCATTCTGTTGTGCAGAGAAATTATGGAGTTTAGGCATCAAATATATGACAATATTGAAGGCATAGTGATAAAAATAAGTACAGTACAAGTAAGTTTCATGAAGGCTCAGGACACACTGGGCACTGAGCTAAGGCAGTGACATGTATGTGATCATGTAAGTCACAATCAGTTTATAGGGATTCAAACTCAGATTGCAGGAGCCTGGGCCATGCTCTTCTAATCACTTCGTGGGCCATGTTGCCTTCTACCTAATAGGGACATGGTAGGAGATAGAAGCTCCAAAGAACAGAGGTTGATGCAGAGTTGAAAGATAGGCTTTAAATCTGGTCTTGGAAGATGAAAAGGAATTTTTAGATAGAGATACGTAAAAGGACGTTTTAGGAAGCCTGAAGACAGGAAATCAAAGTTGGCTCCAAAGTTGCCTCTGAATGGAGAGAGGGCTGGAAGTGGGAGATTAGGCAGAGAAAGGGACCGTGGCAAGATGTAAACCCACCAAATGGAAATCCCTTAAGTCCTCTCTGTCATCTCCAGTTTGGGGGCCAATCCTGGGTGAACCAAGAACTATAGCAATCTAGCCTTGGTCAGTACCTCTGGGGGCTCTTCCTCTCCCCCGTCATCACACTGATTATCTCTTGTAGCTGTGCTACTCAACATGGTGGCCACAGCCATCTGTGGCTATTTAAGATTCAATTCATTAAAATGAAAAGCCATGAAGATCAATGTCCTTAGTTATACTGCTTACATATCAGAAGCTCCATTGTCAAGGATGGCTAGTGACTTCCATATTGGATAGCAGATATAGAACATTCCTGACACTGCAGAACGTGCCCTTGAAGAATACTGCTCTGTGGTCTGTTGTTTGTGCATGGAAAAGTACATAAGAACAGAACTACACCAAAGGATTCCAGATGCCTTGCAGGGAACGTGCAAAGAAAACTGCTCGGTGGTTAAGCCAATGACCCTAGGACTGGAAGGGAGCTCATGAATCCCACACCCTCCTTCAACAGGGCTGAGGCTGACACTGTTACTGGTAAGATGTCCCTGGCCAAGTGACTTTATACTCAGTGCTTATCCAGTTTGAATGTCCATGTGATTCACTGGGGCTCTGGGTAACGGTGCAGGTCCCACATCCATGGCACAGAAGCATAGGTCCTGCCTCTCTGAAAGTCTCCAAGGTGATCAGATGTTATCAGCCTGTCAACTACATTTAAAAGTATTGAGGCTCTATGATCAGGAGGAAATACAGAAGCAGATGCTAAAGGACGAACCTAGGAAGTCTCGCTCTGGGGATGGAAATTTTCCTGTGAATTCATTTTGTATCCATGAATTCATTGTGAAAACAGGACATATTTAAGTCACTTACTCATCTATTCCTCCCATGACACGAGACATCCATTTATAGTGCTGTCTGTGGTACATGAGAATGTTATAATATGTTCAGAAATCAGCTGTGAATGTCACTCACGTGTTTCCATCATAACAAGAAAGTGCTAACAACACCAACAAAAGCTTAAATTCAATTAATCATCAATTATTACTCTATTTGGCAAGAGAAATCTTGAAGCTAATAAACACATTTTGAAATACAAATCAGAAAGAAGGGAAAAAGTCCAATGTGTTTTTAAGAAACTTCAGCGGGGAGATAGATGTACACAGGCCACACACTTTTCCCTTGGAAGAAAAATCTCTTTCAAAGTCTCTCCATTCCGCAGGTATCTCCTTCAAAGCCACATCTGACATGGGTCTAATTTCCTTGCTCAATAGTGGTATCATCAAACAGCCACACATCATGAGGAACATGTTTATCATTCTAACATTTCTTCCAGGATTGGGTTTGAATTATGGATTGTAAAACCATAGACGTTGTTGCTTGGGAGGGGGAGAGAGGAGCTAAGCCAATGTTGTAGAAAATGAATTTTTAATATTATTTAAAGAACGATTACAAATGCTTAGATGTTTAACTCTTTAAGACTACTTTCAATGCCTGCAACAAATATGTTCAAGCAGGTACCTGACAGCTCTCGGTAGTGCAAAGAAGCAGAAAGACATTCCTTGGACTAGGAGCAGATATTTAGCTCTGTGTTCTCTTGCCAGGGGTAGGCTGTAGTAATTTCCTCTCTGGGTCTCTACCCAAATTTAGTGGCCTCAGTGGAATCACAAAATGTATGATACTAGTCAAGTGGTTGCAGGATTAAATCTGGCTACTGTCTCTCTCTAGCCATTTAATTTTGGCTAAGTTACTTAGTATTTTCTGAGCCTTCACCATCTGGGCGATAGTGAGACCTAATTTCTGAGTTATAGGAAATACTAAATTAAAATAAGTATATAAAATGCCAGATACATGGTAACAACTGTTTTAATTGAGGTAGTAATATTCATAATGGTGCTTGGCCCTCATTCCAGGAAGGAGAATTTGTGAGAGGTGGGCCAGAGCACCAGAGTTTTCAAGGACACCGAGACTCTGTGCCTGCCCTAACCTAGCTGGATGACCTCTTTCTTTTCTTAAAAAGCCTCTGTGAAGGATGCATACTAAATGTGGCTATAAAAGTATTGGTTTTCAGTGTAGGAGTAAGGGGGAGAAGATCTGAGTGAGTGGTGAGATACAAATTGAACAATGTGCTCCATACACAACTTTAATGTGTTAATATAGTTAACATCGACTGCATCCCAGCATGCACCAGGCAACATGGTAAACACTTTTCAAGTGTCATCTCCATGAAAGTGGCCCTAGAAGGCCAGTGCTGCTGCTATTCCTATGTGCTACATGGGCTTTCAACCTTGATGCAAGAGGCATCTGGGGCCAGAGCATCCTTTGCTGTGGGGGTTTCTTGAGTACTCAAGATGCTTAGATCGATTTCTGGTATGGACCAAATGCCAGGAGCAGCCCTCTCCCCACCCCTAGTTGTGACAACCAGTGGTATCTCTGGACATTACCAGATATCCTCTGGTGGGGGGCAAATCACTCCTGACTGAGAAGTGCTAGGTAGCTAGATGAACAAAATGGAGTTCAGTGACTTCCAAAGATCACCCAGCTAGCAATGTCAGAGCCAGGATTAGAAATCAAGGACTGAGAATTCACATCCTAAATACCAGCTGTCTTGTCTCCTAGGCTGAGAATGTGAAGTAAAACTGAGTTTTCTTGGATGAGATCCTAGGGAGATAGCTTTACAGCAGACTGTGATGGCAAAAGAATGTAATTAGGTATCTAACAATCTGGCCTCATCACACATTTCCAGGTATGTTTCCCCTTGAAAAGCTGTCCCAGTTCCAACAATGTAG
Organism: Heterocephalus glaber; assembly: GCF_053883595.1. Classification (NCBI taxonomy): domain Eukaryota; kingdom Metazoa; phylum Chordata; class Mammalia; order Rodentia; family Bathyergidae; genus Heterocephalus; species Heterocephalus glaber. Next base: position 7,303,780 of record NW_028258137.1, read on the forward strand.
CTTGTGCACCACTGATTCCCAAGGACTCTCAGGAATGTTTGCCTCAGCGAGTTCCTGGACATTCAAGTTAAATCTGACATTTGGCCCCAAATCATTGTCTCCTTATTTACAAGACTTAGCAGCAGGTAGATATTGTATTTGAAAAAGTACTGTATTAGTCAGCTTTCTTTTCCTTGGGACATAATAGCCCACACCCACAGCTCACCAGCAAAAGGCTTTATTTGGCTCATGATTTCAGAGGATTTAGTTCATGGTCGCCTGGGTCCACAGCAGGAACATTATGGTGAATGGGTGAAGCAAAGATGCTCAGCTCATTGTGGCTGGGAAGCAGAGCAGGAGAATAGTTCCCAAGAGGAAAGGTGAGGGACAAATACCTTACCCAAGGTCATATCTGCATGACTACCAAGATACACTCATAGCTTGCTTTACTAATCCCCTTCATGGCTTTCAAGCTCCCACAGGAGCTCCAAGTTGACACAATTAACCACCACTAATATCTACTTTCAGATGAGTAGGTGTCAGCATGGTGCCATGTGAGAAGGAAGTGACCTGCTGTTGCTGGTTTGGAAGATGGAGGAGGGGTCTTCCTCCAGAAGCAGGAAGTCAAGTTCACCCTGGGAGTCCATATTGGACTTCTGACCTCCAGAACTATAAGAGGATAAGTTGGTATTGTTTAAAATTACCAAATTTATGGTTTTGTTGTAGCAGCTATAGGAAGCTAATACCCTGTCTACACTTTCCTCGATTTGACCATTTCCAAAATGAGGATAATAATTGCACCTACCTTCATATTGTTGCAGTAAAGAATAAATGAAGGGAAACACAGTAAGTGTATAGAAGATGCCTGGGTGATGTAGAAGGTATTAGTGCTTATCAGACATGCAACAAATGTCTAAGATGGATGAATGAATGGATAAACAAACGAACAGAAGTATCTGAAGCGATAAACAAGGGCAGCTAGGTCTTTTCATGAAGGATCACAAATTTGCAAACTTCACATTGAGTGCTTCAGCAATTAGGTCTTTGCTATTTGCCATTCTCTGCAGTAGCTGGGGAAAGATGATAGCTAAGACTCCCTTGATTTTTGCCCCTAAACTTCCCTATGTCACGTCCCTGGCTTGTGGTTGTTATTTTCTGGGCTGCTGCTTTCACCCGCTCCAGACACTGGTGGTTTCAAATTTCCTAGAATCTCCTAGCCAATAAAAATATAATAATCCTGGGCCAGGGATTTAGCTCGGTGGTTCTGCTACCTGCCTTGAAAGCGCAAGGTCCTGAGTTCAATCCCTGGTACTAATAATACTACTACTACTAATGATCCTATGATGTTAAGCAATTACAATAAACTACAGTGCTGGGTGAAAAGAGACTGGCAGGGCCTTCTTAGCATCTTCAAGGTGTGAAATGATGGCCGCCCAGTCCCTGGGTTTTCTCTTCCGTGTCACATGCAGTCACAGCCTACGTTTGCACCCATGGGAAACAGTCCACCTTGAAGGAACCTCTTCCCCAGGGTGATTTCTTTTCCCTCCCTCACTTTTTTGTAGTTCCCCTGTCCTAGGCCACCAGGCTTCTGACTTAGAGAACAGCCTGCACTATCTCCACTCCCCAGCATTTTCTAAATATCCACATTCTTCAGATGCCAGCTCCTTCCTTATTTTCTCAATTCTGTATTTGTTTATCCTCAAAAGCTCCTTTGTAGCTGTCCACAGGGCTCTGTGAAACTGTGGAGGCCAGGCCTATTCCCTGGGGCGGGTGGCTGGCCTGCACCAAGAGCCCCACTTTCTATTCTCCGTCTCAAGGTACCTCCTGGAGGACAGAGGCAGCACGGAGAGGTCACAGCAGTTGGGGAGCTGAGAGGGTCCACTGTCCCCCTGAGACCTGGCCCGTGGGATGCAGACTCCCACCCACGGGGAGCCTATCTAGCCGGGGAGCCTGGTATTGTAAGCAGGGGCCCTGCACTGTGTTATAGCCAAGACCACCGACAACCCTCAGAGCCCAGACGTGACTCCAAGGGTCACTGCAAGGTCAGGGCCCATCCCCCACCTGTGAGCTCTGCTGGGAAGGTGCAGTGCTCAGGCCTGGACCGGAAGTTGGCTAAGAAGTTCCCCCACCTTCCCCCTGGCCACCTTGGCCAAGGCAGGGCTGGGAACCTGTGCAGGGGGGAGTAGGAGAGCTGGAAAGTAGCAAGCTTTGGGCTTCAGGCTTCGCATGGGTTGGGGAGGAGTTGGAGGAGGCAGACATGGCATTTCACTTGCCAGCCAGACTGAAGCCCGGATTCTAGACGCCTTTTCCTTTGCTGGGCTGGGCCCTTTCTCTGCTCCCCATTCTGTCCCATCTCTCAGAGGCCAGTGGGAACTGCTGAGCCGGCTCTGCACAGGCACAACCTTTTGCTTCCTCTGCAGGAAAGCATTTTGCAAATACCTAACACTTCCCTCTTCACCACCCTGTGGAATAGATTACATTAGAAAGCCCACTTTACAGGTGAGAAAGCTAAGTCCAGAGATCACAAGTAACTTGCCCAAGGTTGCAAAGGTGGGAAGAGTCAGAGCCTGGGTTTGAGCCTGAGCAGTCAGCTCTGGTGTTCTGAGCGTGGGCTCTGTAGTCAGCCAGAATGCTATCCAGTCCCAAATCGGATTCTTGAGACTGTATGACGTTAGACCAGCTACATAGCCTCTCTGAACTTTTGCTGCCAAATCTAAAACAAAGAGTGTCTACGTATGGGATACTGATGGTGATGATGGTTGAAAAGATAATGCATCTAAGCACTGAGCATGGAATATGGAGTAAGCTATAATACTATCCGGACTAATAATAATTACCGTTCTCTCTCTGACAGCTCCAGTTACCTAGACCTAATCATTTCCTGTCTCCCCACTGAGGGCAGGAACCCTATTTTTTTAACCTCGTCATGCAGTGCTTAAGACAAAGCTTACCAGGCCTTTGGAATAGATGCTTCTCATCTAACATACTTAGCATGCCAGGCTCTTTCTGAGTGTTCAGTTAATGTTAATATTAATTATTATTATCATTACTATTCTTTATTTGGAGAGTGTGACATAGATGTATCTCTGGTGGGGAATTTTCTACTTTTGTCCTTTTAGGCAGGACAGCCACACCTCCTAGGTGATTCAGAAGAAATACTGCAAAGTTGGCCACCGCATCCACTTCCTAGCAAGCTAACAGGAGTGTGTGGCTCTCCCCTGAGTCCCACAGTGAATAGATGGGCCTGGTTGTTGTGCAAAACAGCGATGAGGACCAGGGCAGAGTCAATCAGGGTAAAAGCCAAAGCAGACCAATCATTTACTCTTCGAAAGGAATCACTAACCACAGACCCAAGGTCAATATTAGGGCAAGTTACATATCAATTGGGGGTCATTAGTCCTTGTTCTTCCTAGTTCTGGGGCAGCAGATGGCCCTGAGCCAGCCCACGTGAATAGGGCCCAGTTGTGTGGACTCTGACCGTGAAAAACAAGAAGATAGAAGGTTTATGCTCCTGTAGTTGAAAGGTCAAACCAGGATGCGGTCCCAAGGGTTGCAGGCTTTCCAGAAGGATCCCGGCCCCTAAGGAGGAACAGAGTCTAGCCAGTAGGAAGGCATGGAGAGATCTTGCTCTCACTCAGCCACAGGGACATCAGGTGCTCTTTCTGGATTCCCAGAGGGCTCTGGGAAAGGGCAGGGCACACTTCGGGGGCTCAGTGGGGCCAGTGGACTCCAGGAAGAAAACTGACTCTCATGCTGTGCCTGCCATCATGGAGCATGAACACTAGGATACCTCTGGAGGGCTGGGTGGATTATTACTACCATTTACAAGTCAGGAAGCTGATAAGCTAGACATGGACCAAACTGAGTGACTAATGCATAGCAATGCAGTGTTTTCCAGGCAATGCAGGTCGCCTGCAGCACAGCCACTGGGTGGATGCGGGCAGGTGCTTAGCTCGAGCCCATTCTCTCTTCTCCTTTATCCACATTCCAGCTTTGCCCAGAAAAGCCAGGTGCTTGCCACCTGGGCACATGCTTGCACTCCCAGGCCTTCTTGCTGTCAAGGTAACTACAGGACATGACTGCCAAAAAGGAAAGCCCCACTAGGAGACAGGGTATCTCCTTAGGGACATGTTCCGTTTCCTGCATGAAAATGGGATAGGTTCAGACCCTTCACTTCTCCCCTCTGGAATGTAGTTCCTAATCCTGGAGTGGCAGAAGCCTTCTCATGACCATGAGGGAAAGGGAAGAACTGAGATTTCAGAACTGGAGCATCCAGTAGTAGAAGCAGCAGCAGAATTTTTAGGATTTCTCATCAGTACCACAACAAAATCCAATACAAGCAAACCCCACAAAACCCTTTTGCTGAACCAGTCACATGCCGGGTACACCTTGTAAGGTGCATCTACAAATCCTCCAGTCAATGCCTGCGGGGAGAGGGAGGAAACAAGATACAGAGCAAATATACAACCTAAAAGGCATAAAATCCACAAAACAGCTGCAGCTTGGCCTCAGCAACAAACAAGCTCTTCCAGACTGTTTTGCTTCCCAAATGTTCTCTCTTGAGCTGGGGAGCTGATCTGGCATAGGGTGGCCAGCTTGGCGCTGCTGGGCAGGGAGCAGCACCATCTCTGACCCTCTAATTGTACTTATCATGTACTGATTAGCATTTAATAAGCAGCAACCAGACATCCATTTCTGAAACAATAAAGGGACCTCATCCCCACTTCAAAGATGAAGACATTCAGATTAGGAAGGTAACAACAACAAGAATAAAGAGCCACCCATATCTAATCAGAGTTAATAGCACAATTAGAACCTGGAGCTTCCCAATCTGGAATCTGGTTGCAGGCAAGGAGGCTTCATAATGAGCCACTCCATTCCTCTCTGAGTCACACCTTGGGGTGGAATAATTAAGGCAGGCAGGATCCCTTTCAACAGGTGCCAAGTCCCAAGTATCTAGATGTACGTTAGGAGGCCCCGACTGTCTCTTCTGCCAGGTGTGAGATCTGAGATTTCAGGGCTGTGAAACTGCAAAGTTCTGGGTGGGGACCCTTGGCCTTGCCATAGAGGTCTTTGGAGGGCGAAAGTTAGATTGGGGAGTGGTTTGAACGGACTCCAGGGTGTGCACAGGGCCTGTGCCAAGGATGTGGTCAGCAGAGGAATATGATTTATAGTTTTACCCTTGCTCCCACTCTCGGCTGGAACTGGATGTTTTTCGTTTTTTGCAATTCTGCAGATTGAACCCAGGGTCATGCTGATTTACATCACATTGTTTTGAAGGAGGTTCTCACTAAATCGCTAAGTTGTCCAGGGTGGGCTCAAACTTGCAATCCTCCTGCCTCAGCTTGGCAGGTACGCACTGGCCGTCTTTATCTGGGGAAAGAAAAGGTATAGGCCAGTGATTCTGAAAGCCAAGTTCCTATATCCGAAGCTTGCCTGGGAAATATGTTAAATGTGAAACCCTCAGGCCTCCCCCCTCACTGTTGAATCAGAAAATTTAGGGTTGAGGCCCAGCCCTGTGTGTTTCAACAAACCCTGCTGAGCAGCTCAAGTACTGGCCTGAGCCTCCTCCCAGGATGAGGGACAGTGAGGAGGGGCCCCGGGAGGACCTAGGATCCCTCTCAGGTCTGCCGTGCTAGAGCACACACCTCCTCTCATCGTCCCATAGAACTGCCCAGGCAGGGGACCTTCCTATGGAGACAGCTCCTCCGGATGCAGCGTCTCTCCCTAGTTTTGTCCTCTACAGAATGCAGAGGTTTCCTCTTCCAGGCAGCCTTTCCAGATTGCATATTCTTTCCCAACAGCACACAGCAGTGGCCTATTTGACATTACTTCTTACGTGTCCTTCCTCCCCTAAAGCTGTGATATCCACAACCTGGGCCTCAGAGGTCAGCACGTTGCCTTGTACATGGTATATCTTTTGTGATATTTAGTTCTTCCATCAATTACATTTTATCAGCTCCTAATATGAATTCAATAAATATCTGTTGTTTCCGTTTGAAGAACATACCCAATGTTACATTATCTTATGTTTACCCTTCGTTTTTATCCCTCTCCTTTTCAATTACACATAGAAGCCAATTTGGATTTCCCCTCCTCCACTATAATTTTAAAAGGGGTAGCATAAGTGCATCTTCCCTTAAAATTTGGTTCTCTTGGGCTGGGGATTTAGCTCAGTGGTGCCGCTGCCTGCCTCAAAAGCCCAAGGTCCTGAGTTCGATCCCTGGTAACCCCCCCAAAAATGGTTCTCTTTACTATGTGAGAAAGTCAATGATTAATAATTTAATTTGCTGAACTTTTAGACAGCATGTGGTCTGATCATCATTTTTCCCCAGGTTAACATTTATTTACCAAGTGCTACTGGAGAAATGCTAGAGAAAATATCATTTTAAACAAGCACAAATTGGTTTAACTCTTCTGCTGTTTGGAATGTAGGCTGGGATACAGTCTTCAAATAACACAAACGATCCTCTCCGATTAGAAATGGTTCCCCCACATGATCAAGACTGCTCCCTGGTCAGATCCCAAGTATGACAGGGTCCAGGAGGACCCAGTGTGTGTGCTATGACCTTCATGGAGACTTGGTGGAGGCCAAGAAGGATGTCACCTTGAGGTTGCATGTTAGAAACAGCACCTCACTTGTTCAACAGCTGCCCATGCTTGAGGACAAGATCAACATGGGCCCTGTCCATAGAATCTTGTGGTTGCTCAGGGAAATAGCCCTGTTGAACCAGCAGCCCTTGCCACAAAAGAAATATCGGGGACACCAGGATATGAACACCACCAGGGTGGCACAGAGACATCTCCTAGAGGGGTTGACTTCCCAGTACAAATGCAAGAGCCACATGGGATTAAGCCAGGGAAGGGAAGAGAGTGTAAACAACATGGATAACACTCTATGAGAACAGCAGATGCATATGATGGACCCTGGAGTTATGACTGGCCAGACAAACAAACAATTTGGGTTATAAGCAGAATTTTAGTTTTAACTTATGACCAAAATCTTGAATTACAACTCAAATTCTGGCTTCATGTGCTTCTAGATGGTCTCAGATACAGATTTAACCCTTAAAGAGTTCTGGAAGGAACATTATAGCATCCTTTCCTGTGTGGGGTTAGTTGAGAAATCCTGGGCCAGTGTCCCTCTAAGGACACTGAGATCTGCCTGTGTATAGGACAGAGACTCTGAAGGCTGTGTAGAGGAGCCTGAGCCTTCATTGACCAACCTGAGTTATAATCAGCCCTCCTAAGGAATAAAATGAGTTAGTAAGTCAAGGGTCCAGGTCCACTGTACTTGGATGCCCTCTAAAAAAATTTCCTCCAAGCAGGACTGAGCCAGTAAGGGACAAAGGAACAATAGCATCTGGGTCTCAGATCTGGGGTGCTCTCAGCAACCCCTGGAGGTTTCTGGGCCAGTGTTTCTGACTCTGTAAGTCTGGGACAAGTTCTGAGAATCTGCATTTATAACACATCCTCAGGCAATGCTGGTGTGGCTCATCTGGAAACCACACTTAAAGATTCACGGTTCAAAGTCAAGGAAGGATTATCAAGGGGTCCCTGGTGATTCCATTTTTATAGTGAGGAACAGGCTGGAATGTGAGGCTTAATCACTTATTCCAGGCCCCCAAGGCAGCAGCATTGGAGCAGGTTCTACGGAATGTTACTTCCCAACCACCTCTCTATCAAGCTGGGCATGAGTTGGGGGGGAGGGGCATGGGTAAAAACACTGACTGTCTTGCTGATATCTGATAAGTGACATTTCAGAGAGACTTAGGAGGGAATGCAGAGAGGGGTGAGCCCTTACCCTGGACGGGGCTGAAGTATAGGGACAGTGGCAGACGCATTCTTATGCCCATCTAGGAATGGAGAGAAACTGACATCTCCAGTGTCAGTTCATTGTCCCATGGCAGCCAAAGAAATGGCTCTTGTGGTCTGCACACATTTCAGGAACAGATCACTAAGAAAATGCCAAAAGAAACCCCCAAATCAATGACACAGTAAAAGCTAATGACCAGCTATTTAATCTCTATGAAAGATTTCACTATATCTGAGTAAGAAAATTAAAGTCCCTACTTTGTTATTAGCACTTAACTATTGTGCGTGTACACACACACACAAGTGCAAAGTTAAATGTGTATACCAGATGACAGCCTGTTTCTTGATGCCACAGGAAAACAAGACTCAATGTGTGTGAGTTTGAGTGGACAGAGAGTTCTGTGGTCCTCATCCATCTTACAGCCAGGGACCCACACATAGAGGCACACATCATCGCCTAGTTACTAAAAGTGCTCAGGTTTCAATCATATGTATTTTCCGAAGCTCTGGAGCTGTGCTACAACTGAGGCTTAACCTTACTGAATTCTCACCACAAGCCAACAAGGGAAATGCCACATTATCTCCACTCTACAGATGAGGAAATGGGGCCTCCAGATGCTCTGGAGCTGATGCTTGTCACAGCTGACACTTAAGCAGGTTGGCAGAACGTGTGCTGGAGAGGCTCTGTCTCTGTGAACCTGTAGAGTTGTGTGCCACTTGTGCAAAGATCAAATAATAATCAACAAAACTGAAATGCATAAACTCATGCTCTTGTTAGTTTATAAACCAAGTCCTTAACCCCTGGGATCCACTGCCACCTTCAAAGTCCTGTTGGGACCCACCCTGGATGCCATCAGGACCATCAACATGTTACCCAGACATTCTAGTCTTGACTAGGAACTGCTCTAGAAAGCAGGTTTGGGCTTTTGGAAATGCTGCAAAAATTCTGTGCAGCCACCCAGCCATAGAACTCCCACCCCCTGACTTCCCCCATAATGCTTGTCAATAAGAGCAGTGTCCAACTGGGCAGATGCAAATGGGAGATGGAACTCAGGGAAGAGTGACACTTGTTGTCCAGCTGGCTTTCTAACTGTCCATGGTACTGATGGGGCTTATTCAAGGGTACTAAGGTCAGCTGAAGACAAGGAAAGACATGGACTTTATAGTGTGTCCAAAATGCCATCTAGGATGTAAATCCCATTGCAGCCCCTAGCATTTGCTGAACCTCTGCTGTGTGCTGCAGACCACTGCACTCATCATTGGGGCATGGCTTCTTTCCCAGTGGCCATCTGTGTTGGTCAGTTTTCCCGTATGTAAAAGAAAGGCTTATTTGGCTCATGGTTGCAGAGGCTTCAGTCCATGATCAGTTGGCTCCAAGGCAGAGATATCATGGTAGAAGGGCATGGAAGAGAATGCTGCTCGCTTCATGGAGGTGAAAGCAGGGCACAGGGAAAGAGCACCAGAAAGGAAGGGGCCAGGGACCAGATATTGTCCCCAAGCTTAAGCCTCCATGACCCACTCAGACACTCCCATAGTGTGCTTTAATAATCCCCTAAGTGGCTCTCAAGCCAGTCCAGTTGACAGTACAACTTAGCTGTCACACCATCTTACCAGAGTCAAGATATCAAATAGCCACAAGCCGGGGCCCTGGCTAAAGAGAGCCCCAAATTGAAATCTGGCTTAGCTGTTCTGTCACTATCGGCAAGTGATTTAACCTCTCTGCCTGTGTCCCAATCTGAAATAAGGGTCTTAATAAGGTTGCACTTCCTACGACTCTGAGGGTGAGATGAACTCATTTCTGAACAGCATAGTGCCCAACACAAGGACAAACAGGAACCGACAATGTGATTGTCACTCATAGGCCTCCTGTCTTCTGTTTCTCTCCCTCCCACTTAGTGCTTCCATCAATTCAGGCCATTCTGATTATCTGAGCAGCGGGTACTCCATCTGTAAGTGAAAAAAATACATGGACACATGAGTCCTAAGGTTTTCAAACATTTCCGATTTTATACCAGTTAGGTTTTTAATTAATTTTTATTATAAAAGAAGTATGGACTAATTGTCATTTTTAACATCTGGAGAAATATAAAATTTAATTACTATCTGTTAATCCCTTTTCCACACACAAATGTTCCCATTTAGGGAGTATTGATCCATATATTTTCTGTAACCATATATATACTTCTTTATGCATTTTTTAAACAATGGGAATCATGTTACTTACCCCATTTCTTAATTTTTTAGTCACTAAGTGATATTGACTTGATTTTGGTAGGACTTCCATCAGATTTCACATTAAAGGGGTTATTAGTCACCTTTCCTATTGCTGAGACAAAATACTTGGGCCCTGCCATTTAAAGGAGAGATTTATTTTGGCTCACGGTTCCAGAGATTTTTGTCCATGAGCAGCTGGCTTCTACCGTGGAAGAAGAACATGGTAGTCAGGAAGCAAAGCAATGGGAAAGAGCCAGAAGGGAAGGGAGCAGGGATCAGATATAGTGCCAAAGTCCTGCCCCAGGACCCACTTCCTTCCACCAAGCCCCACCTCCCAATTGCCCATTCAGCTGTGAGCTTGCCAATGGCTTAACCCATGGGTGAGATTAGTGCCCTCAGAATCCAATCACAGTTGCAAGAATCCAGTCAAGTGCATAATCAGGATTCACTGACATGAGGGAGAAGTCCTTATAAACTTTCAGGGAAGCAGAAACCTGGAGAAGTGGTGATTGTCAATGCTGTGAAGGGAAAACCCAAAGAGTGACACAAAATGGAGGAGGAGGCTGACCGGAGAAGAGGCACTGCCAGTCTGAGAGGAGTGAGTCCAGGGTGAGGAATCTGGGCTCAGGCGTTGATGAGAAGCCTTGGATGAGGGTAGACAAGGAAGATGGCAATGGTGTTCAGCTCTTCTCCACATGAGGCCCAGGAATCTTACCTGCCTGTCTTCGTACACTCATGTCCTCCCTACCACATGGACTCGCACACTGTGATAAGGGACAAGATTTACTGCAATGTGGGCTGAGCCTTTAGGATGACTATAGCTTCTACATCTCGAGTCTTAAAATTTTCTCTCTGGAGCCATGAGCTATGGTATAGGAAGCCTAGCTACTCAGCAGAAGGACCACTCGAAGAGCCCCTGGGAAGGGAACACCCTGGGACAGCATGGGAGGGAGGAAGCCATCTCAGACTTCTCTTCTTAGGGTCCCTTTGACTGCAACCACTCAAACTCTCTCAGTGAGACCAGCAGCACAACCGGCCCACTGAGCCCCACCAACCCACAACCGAGCAACAATGCAATGCTGATGTTTTAAGATACTTAGATTGCATTGCCTGCAACATACTTGTTACACAGCAATAGAGAACCAAACCCGTAGGCAGTAACTTGAGTGTGTGCATGTGTGTGTGTGTGTGTGTGTGTGTGCGTGCAGTGGGCCTGGTACATTCTCAGGACATTGTCATCTAAGGCTCTGGCACGTGGATCTTGAAAATACTCTCTCCGTGGTCAGCTTGCCACACTTTTTAGCGGAAGGTAATTTTTGAACTCCTTTGGGAAGAGGATGGCTACAATTGCATTTCTACTACTATTCCCATAAAACCCTGGTCTGCGTCCACTCAAAATGGAAACAAGCTTATGTCTTCTTAAACAGAGCAATGGGGAGATGGGAAGATGAGCGTGGCATATATCAAAAAGGAAAAAAAAGAAGCAAAGTATTGAATCGAGAACATCTTTGTATATTCCAAGGACTACAAGGATTTTCAAACAGATTACTTGTTTAGCCCCCCTATGACACTGGCTGGCATAGTCAGTTATTTCCTGGAAAGGGTTAGGTGTGTACTCTTATTAATTGACATTTTCCTTTAACAAGGAACATAAGGACAAGGAAAAATTGTCATTATCAGAGAGTAATGGGTTTTCTTTTGAGAAGCCCATGTGTTTAATGAGGACAGCAGCTTTCATCCTGCAGCATTCCAGAGGCATTTAGAAACTTTATGGGGCTTGAAATGGAGCCACCCCTGGCATGAAACCCAGGAACACCTCTTGCCATGTGAGGACAGGATGTGCGGAATGCCAACCGAAACCACCCAGAGCACGTAATTACCAGTTGGAATTATCAATTACCAACTGGAATGGGTCCAGGCCCCAGGCTCAACTCCTGTGACAAACATAAAGGACCATTTAAGGACCACACATGGCTTGACACCTTTGCGTTGGCCTGGTCGCCATCTGGGACCCCAGAGCAGGGAGCATTTAAATAGTTTAAGGCTTCCTCCATGGCTCATGTTGAGTTCTGAGTCATAAAAGAGAGTCAGGCACGTGAACTGTGTTCAACCCCGCTGACCACCTGGCCTGGGGCATAAGCAGTGAGCCCTGAAGAACAGAGGCCTAAACCTCTAATGTGGGCTCTTCTGTCAGCTTCAGGCTGGGATGCGACAATGTACACCAGCCAGGTGCCTGGAATTCTCTAGTACAAATATGCAGAGATGGAAGGGTGCTGAAGGATGTATGGAAAACTTGAGAGACAGACAGTCCAAACATGAGCAAGTACACACGTGTGGCTCACATGTGTAGCTTCTTGTCTGTATATGTGTTTCTGTATGTGACCAGGAATGGTTATAACCCAGGGGTCTATTTATGAGTTCATGTATTGGCTATGCATGTGTGGTTCACTTTGTTTATTTGGTTGGGTTTGTTGTTATTGTTTGTTTTATTCAACAAATAGCTGTTGCAGCACAAAGCAGAACAAAATAAACAAGGTTCAGTCCTCCAAAGCTTATAATCAAGTAATGGGCCAGAGAAGGAACCAGGCAATTATGATTTAGTGTGATAAAAGTATAAAGCAGTTAGTTGTAAGTGGGTTCTCTAATGTGCATGTTTCTATCCATCTGCGTATACACACGAATGCAAACCTACTGAAAAATAAGTTATTTTGTTAAGTGCTAGAGACAAATTTTGGCCACAGGAACACTAGGAATAGTTAGGGGTAGAAATGGACCCTCCAGAATGTGTAGCAGGTGGGATGTGTCCCGAACTCCCTCCTGAACTCCCAAATCTCTAGCTGGAGTTATTTTACCCCCAAGCTTCTCCATGGCTAAGTCAGCATGGACTGTGGATTTCATGTACAATGTACAGGGAATGAATGGCATGTTTGTTCCTGGGAGTAGAATTGTGGTGCATGAAGAGATCAAGCATTAGGTGTATGTTTCCTTGTCTTATTCTCAAATGACTTCCATAGTTTGAACTCCCTGAAAACTTGAGAAAATAAGGAGTCTGTCTTCAGTTGGTTGCTGGATTGATATGCCTCACTCTGATTTTTGTTAAATGGATCATGTGCAAAAAGAAGAGCAGAGAAGCACATTTATTTCATGCCAACTGTCCTCAGCCACTAAGCTGAACAATTTTACCTGGGAACTTTCTCACAGAAGAAGCATGATATCCACCGATATGTGGGGAACTCAAATCTGAAACATTTTTGTTTCCAGTTTCCTTTCTTTCTCCGCAATAGAGTCAGCCCTCCTCACTTGATTCCTGTCTTAATCTCTCAAGTCAGAGCCTTTTTCAAGGGGAGCCTTCACATTTGAACCACACAGTGCAGAAAACGATCTGAGTGGCCGCCCAACTCTTCCAAGTGTGCTACAAAGTAGAACCGTTGTAGCTACAGAAGAGAGCAGTGCATTCAACAAGTGGAACTTTTCTATATGAAAGAAGAGTTCTTTCACTCTGTGGGTATTTGGGAGCATAATTCTCTTACAAAACTCCAACTCTTCCAACGATTTCTAGAGCCAGGTTTCTGAAGTTCTGCTTGACACATTCCAAGGCCATCCACTTTGGAAAAGTCTGGGGCTCTCCACGGACATTTTCTTGGTCTGTGTCCTTGTCATGCTGTGGGTCTTTTGTTACTGCCTGTTCTAAAATAGCTCTCTTGTTCTACCCTTGTTCTCCGAACCCTACTGATTTCCTTCCCAATGACTATTAAAATGAAATTTAAACTATTTCTTTGTTTGTTTGTCTGTTATCCAGTAGGAGAGTAAGTTCTATGGAGGGCAGGGACTTTGCCTTTCTTTCTTTGCCACTAAATTGCCAGCATTGAAGTCATGAGTGGACAGCACGTTCTCAATAGATCTTGGTGGGGTTAACTAGTTATCAGTAAATAGTAGAGTTTATTAAGTCCCAGGTAGGACGTTGCATATATAAAATGTAGGTTATTTATAACCCTGCTCCACACACACACCCACCCACCCCAGAAACATCCATGTCTTGTTTTTCCCTCTCCTTTTCAACAACTTCTTGAAATCGGTGCCCTGAGAAACTGCTCTTCCCAAAAGACAGGCTCCTAAAATACTCAAGCCGCTTTATCTCCGCCTGGTAGGATGTGTTGCCCCAAGGCCCTCCACCTTTTGGGGAGAGCAGCAATCTCCTGGATGAATGGCAGGAAGCCCACTGCTGGGGGTGGAAGCCATAGAGGAGGAGAGAGAGGTAAAGGAAACAGTCCCTCCCCTTCGTGCCCTGGAAGAGTCATGGGCTCATCTCCCAGAGAGCAAGGACGTCTGCTTGGCTAATAAAATCTGTAAAGTCCACCACAGTCAGTTCAGGGCTCGGGAAGGGGGAGAGGATTAGAGCTTTTGGGAACAGCACAGGCCAGCAGTTAGCAGAGTGCAGGCTGCAGGGGTCAGTAATTTTCCCGGGCAGCCAGGCCTGCTGGGACAGGCAACTCCCAATTGGCTCAGGGAGGCACATGCTACAGCCCAGCTGTGGTGAGATGAGAGCATCAGAACCCTGTGGCTGGGGATGCCTGCCTCACAAGCACAAGGTCCTGAGTTCGAACCCCGGTACTGGAAAAAAAAGAAAAAGAACGCTGCAGAGTCAGAGAGCTTATCCACTGTCCTGTTGGTAGGTGGTGATTTGACGCCATTCTTATTTTTAGATTTTGGTGTTACTCTGATTTCTGCCCCTGCTAAAATGAATATTACTAGGTCTCTTTGTGAATGCATAAAAACTTTAAGAATGTTCACATATGTATGTATTTATTCACACACAACACATAGAGAACGATATATTGCTTCTTACAATCAAGGTATCAGGACATCCTGACAACAGCTAGTGTTTTTGAAAGCTGTGGTTGATACCATGAGAAGTGGTTTTTGGGTAGGGTTGCCAGAGATTTCACAATAAAAAGTATAGACTGCCAGTTAAGAATATGTCTTCAACACTTACTATGTAACAATTTTTCATTTTGCATCTGAATTTCAAATTTATCTTGGCATCTTCTACTTTACCTGGTGACCCTATTTTTATTCCTAAGTCTTCTTTACCAAATGACTACAAACTAAGTGGCTTAATGCAAAGACTCAGAATTTATCCTCATAGTTCTGGAAGTTACAAGAGGGAATTCCGGCGTCCCAGGGCATGGCCCCTCAGAGACTCTGGGCACAGCTGCTCTTGACAGCTTCCTAGCTTGCAGCAGTTCTCAGCTATCCTTGGGGTCCCCTGTTTTGTGGTTGCACCATCTCACCTCTGCCTAGGTGGTCCCATGGCCCTCTCCTGTGTGTCTCTGTCTCTGCTTCTCTAATCCATAAGAGCTTTGGGCATATGAAGCAAAGGACTCACTCTACTTCGGTCTGAAATCCTCTTAATGAGTTGTATATCTGAAGCAACTCTGTTTTCAAATAAGTTCACCTTCTGAGACCCTAGGGATTAAGACTTCAACAGATCTTACCAGGAACACAATCTACTCCATAACACGGTGGTTATCTCATTGGTTTTTTTTTTCTCTTCTCTCTTACTTTAATTTTTTCTTTTATTGGTATATTTTAGGTATGCAATACATTTACATTTATCATTGGGTATCTCATTGTATTTGAATTCTCAGGATAACTCCATTCTGGTGCACAGTGAAGAACCTACGGTAAAATGCAGCCTGCCCAAATTTACACAGCTGCATGAAGGGCAGCTGTGAGGTTGGAAGCCAGGTGGCACAATCAAGGCCAGGGCTGGTAACCCAAATCCAACACCATGCTTAGATCTGGAGAAATACTCTACTCTAGGGGTCAGACCTCGGCACTGTGGTCTCCTTGGAACTGGGTCACAGTTCAGCCCATGACCTTCTTTGGCTCATGGTCCTAACATGAAAAGATATGTATAAAACTGTGCTATTCAACATGGTAGCCACCCCTACATGTGGAAATTAGCACTTGAAATGTAGGTAGTTAAAATGGAGATTGCCTAAGGGTCAAACACACACTGGGTTTTAAAGACTTAGACCAAAAAGAGAGAAAGAAATTAAAAATATAACAACAAAGATAACAGAAAGAAACATAAAATAACTACTAGTGATTCCTCAATAGTTTGTATATACTGAAATGATATTTTGGATGCAGTGGATTAAATCAAATATATTGCTAAAATTAATTGTACTTGTTCTTTCTCCTTTTTAAAGTTCATGTGAAATGTTTTATTTCATTATTTTTAGGATTTTTATGTATTTGTTTTCTTTCATACTCTTAAAATACTTTGCACTTGGCCCACGCCATGATAGATCATGGAGTCTCAGATTTTTCATGTTTTCCTGAATCATTCAAGAATAACTCAGTATATTCTCAATAAAAAATAATTTTATTTATTCAATCATTTCTCTATACAACTAATATTTACAGAGCATATCCAAGGCGCCACTCTGGGAGTTGGGCACGGATGGTGAACAGTAGAACTGGCGTGCCTCCCTTCCCTCCTAAAGCTTGCATTCTCCTCAAGGTGGGGGACACGTGAAAAGCAAATGATTACACACAGTTGACCTTAATTTTAAAATTTTATTGCTAATAAATGCCAGAAAAGAAACAAGCACAGTCATGAACTAAAAGGACGCCATGGAGACTCTACCTGAAGGTCAGGACCAGAAGAGCCTTCTCCAAAGTCACTCCATTAGGGAAGAGCCCTGGGCTCTCTTGGGAGTGAGTCTTCAACCCCCTTCCCAGGCCAACTTGGGTCTGAAAGGAAGAATCAGAGCCTCTACTTCAAGGTGAGGCTGTAGGGAGCAGAGGAGAGAGCCTGTCAGCCTTTGGGTCTAGTCTCGGCTCCTGGGAAGGGCTGGACATTTGCCCCTTGGAGTCTAAAACCAGAGATAGGGGGGAATCCTGGGATCTGGCTGCACTGTGAGGACGGGACTTCTCCTAAGGAGGACCTGTCTGCGGCAGATGCCTTCATCATGATATCACCAGCTTTAACATCCAGACAGATGGACCAAGCAGAAGATTAATAATGAAGCTGAAAGGAGGGAGTGGAGTATTTGTAGTCACTAGGGGAGGGGGCAAAAGGGTGGAGAACAAAATCAAAATGAAATATGCACATCCATCAAATCATCACACTGTACCTCCTACATAGAGAGCTACAAATATTACATCAAATAAAAAATTAAATTATGGTTTAAAAAAGAATAAAAGGAAAAAATGAAAAAAGAAGTTGAAAAGCGGGGAAAGACCACACTGGAGAAAGGGAGAAAAAGGGAGAGGAGAAGGGGAGAGGGTGGAGAAGAGAGAGGCAAAAAGAAGGAGGAAAAAGAGGAAGAAGGAAGAAAAGGAGACACAGAAGGAAAAGAAGAAGGAGAAAGAACAGGTGAAAGAAGAGAAGGAGGAGGAAGGAGAAGAGATAGGAAATAGGCAAGAGGAAGATGGTGAAGCCAGGCAGCTCAGGACTGAGTTCTTTCCTTCGCTTTCCTGACAGTTTCTTCTACAACTACCCGATGGGATCTCAGACCAGTCCGGGAGTCACTGTGGCACACTATGCAAAGGTGGTGGGCGGCCCTGATCGTACTCCTCAGACTTTCCACATCCCTGTGGGGAGGCTAGGGCCTGACTCTGGTCAGAATTCCTTCTTATTTTCTCAAGGACGTAAGCACGGGGGATTACCTGGATCCTTTCCCTGTAATCCTTGGTCCCATAGAAAGTTTGCCTGGGCCAGGGATTTAGCTTAGTGGTTCAGCTGCCTGCTTCACAAGTACAAGGACCCAAGTTTGATGCCTGGTTCCCCCCCAAAAAGAAAGTTTGTCTAAGCATGAAGTGCATTCATTTGCCCAACACACCTTTAGGGGCAGCTGGCTGTACTTACCCTCCATTCCCAGACTCAAGGAGCGTGGTGCAGGGGAGCGTGAGAACTCCACTGGGCAGGCAGGGACACTGTGGCCACTCAGCAGGTTCCTGTGGCCTTGGCAGGAGGGTGCAGTGGTGCTGGGCACAGGACCCAGACCATAAAATGCAAACTCGAGACAAGGCATTGGCCAGATCAGCCTCTATCATCTGCGTGGCAGAACAGTATTGATGGCCTTTTATTCTTGGGTTAATAAAATCAATTGAGTCTTTTAATGGAAAGAAAATAAATAGGATGAGGTTTAACTTTACTATAATGTTGATACAGTTTCAATCCTTAACTTTGATATGTAAAGCAAATAAAATTGTGAATAGAAGAGAGATTGGGAAGCAATAAAAAATGTATTATGAAAATAGAGTACAGCCAAGAAGAATATTCTCAGCTGCAACGATTGCCCCAATAATGAACAGGTATTAATTTGAGTCTTCAAGCTTCAATATGTATATTTAAAATAATAACTTCTTAAAGCAAGATAGATTTTTTAAATGCTATTTTGATCTAAATTTGTAACTTTGAATATATAAAAATATAATTAGTTCCAGTAAAAATGCAATAAATGATTATATTTAAAATACTGAAACATAAAAATTGCATAAAAATATTATAAATCACTTCAAGAAAATTAAGATTTTGTTAGTGCGTGCTTGCAGTACATACAGTTTGCACGCATTCGTCTTAGGGAGTCAGTGATGTACATGACACAGCTTGATTCTTTTTTTAATTCCTTTCCCTTCACCGCTCTCCCTCCTTCTTTAAGTCGCTTTTCTTCATTTTCATTCTTTGCTATTATTGTTATTTTTAGTTCATGGTTATAACATGTAATGTTTACATTTATTGTGGGTATTTGGCACATGTAAGTGAAATATTTAAAGTTTTTTTTTAATTCCCTTTTCCCTCTCTGCTCCCCTCCCTCCTATTCTCCTGGACCCCTTCCCATTTGTAAAAGGTCTCTCTCCTTGTTTCCTTCTACTGATCCTTTATTTTACCTATTATTTGTACTTTGCCTACCTGAAATGAGAGAGACTACATGATACTTAAGCTTGTGTGTCTCATGTACTGCCCTTAACTTTGTGTTTTCCGGGAATATCATTTTCCAACAAATGTCTTAAATTTATCCTTCTTTGCAGACAATAGTACTTTTTAAAAACTTAATTCATTTCCTTAAAATGGGAAGTGACTAGTCAATGAGTTAGGGATGCTCCTATAAAGGCAAATATTTCCAACTCTAAAAAAACACAGAAATATGAAACACTTAAGCATTTTGGGCAATGGATGTTTATTCTGTAGTAATTTTAAAGTTTTCCGACCACTTAGTCTTCATAGTTGCATACAAGTTCTTTGTATGGGTGAAACAGAAGTGCCATTCTCTCAGATTTGAAGCTTACCTTCAGTTCTTTCCTATTATACATACCGAGCACTGGGGAGATTTAGTGCATACAGTGGATTCTCATTTGTAGTCCAGTTATATTCTATCAGGTCACTGTGAGTGCTGAATTAGTGAACAGTGAATCATTCTCCTTAGAGGAAAAGCAGGCATAGGTTCCCATGGACCTCTGGTCCCAACTTTTGCACCTTCTAAAGGACATTTATCTAACACAGGCATTCTCTTCCTGAGGCACAAGCACTCAGAACCACAAGACAGCACTTCAGGATGTGCCATTTTAAGCAGTGGGGTCACCAACAAAATGCACAATTTTTTTTAAATGCCACTAAGTAGACTGCAAAGGACGCGATGCACAACATAAACGCTGGAACAAGAAGGCAGAGAGTTGCTTTGTTCCACCTTGGCTGGGGACAGGCATCTCCAGAGGGTCAAAATTTGTGCCTCAAATACGGATTTGGGGACTCCAGGTAAGTTTTAGTGGATAAGCGAGTTTGCAAATGCAGAATCCGTGAATTCCAAGGATAGATTGTGCATCTTTGGGAATATGGCTAAGCACATCCCTGGGATATGAGAGTGAATCCCACGCTTACATCCCTCTGAGAGGGGAGGAAAAGGAGCTCTTTGATAGCCATGCAGCCAGTGAGTGGAGAAGCCAGTCTGGCCTGGGACATTTTATCTAGAAAAGCAGATGTTGGCAGGGATCAGGTACTGTGGGGAGTTCTGCCATGATTAACTGCAGAGTCTTCATGACCGCACTTCTTTAGCTCAGAGTCTGACAAGAACTGCAATTCCTGCCCAGCTACCTCTGATTCAGTAATCCCCAAGTCAGTCTCTCCACCATCTTAGCCTCGTCTTTCTTTCTGTAAATGGGTTAATCTCAAACTTTGCCTCAAAGGGTCGTTGCAAGGAACAACTGAGTCAGTGTGGGTAAAGCCCGTGACAGTGCCCATAAAAGCACACTTTGGGAAGGTGCTTTCTAAGGTGCCACAGAGTAAATCCCTGTACCTTACCATCTGGGACAGCCCAGGGGGATTTATAATGAAGTTTAATTTTATTATCCAGGATCTTTGGCTACTTGAGAAAGGACAAGAATCCAGTTACCATCGAAGGATCAAAAGTTGACAAAAGTTCCCTATTCCGGTTCAAGGTCAGTGTCTTTATCACTTGGCTTCAGTGTGCAGGACTTCTGTTTTGGCTCAGATTGGGTGATTTACCATGGATCCTCAAGTTAAGACCAGTCTGACATACAAACAACTTGGGTTAATTACGTTAATGGAAGATTCATCTGCCTCTTGTTACCTATAGCGTGTACCCAGGTAAACATCCAGATCTGACTTACAACCAACTTGAGTTACAACCAGCCCTTGGGAACTGATCAAGTTCGGAAGTCAAGTGTCCACTGTACTTTTTTGTCCTCAGCAATTTGGCACCTAAAACTAAGTGAAAACCATTGTTAAGATGCAGTGGAAACCCACTCTGAGGGGTGCTGACCCGAGTTTGAAGTCCTAGTTTTTTCTCTTACTTTCTGTGCAACATTTCGGCCAATCACATGACCCCTCTGAGACTGAATTTTTCCATCTGGATAATGGGCAAGATCATACATAACCTAAATATTTGCCACACATGTTTTTCAAGTTAGTTTTAAAGGGCCTCACCTGATGGCTAACACCTCATAGGTGCTGTGTAACTGTAGCACTTGTGAGATTGTGTTAGTAAAAGACACTCAATTTATAATTCTTCTTATAAATCTTGCTATAGCTTTCCTGTATTTCAGTTCGTATTTTCTATTTTGCATCTTCTTTTTGGATGTTTTCCTCCTGACAGAAAAACAAACGGGACTAATTATACCACAGGACAGAATCTTTAGTTGAAATCCAACCCTGCAGTAAGAAGCAAGTCACTGGTATGTAAGGGAAGGCAGGGGACTGGCTTCTACATTCCTAAAATCTATTTCAGGGTTGGGGATTTAGCTCAGTGGTTTCGCCGCCTGCTGTGCAAGCACAAGAACCCAAGTTCGATCCCCAGTACCAAAAAAAAAATCTATTTCAAAAATCCTGTGGGAAGCAAGACTCTAATAAGATGATCATGGAGAGACAAAGTGGAGTAACTGCAATTTAATAAAAAGAAGAGAACATACCTAACTTTTTTCTTCTTATAATAGAGCATAATTATTATAAATTCCTCCCCCTAAACTTCTAGCTTAATACCCTATTTTAAATATTCTATTTAATGCTAGAATTACTTTGTCCTTTTAAAAAGTAATTTCAAATTTAAATTAGATATAAATATATATGTTAATTTAAATATAAATATGTTCTTCAAATAATATACTTCTATGAATACATACGTGTGTGAGGACTTATACATTGCAGCTCAAAGAGACATAAGACATAAAAATTTGTGTCAGGGTGGCTTCATAAGTTACCCTTGACAATAAAGCAGTCATCTTATTATTTATGTATACAGGTATTTTTTCCTTAAATGAAGCAGAATTTAAAAATTTTTTAAAAAGGGAAGCAGAGAGGGGAAAAAGGAGACAGAAAAAAAGGGGAAGACAGAGAAACAGAGGGCAGGAGAAAGAGAAACTGGGAGAAGAGGCAGCCACTGTCCAGCTCTGGTGGCCACACGCAAGGCAGATTTGCCTACCACACCACGTTTGGAGCAGCGACAATGCTGGCAGCCATCACTTGGGCAATTCTGTGTAGTTGTGCGTGTTTGTGTTTGTCCAGGCAGATCTAGGCAGCCAGTGCAGAAAAGCATGGGCCTGGTTGGAGCCAGTCTACTGCAGTCCACTTGCTGATTCTGTCACCCCCAGGCCTGTGGCCCCACAAAGTTGCTCACCCCTTCTGTGGCTCAGTTTGCTCACTGGTAAAATAGGACCAGATGAGCAGTTGCTGTCCCATAGCCACAGTCCCAGGATTGTTGACCTTCCCACACACAGCGCACAGTGGTGCCTTGTATACAATGAGCACTCAAGCCCAAACAGGTGTCACATAGACACACCAGTCCCCTCTACTACCCTCATCTCCTTAGGGTGGCCAGTTACTGTTTGCCCGGGATGGAGGGGCTTCCTAGCACCCAGGCCCCAGGTCCATTCAAGGCTCTGTATACTGCAAGCACTTAAGAATGCTGAGTCCTCTGAGCAAAGAAGCTGCCTGGCAGCCTGCTGTAATTGGTTAATGCTTCCAGGGCTGCCACTGAGTGGGTGACCCACTGCCCAATGCCTTCCCAGAATGAGCACGGTTAGGTCGCCAGGCCAGGCTGGGAGGGAAGAGAGACAAGGCTGAATGGAGACTCACAGGACTGACCCAGCCCTGAGTTCAGAGGCTCTGTCACAGCAGGCTCTGCACCACGGCATGCCCTGCTGGTGCTGAGTCAGGAGGCCCAGGCTGTAACTCAGTGAGGGGCCACAGGCTCAGCCTTGGCTTCCTCCTGAGAGCTTCCTGGTAGGAGCAGGTGTCACTTCCCTTTGGCTGAGGTGCAGCAGCTAGGAGAACCAAGTCAGCCCTGGGAGGGGCTGCAGCTGGCACCTGCTGCCTGCTCTTGCTACCTGCAGAGGAGCCCTAAGCTGAGTCACCGGGATGAGGTGGCTTTGCCATTCCCAGTGCATTGAGAGCCAAAGGAGCTGCTTTTGGGATGAGCCTCCTAGTTTCTATTATTTTAGCCCAAGATTCTTCTAAGTCAAAATACATGATTGGGAAGCTTCTAGGCTCAGCCGCCCTGGGCTATAAAGAAATGAGCGTTATAGTGGCTTTGATCACAGCTATTGTTCTTGTTATCTACCTCTCCTTCACCCAACGCTGTCAAGCTTTCCATGCCCTTTAGACCAGGCAGCCTTGGAAATAATCCTTGGTAATGCGTATTGTTATCCACACTGAGAACACTGTACAACTAAGTCTTTGAGAGGTTCTAGACCACAGACGGTCACAGGCATGCTGAGACTGGGCGGCCTTCGATGCTTAGCCGCTTTCTCATCCACCCGACCACTCGGCAGATCCCTGTTTATTCAGAAAACACAGGGAGAGCTGAGTGGGAAGCTGGATGCAGAAATAGTATAAACAAAAAGGAATCTAAAATTACTAACATTTCCTGCTTAAAGAAATTGTTTGACACCTCAGGCCCATCGTCTTGTTTCTGCCTCAGTTTCCTTTTATGTTGATCTGGGGGTCATCTTCAATTTCACTTTCCTTTCATTTCTCAGACCCTCTCTGGGTTCAACACATCCTGCAAGGACTTTTTAGGCTCCTCTGATGTACTCACCGAAGTCACACTCAACCCTGCATGCATTTGCTGTGTTTTCGATTCGATCTTTTAAATATATTTGAATTAATCCATGTGATTGCTCTTTATACAACTTAAATCTAGGAACACTGTCTGTTTACAAAAATAGCCTTATAAAATTTGGACCCCTTCCACTGACTTCCTGTCTCCTCTGATTAGGCCTCTCGGGTTCTTGGATTTTGGAACTGTTGGTGCTGTCTCCTCTGGACCTTTCCCTCAGTCGGGGGACTCTTGCACCCTTCTTCACTTGGCAACCTCTTCCTCCTCCTCCAGGCCTTACTTCCAGGGTTCAACTCAATGGAAGGAGCTGGCGCTGGCTCCCCTTGACCTTGGCCATCGGTGTCATGGAAATTCACATTAACCCCAAACCAGCTCTCTGCATGCTTATCCGCTGGGGTTTCACTGAGGAATGCAAAGTGGATTTTCTGGGATGCTTGTAAGAATGAATATTTTCAACCAGGTGCAGTGGTGCACACCTGTAATCCCAGCAACATGGCTGGCTGAGACAGGAGGATCAAAAGTTTGAGGCCAGCCTAGGCAACTTAGTGAGACCTTGTCTCCAAATAAAAAGGGATGGGATGGAGCTCAGTGGTCCAGTGCTTGCCTGGGTTCAATCTTAGAATCTCAGGTGGGGAGAAAGAAGCAAGAATTTTCAGGGCCCATTCCCAGACATCGATTCCTTGACAACGGATCTCATTTTAACACATGCTCTGGGTAACTCTGATTTGGGTATGTCTGATCCATTTTTAAGGAACTGCGTATCAGCAAAACTATATTGTTTTTTGTCTTACTCTCTCCCTATGTCCACCTCAAAGTTCAAGAACTCTGGAGAAGAAGAACACATTTGCCCTCCTGAGATCCCCCACGTTTGATCAAAGTCCTGGGACACAACTGTTGCTCAGTAAACATGTGATGCTTGAACTCCGTTGGTTATTTTGTTTGCAAGTTAGCATCTTCTGAGTTCAGGAAATTGTTGTAGGCACTTGGGAGTGAGGAGAGAAAGTAAAAGCTACAAAAATCCCTGCTCTGTGGATGAAGCAATGGGTAAGTCATTTAGAAGACAAGAGATTGAGTTGCTGAGTTGTCATGATCTTGTATGGAGATCTACTGTTTGCTGGTCAGGCAGTGTCTTTATAGACACTGGACTAGTAAACTCCACAATGAATAGGAGATAAATAATACTAGAGAATACTAGCTCCCTTTTTTTTTGCAATGAGAAAACTGAAAATCAGAAAGGCTGTGGCTGGTTGATGTTGCCAGGCCTCTCACCCGCAGAACCTGGACTCCGAGATGTCTTACTCTCTTCCCAGCACCAAGTTCTTGGTGGTTTCTCCCGGATGCATTCACTGGCATTCTGCACCCACCTCCTTTACCTTGCCCAGCGAAGCCAGCGGACGTGGACACGAGCCCAGGTAGCTCAGGTGTTGAGTGCATGGATTAAAGGAAATGCCATCTCTCTCTCACCTGTGGAGCTACCACGGGACCACGGTGTTACTGAGTGACAGAGATGGGCATCTATTGCTTCCTGAAAGGGAGCCTGAGTCATTCTTCATGCCTTCATGGGGGAAGTTTAGAGCAAAGAAGGCTGAAATGGCTTCGTGTGGCCACAAAAACTCAAGATTAATGGTAAGCCTTGAACACAGTGAAGCATTGGATTTGTGTTTTTCCATCAACAAGCCCAGCTAACTCAGAGGAAACTATTAACATACAAATAGACAGGCTTCCCATTAAAACAGCAGTAGCAGACAGTCCTGGAAAAGACCTCTTCACGCAGAAAGCAATTATGCTGGGAAATCGGGTCCAATTCAGGCCCATTTGCTGCAAGCTTGGAAAATCAAAATGTAACCACTCATAATCCTGTAGACAGCCTTGTTGTTGGGGGGAGGGGGAAAGGCTGGCTCTCTATTTTATTGCTATTATTATTTTACTTTTAAAGAATTCAACTCAATAAGCACCAAATCTTAACTGCGTGGCAACCTCTTCTCAGAGGGCTATAGACACATATTCATGTACCAATAGAACAAAACTACAAATGGCCCATGTTTAAGTAAATATGTTTTGGGTTGCTTTTCCAAAGGTGAACAATGTTTCCAGATGAGATGCCACTCAGACCAAGAACTTCTCAATAAGTAAACACCTGCTTCAAAGATTGGTGTCTTCTGAATGTGAGCTGCATTTGCCCTGGGCCCTTAATTATTGTAATAGAGCTGGAATGTGCGTGACCCCTACCTAAGGGAACAGTGTCATCTAGAGAGGAGAAGTGGCCCTGAAACAAGTGAGGACAAAATCACATGTTTTTCTCAAAGGCTGGGGAAAGAATAATGGAAGAGAAGGCACCAGGTAGGAATTGTGCTATGGTTGGATATGTCTCTCAAAAAGCATGTGTTAGCTACTTAATCCTCACAGCTAAGGTGCTGGGAGGAGGAGCCTAATGGGAGAGGTTTAGGTAAGGAGGTCATGAGGGTTCCTTCCTTGTGAAAGAATTCATAATGCCAGTTATAAACTGGCTTCAGGCTCTGAGTCAGATCGCCTGAATTCTTTCTCACCCAGGTGATGCCTTTCATCATAGATTTGAAGTTAAAGAAATTGGAATTCATGTGCTTTCCTTGCTGTTTATATGGGAGCTACTAGAAGTTTATTTCACCGCTCTGTGGTGAGATACCTTGTTGTGAATCAGGGAGGGAAATGGCACTTACTTCATAGGGTTGCACAACTAATTGTGAGGCCACTAAGTTTTATAAGGACCCATTGAGATAATATAAATAAGACACTTTGCACAGGGGCTGGTACCTATTAAGAATTCCAGTAACTATTGCCACTATCATTAATAGTAATTACCCAAATTCCCCCATACCAGCATATAGGAAGTTCTCATAGTGCCAAAGAATTGTCCTCACTGATAATCTGCTAAATAATGTGCTGTGACAATTGAATGTTCTCAAAATCCCCATGGACTTCTGGCATCACAGTTACCTGAAATGTTTATTAAAAATAAAGATTCTTAAAAACAATCTCAATGCTACTGAATTGGTAATTTGGGAATGGAACTAGAATAGGGAAGAATGGAAATTGCATCTTAAACATGCTTTTCCAACCTGATTCTAGTGTTCAAGAAACTCTAGAATTATTGTAGAGAAAAGGAACTCATCTCAGAACTGCAGGGCCTGACATTTACTAGTCCAAGTGAGTTAGCCTCCACAATTTCCAGTTTTTCATTTTCCTGGAAGACGTGATCCTGCCTTCTGAGCTCACAGGGCAACTGTAAAGATCCACTGAGATAATTAAAGCCTTGGCTGACTTCTTCCTAGTGTGTGCACAGTGGACAAAGTGACCATTTCCATTTTATCTCACTGAAACTTGAGATGATCCCATGAAGCCAGTCTTCTTCCCTATTGATGGAGATGACAGGAGAAATAGGTCAGGTCACATTTCTTGTTAAGGACACAACATGGTAAACTTAGTGCACAAGGCAAGGTCTTCTGACTCTGGGTCCAAGATGTGTTTTCCCTGATACCAACTAAAGGAAAATCAAGGTGTCCTGGCAATGTGTAGAGCAGTAGCCCTTTAACCCTGATGCTACCTTGGTGGTCCTCCTTGGCCTGGAGGAAAGAACTAAGGCAGAGATTATATTCTAATTGCTCAGGTCATAATTATGCATGCAAAGGGCAATAATTATTTTAAAATAAAAACTGATGTCATTGAAAGTACATTTCTATAGCAAAGAACATTAGAGAAAGTGTCTGTCTTGGTGTGTCAAATATTTGTAATTCATGCAGCATGAAACTCACTCATCTTAAATTATGAATCTGATTAACTTCATTTTTTCTGGAGCATGATTTTGTTGCTTTTGCACAGGCTTGTGCAAAAGAAACATATTTGGAACATCATTTGTGTCCCTTGCATGCTTTATGAATAAAAGAAAGGGCTTCAATCAGATAGCTTATATTTCCATTAATAAAACTGAGTGTCTGATCTTGTCCTATGTGATATGACTGGGTGGATATTTACTGACTAAAGATGTCTGGGATGGTCTGTCTTAAAATACAGGCCGTGTTATGTATATTAAGTAGAGCTCTGGGTGCCAAGCATGGATATTCTTGGAGAGACTCACATAGTCTCAGAGTAGCTGAACTGAAAGGCCAGGAAAAGCCTTTGTGGTCAGGAAAGACAAGCCACATGTATTAGATGTCTTGAGCAGAGAACACAAAGTGCTCTCAAACATGAGCACAAAACTGATGTCACAAGGTCAGACACTCCGAACTGATTTGAGATCCCATGCTGACTTAAGGCTCAGTCCGTTCCCACAAGGCACCTCCAGGTTTAGAGTTCCAGGATGGAGTCTGTACTTAACAAAAGTGTCTCAGTTAGGTTCCCCTAAGAGTAGACCTAGAGACAAGGCATTCAGTGCAATTGTTTCATTTGGATGCATTAATTGAGGAAATGGGCACATTTGATGGGGAAGTAAGAGGGCCATATCTGAGCCATATTCATAGCATGAATGGGTAGGTTATTGATGTGGACAGTTAAGGCTCAGTCCAACCAGGACCTCTGTGAGCCTGTTAAACACTGGAAGCGAGGAAGCTGAAGGGTATACACTTGGCTGCTCTAAGAATGGGGATCTCTGGCCTCTGACTTGACCTGAAGTGGTCAGAGAAAGACCTCAGGCAGAGGACCAGAAATACTTGTGTTCAAAAGCCCTCAGCTTGACTGACCTCGCGCAGTTTACTGCAACCCAGCAGGCTATGCTTTGGGTAGGTTCATATGTGATAATAACAACGATACCAGCACAGGTAATACAGCAAGAACTGCTTTCCGAGTGTCTAGCAAATGGCAGTTATATATCTCATTTAACCCACACCACATAGCCCCCTGTGTTGAAGGCATTGTGATTTACATCATACAGAGGAGAAAGCAGAGAGTCAAGAGGCTTTGGTCACTGGCCCAGTGTCACACAGTTTTAAAAGAAAAGTCAGAAGTTGAGCTGAGATGTTTGCTTATAGCACCTACTGTATCCCTACTGTAGGAGGCAGTAAATATAGATTTACTTAAAGCATGAATTGCATATACATAAAGGGCTCTATACTTTTGACATTTCAAGGTAGTATCTTGGTTGACTCGTATCTGTCTTGAGTATTTTCTCAATCCCACTCTTCACCTGCCACTCTCACCTCCATGCAAAGCTGAAGCATGTTTGGTGTTACATGTGGGGACTCTTAGTTCTAGGTGCACATATTTGGGTCTGATATGTGCATGTAGAGCTCCAGGAAATCAACACTGGGAATTTAGGGTGGGTTAAGGAAACTCCCACACTCTGCCCTTGACTTTTGATATGAATGCATTCTCTCTCACTCTGCACTGTACCTCCCTTCCTTCATATCCAGAGAATGTGCTCCATTTAGCTTCAAGCAATACCTAGCTATTTTCTGGGCTGGATGGAACACATATTATCCAAGTTAAAACAGATATGCTGGGCTTCCAACACAGCTTGATCTGTGCAGATAGAAATAATGAGATAAGGCACTTCCTGCCACAGGAAGCTTCTGCTACAACTCATTGTGGGTTCATGGTTGAAAGAAAAAAGTTTAAAAAGGAAGTAGAAGAAAAAGAAGAAGAGGAAGAAGGAGAAGGAGAAGGAGAAGGAAAAGAAAGAGGTTTGAAATTTTCTGAAAACACTTTTACTCCTGCAATTAATCGGAAACTCCTGAGGAAGCTGGTTAGAAGGGACAAGACTCTGCAGAGAGATTCAGCTCTTAATCTTTAAGATTTCTGGCACCCTCATGCTGGGTTCATCCACTTGAAGCCACAAGAAAACTAGAGTTTGGGCTACTTAAGATTTTTCCATGAAGTAAACTGCATAACAACTTATTTGTTTATTCTGTCTCTGATTGCCCCCTGCCTACCCCTCCTGTAGATCCAAGAGGGAAATCAAGGCCATTTTTCCCTGCAAATGAATCAATTTTGAAATATTAGCTTCTATTTCTGAAGAACTCACTTCTAAGCTTGTTTGCCCAAGTCTGTGGTTCAAATTAATTTCACCCTTCAGGAGTTTGTAGGCATGTTGACAGATTCGATGACAAAAATGGAGTTTTATTGGAAAGGGTGTTAGTCACGGAAGCAGAGGGCTCAGGGGATAATTTGGTAAAAGGCTATAGAGACTTTCTTCCTAGGTCATTGGTTCAAATCTAGAACCTGCTTGGTGGTGATTGAAAATCATTACAACTTGACAGCTGCCAACAGGTGACCAGGGACATCTTGGTCTTTATTTCTGCAACTCTTTCTACACAAAACAGCCCTCATAACAGAAAGGAGATCAATAATTAAAAGGAAGCACAGGAATAGAATTATAATTTTTTTCCTCCATAGCTTGTTCTTAACAAATTATTACTTTTATCAACCTAACAGATAATGGGCCACCAAAAGAATCCAATGCCTATCCCTTAACAGATGGAAATCTGATTAAAACCAGGGAATAAACAGCAAATAATGAGAAGTAAAGGATGAAAAGGTTACTGAGACTCTTTGTGGCAACCAGCTGTTATAATTTGGCTAGAATATATGTTTGAATTTAAAAAGATCAAAAATACTGAAAAGGCCAGGACTGGCACCAGAAAAAAATGCAGGGACAATTCCCAAATAGAGTGAGTGCAAGAAGAATTTGGCAGATTTCTATCCAAAGGACCCCTGAGAGACTTGCCAGGGAAAGAGCCATGCAGGGCCTATTCTGGGGCTGGGATGGTTGGCGCCATATTAATTTCGGCATGGCTGCTCTCAGCTGGAGCCCAATCCTGTGATCACATCTCTGCAGGAGTCCTCCCTTAGTGCAAGCTGGGCCAAGATAATGAGAACTTGATTCTAGGCAGGGGAATTTCCTTCTGTCAGTGGGCTTAAGCCAAAACCTTTAAAATTATTTTAATGTCATTTTTCTTTTTAATGGGACACGTAAGTACTAGGAAAATTATGGGCATTAAAAGGTTTCTTTGAGCTTTTCTTTTCCTCTTTGTAATTGCCTTGTAGAAGGTAGATATTTTAATTCATTCTGAATGTTTTACTCTGATATGAGAAACATGACCCAAGTTTCATATTCTGAGATAAGTTACTTACATTCTGCCTTTAAAAACATTGGAGGCATTCACTGACTTGAGCTTGACATGTGTCTTTCTGCTTAGAATAGAAAGGCCTGGAGTTCCAGGGAGATGACAAGACTCATCTTCAGGACTGTGCTGCTAGTACATAGAAGAGAGGGGCATTAGGCCATCCAGATGATGATTCTGCAGGTAACACTACCACCTGTCCACGGGAGCGAGGAGTGTTCCTTTTGTCCTTTCATCTGACAGTGAGGTGGTTTTGGCATGAGTTCCTGTCTTGATTTTGCTGCAGTAATGTCGCAAACTACCCTCCATATCTGAGTGCTTATGACCACTCCGGGTCTGCCTGTTGGTGGTGGCTGGTGGCCTTGGCTAGGCTCCCATGCAGGTCAGCTGCACAAGCCTCTCATTTAGGACTCAGGCTGAAGAGGCAGCAGGGGACTGGGGATGCTCTTCCTGTCACAGCATGGTGGGCAGCAGCTGAAGAAAGGTGGGCAGGACCCACAGAGCCTCTTACAGCCTCGGATGGAATGGACACTAATCATGTCGCACTGGCCAAAGTGAGACGGATGAAAAGTACCTGCCTGTTCCCATTCTCTGATGATTGGAGGGGTAAGTTTTAGCTGAAAGCTGTGATGTCCCTCCCTGTCACTGCTCCTGGGAGGTAGAGATCAGGGAGGGATCTGGCCCTGTTATTCCCAAACACCAATAAGCTGTGATTAATACATAGTCCTCCTGGACATTCCTTGATTTTGCCCCCATTATTTTCACAGACACGCAGCAGCTGTCAATCAAGGAGCCGTGTCTCCCCAGTTTTACCCCAAACTGTCATGGTGGATGCCACCATGACAGCTGAGGATATCCTGGATGCCTTGCACCGGTTCCAGAAGGAAGGCATCTACTGTGACGAGAAAGGACTTGAATTGATCCTTGTAGAAAAATTGAATTTGGGCCAATTAGTAAGCTTGAATCAAAGGCTTGAACTTAGACCGATTTGGACAAATCATAGATTTTTTGGAATTGGTATGTGGGTTCCCCTCCTGCACTGATTCCACTGTGCTCAGATTCTGGCCAAATAAAGCCTTACTATGGGGACCTTCTGAAGTCCACTTGTGATTTACCCATCAGATAGTAAGGGATCAGAGCTCTTGTAAATCTATTTGAGATTCTTCTCCTGAGTCTTATGGATAGAGTGGTAGCTGTACAAAGAGTTATAAAGGCTTGGGGCTGTTAGCTCTGAAGAGCTCCAGAGACCAGCAGCGAATGAAGATCTTTAATGGAGTCCAGTGACCAGCAGTGTTGGCTGATGGCATCTGAGATTAACTGGAGTTAACTGGCAGCGGTGTCCAGCAGCACCAGCAACCTGAGAACCAACCAACATTGACTGGAGGCAGTGGACAGTGGGAGAGACCGGCAACCAGTAGTGCCATCTGCCAGCATCAGGTTTCAGGGCTGTAATACTAAGGGCTGAGCACCACTGGCATTGAAAGCCCAGAGCTGCTAGCAGAGCTGCACTTTGCTGATCATGATTTCTATCTGAATCGAGCAAAGGAACTCCTCGCTGCTTGGTAACCAGAGGGGCATGTGACCAAGCCCAGAGTGGGCTGGTGGGCTGAATGTTAACAATCCCTACCATAGTCACACGAATTAAAGCCCTCTGGTGTACAGTGATAGTATTTTAAGATTTCAGAGCATGTATTAATAGGTCTAATGCTAGAGAATTTATGGAACACTTACTTATTTCATGAATGGGCCAAGGGCTGGGGATATAGCTCAGTGGTGGAGCTCTTGCCTAGCATGTGCAAGGCCCTGGGTTGGATCCCCAGCACTAAAAAGGAAAGTAGTTCTAAGCACAAAACGTTAACTGTATTGCATCATCCACACACCGGTCCTCCAAAGAAGTACTTGTGCCCATTTTACAAGTGTGCAGAACCTCTTTCTACATGGAGAGCATTGGTGCAGACCCCATGCTCTCACACCCCAGCCCAAGCTCTTCAGCAGCGCCTGGCTCTGTGCCGAAGATCAAGGCCAAGAGAGGAGGGCAATGGATCCCATGTGCAGATCAGACAGCTGGCAACTTCATACCAATGCTTGTGTCCTTGTCAACCCAACAAGGCGGGAATCTATTTTGGAAATGATGGGAGGACATTTGGGTGATTCTGGGACCTGAGGTGGCTGATAATCCCAAACTGAGGTCTGAAGTGAGATGAAACAATAAATTAGTGAGGCTGGCTTGGTGTGTGTGTTCACCTGGTTTAGGCAGAAAGAATTAGGCAGGATTTTCCATTTAGTCATTGTCCTCTGCTTGCCAGTGAGGGAATAGCTTCACTATCATGGCCCATATGGTATTAATTACATAGAAAGAAATAGGAGTATTCTGTTACAACAAAAGAATTACAAAGGAACATTTATTGATACCCAATATATATTTGATAACTCTTAAGCACCTAATGCACTGTACTAAGCACAGGAAATTAAAAGCAAAAGTAAAAATTGTTTTTGCCCTCAGGGTACTTTACTCTAGAGGGAAAGAGAGGCATTTACTAGATAATCACATTAATAGATGTATAAGTACAAGTGGAGTGTATCTGAAAAGGAGGGGTACATTCCGTGAGCTGATATGACAAAGCTGAGGGAGATTCCTCGTGAAGTGGCAGAAATCTGGAACAGGAGAGGGCCTTACAGAGGCTGCATGGACACCTGTGTGTGTGCACTGTGCCCACATATGTGCATGAACCAGTAATATTCATGTGCATGTATACATAGGCGCACACATGTGTCAGTGGACTGAAGGCTGGGGAATGTTCCAGACTGAAGAAGCACCATGCATTTGGACACTTGGGTGGGAGCAAGGAAGAGTAGAGTGGCAGCCCAGCAGGGCTAGGGGAAGGGCCAAGCCTGAGCTTCCTCCTGGGCTGAGCCTCTCCCTAACCCCACAGCATGCAGCTGCTTCTGAAAGGGGCCAAGGCCTGTTAGTCTCCTGAACCTACAGCCACATTCAAAGATACGGATGTCATCCCTGCTAATATCTTCCCTAGTGCCTGCTGCAGCTCCTATTTCACAAAGGGAGGACTCCTTAGGGATGGGAAATCCAATTCTCAATATCCCAGAAGTCCTTGAAGTGCAGCCAAGGAACTGGATCCCCATAGCAGGTTGGAAGCCACCGTAACATAACCAGCACTTTGCCTTCAGCAGGAGGCATCGATCCTTGATTGTGGAATCTGACTCATGTCACTGACTCCTTGGGGTGCTCCATAAGGAAGAGACAGGGAAATGTCCAATACAGCTGCCCCAGTGAGGGGAGCAAGCCTTTCAGAGAAACACACGAGTGTGCCATGGTGCAGTGCCTTGGGCTATTGCTCTCAGAGTATTGGCGGACACTGAGGACAGGCCCCTCTCTCAGAGATGGGCTGGGATGCCAGGGAGAGCCCACTGGGAGAGATGTGGGCTGAGAAACTCTCAGACAATCAGTAAGAGCTCACTGAGCAATGAAGGGATCACAATTTCTCTATCAGAGGAACAGTAAGTGGTGAGTCAGGGGTACCCGGAAACAACAAATCTGGCCCTCAGCCACACAGAAGGTACTGCAACTGGGTAGGAAGAGGGAGATTAACCTGCAGAGAGAGCAATACTCCACCTGGAAGAAATGTGTCAGTCTGGCCTCCTCCCAGCTCTGTATGCAGCACTTTCTAAGGACTGTGCCTTCTGCTCCCACGCTCCTTCATGTGGCTTCACCAGGGAGTCACTAGAATTACTAGTGACATGGATGCTGCATGGCCTTTGGCATTGGGGCTGCATGGGTGGTTGGTGCTGTGGCATGGGCACTTTTTCTTTTGGTGGTGCTGCAGTGCTCTGAGTCTCAGAGGACTTCTATATAGCACACAGCGCCAAAGGCTGTAAGGGGCCAGTGGAGAGGGTTCCTTACCTCCAAATCTCAGCTAAAAGAAGACTTCATCCACCTTGGGTCATCTTTTCTTCCTTTGATGACCCATGTGAAGACTTTTTCTACTGTGTATCTCTTTTATGGACATATGTAACCTCCCCACTAGATTAGGGGATCACAGAGATTTGCTGTTTGATCCATTTGGGACAAACTAGTGATTAGGGCAGCATGTCTGTCACTTGACCCCAGGAAGGTAATCATATATGATAAGCCCTGTGTTCTTCCTTTGAAAATATCATTTCATTAAAAAGTATCACTGAGTATCTACCATGCTGCTACTCTTATGCCAGAGGCTATATAATCTTTGCTTTTATGGGGTAAATGGTGTATGAAGAAAGAAATTAAGGAGATGAGACACTAGTTAAATAATCATGGGTAAAAAGTGCTGTGAAGGGCAAATTTATGGTGTAATGGGAGTGGATTTCTAGCACCTGTCTGGAGGACTGGGGAGAATTTCCTAAGGAAATAGCGTTTAATTTTCTATCAATAATATTAATTACATTAGAAAGTGTAGGAAAAACATAATCATGATTGATGGAAAAAGAACATTAAACTTCAAGTCATGATTTATTTTTTTAACAATCAATAAAGACAAAACAAGACAGAAAATCAACTATTCTAGTGGATCTAGGGATAGATACTGTTACACTAATAGTAAGGGCCTACCTAAAACCTAGAGTAAGCATCTTGAGAGTGAAACTACATTATCACCTCACTGAAATCAGGAATGACACAAGGTTAACCTCTATCATTCTTTCTTGTTGACTTTTTCCTGGATAAACTAACCAGCACTACAGGACGTGAAAAAGAAATGAAAGGCACGCCTCAGATAAAAACTGTAATTTTTTGCAGATAAATGGTTTTAGACAAGTAAAAACCCAAGAGAAAATAGACCATAACAATTTATAAGAGAGTTTGAACCTATTGTTACCTGTAATTTCAATAATCAATAATGTTCCCATACACAAATAAGTGGTAATATGTAAATTTAAGATATCTTAGTCTTAATAGCAAAAAATAATAAAATTTAAGCTACCTGGGAATACTAAAATATCTACAAAGATATGTTAGATATGTTAAAAAATTGATAACTTTGTTGAAGGATGTAGAACAAAACTCAAATCAATGGAATGATATATCATGTTCATGAAAAGAATAAAACAGCAGGATAAAATTCCCCCAAATTATTCTATAAATTTAATAAAACTTGAATAAAATATCTTAGTAAGTTATCACAGGTATAGACAAATTTTTTCCAAAATCTATTTGAAAAACTAAAATGCTGAGGAGACATTTTAAATCAAGTGAAAAGGAATAATAATTAAGTAAATCTTTGGAACATTGATTATTCAAATGGGGAGAGTCATTAATTTACAGCTATGTTTCACATCATACTCAATAATGACTTTTAGCCAGATTCAATATGTTCATCTGAAATGCAAAATTTAGCATCCAGTTTTAAATACTGGTGGACTAACTTTATGACCTTAGAGTGGGAAAAGATGTCCTTATTCAGATATAAAAGGCAAAATTCTTCAGTATGATTTTTAAAGAAAAGTAACATTTTAAGCAACATTAATTTAAAAATTCACTGACTAAAATAAACATTCTTATAATATATCCAGGTGTGCAAAGAATCATGGGATATTAATAGATGAAAGATATCCAACCAAACTGAGGGGTGGGAATAACCAGATGATAAAGGAATTTCGGAGAAGAGGACACCCAAAAATTCACAAACATTGTGCATATTGTTTCCCTGAGGGGCTTGGCCTGCCTTTCTGATCCTATACTCTAAACTTGTGCTGTCCAGTGGGTCCTCACTCTTACACGCAGGATTTACATTCAAATTGAAGTAAAACTCGAGCTCCTCAATCACACTGGTCACCTCTGGGGCTCCAGGGGCACATGTCTCCAGTGCCTCCAACAGTGAGGGGCACAGGGACAGAGTATTTCCATGATTCTGGAAAGTTCTATTGGGCAGCCTTGCTGAAAGTGATAAATGCTGCATGATGCCCTTATCATAGGACTGGTCTCCTTGTATTCTTCCTCATCTTTGAAAATGCTTTGGCCCTTTACCCTCTCCAAAAACAGTTAGGATAAGAAAGCAGGGAAACATAAGTGAAAATGACCTGATCGACCACTCTATGACAACTAAAACAAATGACACATATATATCAAAAATGGGTTGACCTGAACATAATGTGAGGGTATAAGGAGAAAATAGGAAAAGGAGTATGGTTGTGTCCACTAGAGTGTGTGTGTGTGTATAGGTGTAAAGGTATACTTTAAGCAAACCTTAAAAACACACAAAAATCTTTTCTATTTATTGTTTGGGGGTCAGAGCCCATATTTATTAAGCATGTATGTCTTCTAGGCTCTTGCTGGAAATTCGTACGTCTTGACATTTGAATATTGCACTCTGGATTGATTAGCTCGCATCTTCTTATTTGACTGAGGTGTAGAAAAGTTAAGCAACTTGCCCCAGGTTACCTGGCTCTTTGGTGCAGAGTGAGTGCTCAGAGCCAGGATGTCTGGCTTCCAGGGCTGCGTCCGTAACCACTGTGCGATCTTGGACTGGGACCAAATGACACTAAACGTACACGGGAATGCATCCAGAAACAGAGAAAGCAGAAATGAGATGGAGGGCTTTACCTTCTGTACACTGTGTGTGTGTGTGTGTGTGCGCGCGCGCATTGGGGATTAGTGTATGGGAGATTCAATGAACATTAACAGCAGTTAAACTAGATGAGGGATAAGATGGGTATCTACCTTTTTCTGTATGAGGACAAGAGTAAATATTTTCAAATTAATAAGATAGAAAATAATAGGTGTATTAAGGGATACAGAAAGGCTTCCAGGTCTTTTTTTTTGGCTCTGTGATTTGCTGACAAGACCGTGTGTTGCCAGAGTTTCTGAATCTGGTTTTCAAAGCAAGCCGTGGAAGTCCAGGGTTACTTGAGGGACAGGTGAGAGAGCACTCCAGCCAGGTTACAGGAGAGGCTGCTGGGGGGATGCTTGGGGTGGGCCAAAGCAAGGGGGCAGCTGATGTGGGGAAGTGGTGCAGTGGGTGTTTGCAGGCACATTTCAGAAGTCCTGCGGTACTGGATGTGACCCTGTCTGGGGAGACAGATCATCTCTCTTTTGTTTCTTGGAGAAGAGGTGACTATGGCTTCAGAAGGACTGTGGCATGCATGGTGCACTGCACAAGGGAACAGAATCCCACTCAGGGCCACATGTTGAGTGTCACTTCTCTGCACCTCAAAGGCCTTTAAGGTCGCATGAGTGTGGTCCCCCACCATGGCTCCCTGGGAAGACTCCCTCACCCCATGCTTCCTGCCATATGATGGCTCAGGCTCTCAGGCCCTGTGCCCATGTCACCTTGCTCCTATGGTAAAGCTGCTGTCCCAGTCTGGAGCCTCTGGCATTGCCTCCCTGGTGCCTGCTCAAGTGAGCAGCATCTTGCACAATTGCCATCTGGGAGCCAGCAGGGGTGTGTTGAGGTGGGGCCCACTGGGCAGGTTTGGGGCTGTTTCACTATGTGAATACAGACACTTGCCAAGCCACGGGGATGGGGGAGCTGGGTTCTTCAGGGCCAGAGGAGCAATCAGAGAAGAGAGGAGGTGACAGAGATGGCCGAGGGAGTCAGGACCTGCACCCTAGAGCCTTGTCTGCCATGTGAGCCCCAGGGCACAGACCCTGACCCCAAGTGCAGGATAAAATGGCAGCCTACGTAGGCTTTGGAGGGGGAAGATGAAATACAGTTTTAGGAATTTTTGCGATTGCATGAAGCCCATGAGCCTCTCTGAGAAATGGAGCACTGGGGTCTTGGGCCGGGGGTGGGGGGGGGGGTTAAGGCACTTGTCCTTCGTTCTTCTGCAGAGGTCACTTGCTTCCAGGTACCTCTTCACTGACCCCAAAGGGCTGCCTGAGACTCAGGAATCTCTGTGAGGGACCAGGTAGGCTAATGGCAAGCACCCGGTCTTGGGACAGACAGAGGTGAGGTGAGCTAAGGTCAAATTGGCTCCAGGTCCTGGTGGCCTTAACCAAGAGCTTTCTGAACTCCACTGTTTATCAGAATGAAACCTCACCACTTGGAGAAATTTCTAGCACCAGAACAAAAAGATTACATCCGTGTGCCTACTCTTCCTCATTATAGCTAATGACAATCATGTCCAAGTTTATTTTTCAGTTCCTATAATATTCTGCACACAGTATTGTAAAGTTAACCTTGCATCAACACCTATTCATTTTAAACGTATTTGCTAAAAATTAAATTATCATAGGTACCTACATATGTGTTTTTTAAAATCACTTTCACCTCAAAAGTAAATGCATAAATAAAAATAAACTTAAGTCAGGCCAGGGATTTAGCTCACTGGTTTTGCCACCTGCTGCGAAAGTTCGAGGACTTGAGTTCAATCCCCGGTACCAAAAAAAATAAAAAATAAAAAAATAAATAAACTTAAGTCGTTTGTAGGAACATAGATGCACTTTGAGTCCATAATGTTACATGAAATAAATCAGACACACAGACTTAAACATCACATGGCTTCTCGTATATAAAAACCCAAAATATAAATAAAGAGCAAAATAAAAGCTCATAGGAAATAGGCCAATAATTTTATTTTATTTTATTTTTTTGCAGATGGTGGGGGATCAGGACATGGAGACAGGAAGAAGGGGATGAAAAAAAGAATTAAGATGTGTTTGTCCATGCACCACCTCTCCACAAGGAATGTAAACATTATGGACTACAGACATGGACTAATAAAAGGTAAAAATTAGAAAACTAAATAACTTCATAAGAAGCGATCAGATGGACACAGACACATGTTCCACACACTGCAAACTGGAGAGGCCTCCAGACACATGGGCCTGGGCCCTACTACTGTTTCTAACAAACCTTAGCTTCGTAACCCTGAGCAATTTGATCCATCTTTCTGGAGGCGCTTTTGCTTACTTTGGAAGGCAGTTTGGGCAGTGGTTAAACACTTTGCTGCTGGAACCAGATTATCTGGGCCTGGATTCATAACTTACTCATTGCTTTGAGCCTCAGTTTTCCCAATCGTAAAATGGTAATGAGGCTCATACCTCCCTCACAAGGATGCTCTGAGGATTAAGTGAGCAAAGAGGAAGTCACGTAATGCAGACCTCTTAAATACCCACCTAACGTGTAGTTATTAGAGTGACTGCAAAATGAGATGATGCTGGAGTCCACTGCCACGGTGACCATGGGATGAGGTCAGGTGTGCATGCCCAAGGCCCAGGGCCTGACCCACATGTACCGGAGGCGAGGACGCTGTGGTTGCTGTTCCTCTCACTGCAGGTAAGAGGAGGTGGAGAAGCAGGGTGCATGTGCAACGTGGCTTGGACCCACTCGTGGTGCCACAGCACCAGCTTCCAAGGACATGGGGGCAGACAGGGCCTGCGAAGGCAAGCTGGATACAGACAGAAGTGGCCCAGGCTGCAGACACCACACCTGTGCTTCCCCAGCCGGGACCGTCTGCTGATCTGCTTCCTCTGCCAAGTGTCGCTCTACCCAGTGTGCTTTGATGCCCTGCCAGTCCTTGCGCAATGGGTGAGGTGTGCCCATTCTGACAGCCGGGCTGGAGCTTGGCCAGAGGGAATGGCCCAAGGGTGTGGACGGGCTGGGCTGGCTGAGCCTCCTATCTAGGAAGGCAACAGACAGATCACAGGGGCGGAGGGGCTCCCTGTGCCTGTGCTCAGAGCCCCCAGGTAGCCATGTGAGCCGGCTCGGGGTGTGGGAGGGGCAGGCCTCCCATGACAGGGAGGAGAAAGTCGAGGCCAGAAGAGGCCAAAGTCCATACCAAGGGAAGGTAGTGTTTCGATCCCCTTGTAGGTGGTCTCTCAAATTGGCACAGTGGAGGTCTGGGGCTAATTCTTTGTGGTGGATGTACTCATAGGAAGCTGACTAGCATCCCTGGCTTGACCCTTCAGATGCCAGAAGCACTTTCTCCTCCAGATGTGACCACAGATGTCACCAGGCATTGTCCAGTATCTCCTGGGGATGAGGCCAGCCCCTGTGAGGACCACCCTGCTACCTGGTGTCATGAAGGAGAAAGGAGGGGACAGAGGACGAGAACAGAGAGAATAAGGGGAAGAGAAACCACAAGGAGCACGGGGCAGAGCGAGCTGGAGGGAAAAGCACCTGCAGGGCAAAGGGCCAGCCCTGGGGCCAGGCTGAGGACTTTGGTGAGCCGAGGTACCCCCTTTTAGCTGGACCCCCAAGAGACAGATGGCGGAAGAGCCCTCCCAGGCAGCTGAGCCCTCCACACTAAGACTTTCCCTGACCAGCACCTGTTCTTTATCGCGTGTGCCAGGATCTGCAGTCTCCAGTTCTTCCACATCTCCCTGCTAAGAGGAGGAGCCCAACACTGTGCCCTCCCCAGGGCTGCTTGTGTCTTCTCGGCCAGACCCAAGTACCCAAAGCACGGGGTGCCAGACGTGCCCAGGGTTTGGGCCTCCTGTGGGGCTTCCTCCTCCCAGAGCAGTGATTGCGAGGGTCCATGCCCACAACACAGCTCCGAGGGCAAGGCTGGGACAGAAGAAAACTAAGAACGTACGTGTTGTGTATCTGCAACTCAGATTTAAGTGGGCTTTCTGCATTTTAACTGGCCAGATCCGGTCACTTCTGGTATTCAACTCAGATGTGACTTTGTTGGCCAGAGTAGAAAGAGACCACTAATATTGGAGACCCTTTGCCCAGTCACACCTACCCTAAGCATGTCACCAGCCTGGCAGGCTGCAATTTGTCCATCCTGCCAGGAGCAAGGTGATTTTAATTTTAGCATGAAAGGGGCAAAGAAACTCGGTCTCTCCTTGACTTGATGTTAGAGAAAGCACTTATTGAGGTCCCAATATATATGAAAAGCCTGTGCTAACCATCCGTGCACATTATTGTGTTTAACACTGGCCACCAGCTAAGGAGTGGGGTTTCTGTTTCTATTGCCCTCTGCAGATTCCGTCTGCACAGAGGCAGAAATTGAGCCTACAAGAGACTCATTCACCTGGCTACAAGTTCCAGAGCTGTTCTCCACCACAGCTGGCCTAGGTGTCTATGAGGGAAGAGTCCTTCTCTTCTTTTTTCCCATCACCTTTGCCATGTCTCTTCTTCAACACCAGCCCTGGGTGTGGGAGGAGCAGCAGCCCGGGAGCGCCTGCTGCCAGGCCCCAAGACAGAATCTCAAGGCAAGCAGGGCAGTGACCAGTAAGAAAGTGCAGGCATCGGGAGCCTCAGGACCCGGCCAGGACCCGGCCAGGAAAGGCGTGCCACGATGCTTGATGCTTTGAGGCTGAGGCTCTGTCATTATTTGTGTGACTTTGGGCAAGTGACATGAGATTGTTTGAATGTCCGTTTCATTTGTTAAATAATTGGGATAATAATACACACGTGAAGAGTTGTTAGGGTTTAATGAGAGAATACAGGAGGAGTAAGTACTCATCAATTGAGCTATTATCTACCTCAAAGGATTGTTGGAGAAATATACAAGGGACGTAAAGTAAAGAAACAGAATAGATGCTCGTAAAAGGTAATTATTATTATGGTTACCAACACCCTTTGCAACTGGTCATTCATTTTCCGAAAGCCGTTCAAAGATTGTAGTCCTCTGGCAGGAGAATTGGATAACTGACTTCTTTGATAAACTAGCTTTTCACCTGGGGGATCTGGTTGGCTGAAACTACCCGGGTTAAAATGACTGAAAATCAATTTGATTTGGCAGCTGTGGGAAAAACGAGATGCATGCACTAACTATTGAGCAACAAAGCTTCTGGGTGCCTAGACAAAGCGAGACCCAGAGAGGACCCTGCTGCTGTGAGGCGGCTCCCTCCTTCCCATTCAGAGCCCATGGTCCCATCACAGCTCCCAAGCCTGACCTTCCCCTGCTGCGCTACACTGCCTGTCCACAGTCTCCTTGTCTCTGCTTCCCGGCTCGGCCTTGGAACCACCCCGAGCTGCCACCTCGAGAGTGTTCTCAGCCACTCTGTAACTCAGTCCACGACCTCTGGAGGTGGAATTGACGGGGATCTGAGAGCTGTGGCTGAGGAAAGATGAAGGAAGCAAAAAGAAATGCCATCAACCTGTCCCTTGCCAGAGAGACAGATGACACCCACCCCTGCTCTCTCCTGGCCTCACCCCAGCCAAGCTCCCATTTACGGCTTCCCATTGCTACCCTGGTTCTCCAGTTCCTCATGTCCCTTTGCCCAGCTCCTGAAAAGACATGCTGTCCTCTGAGGTATCCTAGTTATAGGTCAGACCACCTCAATTTAAGCCTCTGGTCAACTCAGGAGAGGCCCTCAGCCTCTTCTGGCCTTAGTTTCCACATTTTTCAGGAAGGGAGAATAAATCAGCACCAGCCTGACTGCCTCGACTGCCTTATGCTGCTGCTGTAAGAATCAAGCAGCCTGATGAGAACTAAAGGGCTTTACAAGCTGGGTGTGCCTGCTCGTGGGGGTTTTGGAGGACTGGACAGTTCTAGAACACTGTGAGTGTCTCTGCGTAAGAGCAGGGATGTTACACACTGAGCTCATTTGCACTGTCACATTTCCGTATGTTCTGACCTTCTTCCACATGTCAGAGCGAGAGGTGGGATTCTTACGGGTCAACTCCACAGCAGTCTGTCCTTCCTGAGCCAGTACCCAAACTTCGGAATCTGGCTGCTTAGAGATCCTCCCTGCGGATCATTGGCAATGATCTGTTAAGAATAACTTCAATCAAGAAATACATCAACTTAGTGGCTGCTTCCCCTGTAGCTTACCACACAGAGTTGGCCCTACAAGAGGCAATAACTTCTCCTAGCAATGCTTATGCCCAAGGAAAGACATCTACCTTGAGCCCTCCCCTCTCTCTTACACACACACACACACACACAC
Source organism: Heterocephalus glaber (assembly GCF_053883595.1). Classification (NCBI taxonomy): domain Eukaryota; kingdom Metazoa; phylum Chordata; class Mammalia; order Rodentia; family Bathyergidae; genus Heterocephalus; species Heterocephalus glaber. The sequence continues at coordinate 7,347,294 of NW_028258137.1, forward strand.
ACACACACAAACACATTTTCACATACCCTGAACTTCCTCCCTGATCCAGGAGGCATGTAGATCACCTACTATCATGAGTTTGAGCTCCTGTGACTATTCTGCCTATTTTTGGAAGCACAGTCACATGGGATTCCTATATATGATTTAGCCTGTATCTTAGGCCAGATCATTCTAAACATTCTCTCCAGGAGTGGTGAACACCTGGCCACCCCGTTTAATGTGCACAAAATTAGGATGGTTTTACTTCTAGGAGCAGGTGTCCTAACTCTGCTTCCAGCCTAGAAAACATACTCTACTAGACAATCTTAACTGTGCTCCTGGAAAGTACTAGTTACTACAACAGCTTGATAATAGCTTTCATGTAGGGAAACCTGACTGTGTGCTGGGCATTGTGCGAGTGTCTTATTTAGTCAACAGTGTCTCCTCCCAGAGTTAGATGCTATGATCATCTCATCATGTGAAAAATGACACCGGGAGAGTAAGCAACCTGCTCAGACCTAAGAACTCATGAGCAGGAGTGAGGATTCAAATCAAGCCGTTCTATGTGGCTTGCTGACGAGCTCCCAATGCCCCTACTGTGTGTGCACTGGGGGCTGATGCTACCCTCATGTTACAGAGGTGGGGAGAGTGCAGAGAGGCTTGGTGTGATGAGTTAATGGGGAGAGGTGAAAGAGGATCCTGAATCCCAGCACCTGGGAGGGGCCAGGAGCTCCCATATCACAGCCTCTCAGTAACTGAGGGAACACAGTGTATGATTATATGTGAGATTTTTAAATTGATTGCTCCGTTCACCTGTCACAATATTTGCATTCATGAAGTGTCTTTCATCTTGGATCTCCAAAGCAGGTGGAAAAGCTGTAATTTATTGTAATAACTGCTGTGTTTTTTAATACTTGCCTCTATCATATCTGCTTGACAGAGGAAGGTGCTGAGGCTTTGGTCTGAGAGTGAAAGACCCAGGGTGGGAATAGTGGACGTGGACCAGCCAAGGTCTGCTGACCTCAAAAGTCTTGGGTCCAGTAAAAGTATACAGTCATGTTGTACACAAAACCAGGAGTCTGGGAATGGCTCTGATACCCACCAACAGAATAATGGGTCAATGGCATGGAATCCTATCTCTCAGGAAGGCACATGCACCAGCATGGCTGAGACTGGGAAAGATGACCATTTACAGGAAAAACCAAATGATGTCAGACAACACAGAGACGTGACATTTCATGAAGCTGCAATGCTAGCCACGCACATGCACATACATGTATAATTGAGGGATACCTATGTAATAAGTATGACTTTAGAAAAGCAAGAGGATGGTAAACATAGGCCCTAGGGTAGTGGTTACTTGAGGAAATGCGTGGAGTCTTGGGAAGGAAAATTCACCAATATTGCTTCATGTTTCTTAAGCCGAAGCATTGATTTAGGGGCATTTCTATTCAGTTTCGTGACTTTCATGTAGATCACGTGTAATTTTATATATCTCAAAATGCATATTTCAAGAGAAAAGCTTCTCAGTACGAATTCCCCAAAGACAAATGATTCATTCAGTGAAAATGGATAATCAGGGACTTTAGGAAAGCACAAATGCATATATTATATATATATATATATATATATAGAGAGAGAGAGAGAGAGAGAGAGAGAGAGAGAGAGAGTAAGGGCTGAGTGCTAAGGAGACTTAGAGTTAGGGTCAGGTGGGCTCAGAAAGAAGAGGAAAATGGAACAAAATGACTCGAAGCAGGAGAGTTGTGAGAATAATGCCTGTGGTTGTTGATTTTCTGTTTCCTTTCTCCATAAGCATCACTCATCATCTCTTCTGATATCTTTTAAGATATTCATTGAAGGACCCATGGACAAGGAAGAAAACAGGGACTCAACCTTCATGGGATGTCAGGGCTATACATTTTCATGCTGCCAAATACATATGCTGAAGGGTGAACATAACTCAAAGTTAGAAACCACATGGGTCTCATCTCCATCTAAAAGTGTGGCCTGTTGGGAACATTTATGCCATGAACAATGGGAAAATCTGTGAATAAGGTATAGAGCAGACCAAATGGCAAGCTGTACTGTGCTTCATACCAAGGTTACAGTGACCATCACTCCACTCAGGTTCTGAGCTTGCTTGTTCCTGCCACGAAGACCTCAGCCTCCATTCACTGACCTACTTTCCATTCACACTTTGCCATAGTTAGGAATAGCTTCTTAGCTTTGGAAATCAGAGACTGAAGGAGACAGAAGCAACTCCATCTCCCCTGATCAAATAGTTTAACCAAAGCTATATTACAAAATATCATAACAAAAAGTAAAAAGGAAGTTACCTGAATAACACAAAGATCTATTACTGATTATCTGATATTTGCATTGTGAGGTTAATGTTATTTTGAATTTTTCTATGACTCAAGTACCCATGAAAGAACATTTTATGAATTTATAATAATAGCTGCTATTATTTGCCAATGCCAAGAACACACCCCACACACCAAAGGATTCCAGAACAGCACTCTATTCTCAAAGTGATATTTCAAGACCGGTACCATTAGCTATTTTTCAAGGAGACTGAGTCCACAGAAATGTGCAGCAACTTGCCTGAAAACCCTCAACCATGAGGACATGGCTGTGTTAGGATTTCAGCTAGAGTTAATATGAAGACACAAAGGAACATGTCTATATTGTTGGTGAGAATATAAACTAGTACAACCCCTATGAAAATCGAGATGGAGATTCCTCAAAAAGCTGAAAATAGAAATTCCATTTGATACAACTGTACCTCTGCTGAATCTCTTCCCTCAAAGGGTTAAATAAATCATATTATGGTGATACATGCTTATAACAGCACAGTTCACAATAGCTAAGCTCTGGGAACAGCCTAGATGCCCATCAACAAATGAGTGGATAAAAAAGTGGTATGTATACATGATGGAGTATTATTGAGCCATAAAGAAGAATGGGATCATGTCATTTGCAGGACAGTGGATGGGTCCTGAGACTATTGTGTTAAATGAAATAAGTTAGACGTACACAGTTAAATATCACCTGGTTTCTTCTACATGAGAAACCCAAAATATAAATCAATTAAAGAGAAAAATAAAGGAGAGATGTTAGGAAGCAGGAAGGCAGACTGTTGGAGATGGGGCATGGGATTGGGGAAGGGGTAAAGGGATTGAAAATAATTCAGATATGATTTATGCATGTACCAAGTTCCCCAAATGAATGTAAATGTTGTATATGTGTTGGAGAATGAATCAATGGTCTGCTCTCACACGGCTGCCATTTACAAACCAGCACACAATTGCATGAAGAAGTGGGTTCTTGCTGGAGGGGACTGGATCCCTCCACCTCAGGGCTGGCACTTTTGATCATCAGAACTAGAGTTGTTACTACCAACATATGATGAGTAGAGGCCACAGGTGCTGTTCCATACCCACCCCCAACACAGACACACACACACACACACACACACACACACACACACACCAAGAACTATCTGGCCCTAGAAGTCAACAGCATTAAGGTTGAAAACTCTTGGGGGTGGGGGGTGTGGTTACTAAAGAAACAGAAGTAGGAGAAAGCTAAGTCCATGGTAGGTAAGGGGTCTACATTGGTGGTAACTCACCTTGTAAGGACCCAGGCTCTGACCAGTTTGAGTCCTGTGCTGTTCTCCATGAGGGGTTGTTCCAAATGCCCAGAGGCCATGGGGCACATGGGGCACCTCCATTCGTCTCTTTCTCCAGAGGTCTCAAGGATGGGAGATGGAGGCTGGGGTAGAGATGGGAGTGGAGAGGGAAGGGGTTGTTGGTTTCTAGGTACATCCAGGGAAAGAAGTGACTCTGAGCTCTGGGTTCTGTCTCCAAAAGTGCACCCTCCTTCCTAAGAATCTCCCCTTCGTGTCCAAAGGGAGCCGAGAATACCTCTGCAAAGGGTTAAGTGTGTCTCTTCTCTTGCTGGCCTGTCTCCCAGGCTAAATGAGGGCTGTTTCATCTCGGATGGATATGAAAGACAAACTGGGCAGATTGAAAACATCTGCACCCCGAGTGAATGGGCCACATGTCCACAGTGCCCTGCCGAGGTTGAGCTCGATCCCTGCCTTTTTGTTTGACTTTGGAGGAGCAACACAAATAAATACAGTAGGCTCCGTTTAAACAAAAGACTCTGATCAATAGAGGTTTGTATAGCTTACGACCTTCAGCCATAAACAGAAATTTGAGGTAAAAACCCACAAATCCCAGATCAATTACCAGATTATTTACCCTTTTGCACTGCTAATGTTCCAATCTGCTGTGCATATTAAATAGGGAGGGAAGAAGAGGATTTATACAGCAGGAGGAGAAAAGGGTGTGCAGGTTTATTAGCTGTAGCAATCAAAGCATGTGCCATACGTTTTCCATATAAACATGGTTGTGGTGATTGTGCAAATTCAACTAAAACAAATTTTGAATTCCAGGACATTTCAGCCAATGTTACCAGTAGCTTTAATAATATTTTCTATTTTTTTAAGGGACTTTAACATCTGCCACAAAACTGTTACTGTATTGTGGTTTGCAGTAAATGGAAATACATATGTTTTGGGGGTCTTGGAAGGGGCACAGGGAGCTGGGACCTGCAGTCTTATCTATGGACCTTGGTGGCTGTGAATCCTTGAGGAAAGGCTCTTCCTTGTGTGGCTCTAGACTCAGTTTCCCCAGGTGTAAACTTGGACTGGGGTGGAAAGTTATGCACTAGCTCTGAAGTGTGGATGATTGCTTAATCTTTTGAAGCCTCTGTTTTCTCATCTGTAAAATGGAAAAAAAATATGGTTACTTTCTGGAGTTGGGATGAAATTAAATAAGAGGCAGCCTAGGAAGGCACAGGCCATGCCTGGGACACAGGAAGCAGCACTGGACAGGCTGCAGCTACTTGCAGTGATATTTGGGAATGAGCTCTCTAAGCAAAGGGCTTGGAGGAAAGGCTGGGAATGAAAGCGCAGGTTCCCCAACGAGAAAAGGAAAAAACATTTCCCCAGCCAGTCACTCTGATGATCCAGCAAGGAGAGGCAAGGGGCAACTTCAGATTACCCCACATCCCCTCCCACCACCCATAAAGGTCCAAATCAGGTGCCGGACAGAAGAACCTGTAGATCTACTCTCTGAAAAGGATGGATGGGGTATTTTTCCCAACAAAACCCTCCACGGGATGCTGTCTTCCTATTCCCACCCCCCACTAATGCCCCTCTGAGGGCTTGGGGCCACGCCCACCCCCTTGGCCTCCAAACTCCAACCCTCAGCCCCTCGAAGGGTGTGGAACAGGCCTCAGTTCATATTTGTTGGGTGACAGGGTCCTTTGGGCTGCTGTGAATGCCTCCCTTTTCTGTGCTGGAGTGTAGACTCCAACCTTTCTGATTTTATTCTCACCCTTCTTTTTCACTCCCCTACTCTGGCCTCCCACACCAGTCACAGAGAAAAGAAGACTTCTCCCATTCCCCGCCTTGCTCTTCCTTCCACTCCTGTCAGCGGGAATGACAGAGACAGATCCACACCTGGAGGTGTTGAGAGGCTGACGTATACAGACTCATAAAGTCACAGCAACATCACTCCGTCCTCATTTTACAGAGGGAGTGAGTGTTAGCGAGATCACTCCTAAACCGCCCAGTGGAGGACAAGACTCTAAACACAGCTTGCCTGGTGCTTAAGGAGTGGGCCAGTGGCTCTGAACTTGAAGGTCATCCAAATCCCTGGGAGGACTTATAAAAACACAGGTCACAGACCTGCTCCGGGTTCCCTGACACGGTGGGCCTGGGGCGCGACCTGGGAAAGTGCATTTCCAAGTTGGCAGCTTTGGTGTGATGAAGCTGCTGCTGCCTATGAGCACACAGTTTGAGAAATGCTAAGGACACTGTCTAAACATAGAAAACTAAAATGATGACTATTTTCATGTATTTCATGCATTTTGGTGAGAGAGTGACTTCCTTTGGAACCGTTTACATTCTATAATTCCTCAAGTATAAGTGATGTAATATATATTATACCTCAAAGTAAAATCCCATTCATCGTGTGTTGGAAACTTTTTCTGGATTAAGGGCTAGGGCATGACAGGGAGGTGCAGGAGTGAAGAAAATGCTTCCAACTTAACTAAGAAGTTTAATTATAGCAGAGGTTGGCTGTTTCTTTAAAAGAAATGTAGTTTCTTGAGTTGTAATTATTCTACACATTATAAAATGTGGAAAGTTATGGGCTGGGGGGAGGAGGATTAGAGACTTGCATTCCTTAGTAATGAACTACATAAGCAGTAAAAGCCAAAGTTAGAGTATTTTTTCCAAACTTTTACTCAATAAATATTCTGTCTCCAAAGGTTCACAAATTCCAAATTAGCAGCGTGTGGATTCATGAAATCCATTCATTTCTCCATTCATGCATCCCACAAACATTTATTGAAGCATCTACTCTGTGCCAGGCATCTGCTGGGTGCCCAGCCAGGGGAGGGGCATGGGGAGTAGGCAGTTAGGGGATGTTGATGTTAAGAGAAACGAGATACAAGCACATCCTTGACAAGCTCGAGGGACAGGGGGAGAGTTGGGGAGCAGATGTGTGTGCTTTTGCATGTGAGGGGGGGGCTGGGCACCATTTCCATGCAAAGGGAATAGCATGTGTTGATAGAAGTGTTCACTGGGGAATTCAAAGGGAGGACAGGCAAATCATATGGCTCAGTCCTTCCCAGACTCTGCCACTGGGGACCTGATTTAAGGGAGGTGCAGTGGCTAAGTATGGGGACTCTAGACCCACATGCCTGTATTTGCTATCTGGCTATTCGTTGAGTTACTCAACCTAGACTGGGACTAATAGAAGTCCAATGGGTACAAGAGGTGGATCCCCTGGTTTCTATCTTTTCTTTGCTCTCTTTTAAGGAACACCATTATGTATATAGGCAGCAGTGTGCGCCCGCGCGCGCGCACACACACACACACACACACACACCAATAATAATAAGGAAGAGGAGCAAGCAGGGCTTAGGTCCCTGCCTGAAGACCTTGTAATTACATTCTCCAGGGCATCTTCAGCTTGATCTCTTATTCTGCAACTCCCTGAAGTGTCTGCCTTGGCCTTCAGTCAATGCCGTCTTGGACAGAACTTTAAGACCCATCCATATCAGTTTGAATGCTTTTAGAAACAAGTAATGGAAATAAATTAGCTTAAGTAGTAAGAAAACGTGCTATTTTGCATAACATGTACTGTCCAGAAGTAGGGCAGATTCAGTGATTGATGTCAATGAGGAATCAGATTTTTTTCACCATTTTGCTGTTCTGTTGTCATCGGTGTTGGCATGTGTTACTCTTAACAGTGGGGAGCATCAGATACTCTTCCCAGGTGCAAGTTATAGGCCTCCTCTTCCATCATTATGACCCAGCCTAGCTTGTGTGTCCATCTCAGAGCAGTTACAGTTAATTGGAAGATGCTATACTCAGCTTGCTTCTCATGGACTGAGACCCAACTCTAGGGCTGAGGGTCAAAGGGAGGTAATATAGCCCGTTAACTCCAAGTGTGGCCCAGTGAGTCAAAGTGATGGGATTCAAATCATCCCTGTGCCACTTCCTGCTAAATGACATCAGACATTTAGATTTCTCTGAACCTCAGTTTCCCTATCTGTATAACAAATTATTATTTGTATATCCACTTCATGGTGTTGTTACAGGGATTAGATGAGCTATAAATGCCTTGGACATGGCAAACACGAGTGGTAGCTATTATTATATTGTTTTGTATCCTAAAAATCCAGATGCTTAGGAAACACAGATGGGGTACATGTTTGGGGTACAGTGGGGCAAAGAGCAGTGCCACTCCACTGTGTCCTCAGCCAGAGCTGATTTCCTGACCCTTGAACTGGGTTCAACCCAGCATTCTGACTCAAAACATCCTGAGGGGGTGGGTGAGGGTTGAAAACCACTGTATTTCTGAAGCAGTTCTTGGCATTCAAAGTACTTCCCCAAGCATTTGGAAATTGTAGCTCTGAGCCCTCCTCCCAGTAATACCACCTCTCCCCAGAGCCCCGCCTGAAGCCCTTCATTATACTGCTTGAGTTTGGGTGGAGATGTCAGCCCCAGGAGACACTACCTCATACAGGAAGGCCCAGACTCACCTGTCTGCCTGTCTCTAGGGGCACACCACCATGGAGAAGTTGTCCTAGGCAGACTGATTTTTGTTCCAGAAGCAGCAAGAAGGCAAACTGAGCTAATCACACCCCATCTTTCCAGGCTCTGAGGACAGGAACCCTTTTGCTTGGAAACTTTTTTACCCAGGAACTGGAGAGGCAGAAGTGAGGATCAGGCTGGCCATAAGGAAGTAAGAACCAAGAAAGTGTTGTACTGAATATGGACCAAAAGTATCCAGAGATGGCTGACATACCTTCCAGTGGATCTGGTCTGCTTTAGTTCATGGTCCTGCCTACCCTAGAGCTGGGGGAGGCAGCACTGGGACAGTCAGATGGGTCTGAAATGGTCACTGAACTGTTTAGTCACCTTTCATTGCTCTGACAGAATACCGAGGGTAATCAATTTAAAAAGAAAATAGGTTTACTTTGGCCTAGGTTTCACAGGTTTTAGTCCATGCTGTGGTCTCTTGACCCTGTTGCTTTAGGCTTGTGCTAGCGCAATACACCATAGCCCATCTGGCAGTGGCACACATAATGGAGAACTGTTCACATCATGGTGTCCAGGAAGCAGACAGGGATGCCAATGTCCCTTCAAGGCCACACCCCCAATAACCTAACTTCCTCCCTCTAGGCTCCACCTTTTAAAAGTTTCACCACTTCCCATAAGCACCATGGGCCAGGGCCCAAGCCTTTAGTATATGGGCCTTTGGGAGAGGATGCAAACTATAGTACCCTTATTAATATGCATGTATTGTATCTGGGTGTAATATGAAAGGCTTCACCTTCCAACTGATGCTCAGATTCAGAATTTCCAAAAACTATGGAAACCCACTGTACTGGAAAGACTTCCCCAACTCACATTAATACCCTCACTTTCTCAGGGTTATGTTAGGTAGTTGCATGACTCTGGTCCATTCATTTGTAAAGCTGAGATTATGACCTCAGGAATGCTAAGGACCCCAGGACTTCTTGCTATGGGTGTGGTCCAGGCTCCACCCTGTCTGACCCACCAACTTGGGGTCAGAGAAGCTCATTGCTGAGCTTTAATATGTTCTGATGTTTTGCACAAGGATGAGATTAACCAGGGAGTTATCAGAACTGTATGGCCGTGCAGATCCCATGTCCCACTTAGCAAGTCTCGATTCCCACCCTCAAGTCTCCTGGGATGGCCATTCAAGTGTGACCCAGCCACCAAGAAGCTCTTCACCTTCACAGCTGGATAACTACCGAGATGGAGAGACAACATTTAGATAATTTTATAGTAAATTAAAACTGCAATTTTATAATACTTAATCTAGTAGTTCATAAGCGGGGACTGTATTTCGTGTGTCTTATGTCATTTTTAAATAATTTATTTTGTCTGTATTTTATTAAACTGTTAATCTGAAATAGATATAATTTTTTAAAACAACGATATTCACATCGAGTTTGAGAAGCACTGACCCTGGGAGTCTTTTCCAGGCCTTTGCAGTGGGGCTGAGAAGCCCCTTCAGTGCTCACCTGAGTCTGGCTCCCACAAATTTGGGTTGCGCTGTGGAGCAGGGCCCAAATGAGTCTGAAGGGGAAACATGAATGTGACTATCTTAAAGGCTCCTGTACCTGAGAATTCATGAAGTTGTCACTTCATTCCACAATATCTCCATGCTTGATAGAATATATAAATCAATTTGCTGTTTTTCGTTTGTTGGTCTTCAGGTTGGCAAGTGACATTTTAACTCCAAGAAGATGCATATAGGGTTTTTAGTTTGCTAGTTGGTTGGTCTGCTTTCCTTGAGGCTTTGCATGCCCTTTGAGACACCATCACATACCCCTGGGAAACAGCAGCCTTCATGATTTTGGGGAATAACTTTGCAGCAGATTTCTATCAGCATTCAGGTCTCAATTTTAGATCTAAAAGCAATTTATGGTCTTTGCATATAGTAGTTAATTTAGTCTTAGCATATAGAAACAAATTCTTATACAGTATTTATTATGTGCTACACAATGTTATAGATGCTTCTTCTAAGTCAGCTCATGCAGTCCTCATAATACCCTTTTAAGATAGGCACTATTAATGTGATTGCCACTTCATGGATGCAATGCTGATGCACAGAGATACTAAGTCACTTGCTCAAGGTCAAGCAGTAGGAATAGGTGATAGAGCTCAGATTTCCTCCAGGCAGCCTGAGTGCCGTTCTGACTTGTACACTCTGTGGTCTTCCCACAGCCTCCCACATGAGGCAATCTCAGGCTGTGTCAACTCTATCAACTACCAGCTTCATGAAGAGAATCCACTAGCCCAAGACCAAAGAATTATAGGGAAGCCAAAGTAATATACATTTGTACATTAGATTCTTCTCAGATTAACTTGATGGGGCTATAAAAACAGTAAAGAGTTCAAGTTGTAGTACACCTCCTGCTGTACATTCTGCTTCTCAAGAGATAGTCTCCAGTTGTCCCCAAGTGGAGAAGAATTGTATTTGAGAGTATCCACTTCAAGGCATCCTGGCTAGAGCAATGTGCTGGAAACTCAGGGAAAATTTTATAGCCACAAGGACACCCCATCAATTCCACTAAATCTTTTGGCCATGCCTGATTTTGTCATGGCTGTGAAGATTCCGCCTTTGTGAATTATCCACATGCCAACCCACATCAGTATTTGATTTGGTGTTTCAAGCATTCCATTTGGTTTTGAAATTAGTTGAAGAGGATGCTATTTAGGGGCCATGTGAAAAAATATATAATCTGTCCCGTGCTTATGAAAAAAAAGATTGCTATGTTCTGATTAACTGCACGTGATGCTAAGATATATCCCCATGAAAATGACCTCCATTTGCAGCCAGATTTTGATTTGCAGGCTGGGGAAATAAATTCCACCTCATTGGTTTTATGTTTCTCCCACCGTTTGTCTATTCATTTGCTAAACATTTATTGAGCACCAGCTATAGACAGGTCCATCTCTAGGTGCTGGTACAGAGGAAGAGGGGAGACCATCCCAGGAGAGAGAAGCCTTGCTCTCTGCCCTTGAGTGGTTCACACTTTTGACAGGAAGACAGATGTGTAAAGATACAATGGTAGTGCAAGGTACATGTAAACCCAGACCCACTCTATTACAGGCCCCAGATTAATTTATTTTCTAATGACTTAGTTACTTAGGTTATTGCAAATACCAGGTTGTACTGTCTAGAAGTCAGTAACTGAACAATTATTTGTTATTTATCTTCAAAGGACTGAAAATCCAATTGGATGCCAATGAGGATAAATGTATTGGAACGAATAGACGTGATTCCATTTGTATACTCGATACTTTCATGTTAGAAACAAATCCAACAAGCCAAGGCCACAACACATTTCCTTAACACACCTGCATCAGCAACAATCTCTCTTGTTGTGTCCACTTCACAAACATTCACCTTTACAACTGAAATGCTTTGTGGCAACAACTTCCAAAGACAGGCAATACCTTCTGGGAAGAAGTTAAATGACTTGCTTAAGGCTACACAGCTAGTAAGAGACCAGAGTCTCTAAATCAGGTCTTCTCTTTCCAGAAGCTGTGTCCTCCCCAGTTCATCATGCTACCCTAGCTATTTATCAAATACCTATTATTCATTACACACCGGGATTAGTATGGATTCATCTTTCCAATGTCTAGATGCTAGTTTATCTGGGTCACCTGAGGAGTCATTTATGGCTATAAGTAAGTGGCCATTCTATACCCAAGAGAAAAAGGCTGGTTGTAATAACATTCACGATAAACCCTTTAGACCCTGTAGAACCTTCCAGACCAGCTGTCCATGGTGTACTCCATCCCTGCTTCCTGGTTACATGACCTTGACATTCACTCTTGATCTTTTAGATGGTAATTAAAGTAAAACAAACAAACAAACAAAACACAGGGTCTTTTTTTTTTTTTGGATTTGACTTAAATGGGAAACTCAACTCAGCTTTTTGAAAGTCAAAGTGGCCTTTGTATTTGGGAATTAACTTTTTACACCACCCGGGGGGTACTTATTACTCATTGGATACTTTTAGGAATTTAAATGTGATCGATTAATTGATGGTAAAAATTATATTATGTAAATGCAAATTCAGAATTGAGTGCAGTGTTCATAGTGGGCCTGAAAACATTTTAAAAGGCCACGTTAGGCCTGAGGAAATTGGAAATTGTAGTCCTTGCTATTAGAAAAAAAAAAAAGAAAGAAAGACTGAAAGAAAGAAAAAGTGAATTTGCAACAAACTTGGTAATGAAGGCCAGAATTTTTTTTCTTTCCTTTTTGACAATGTTATCACAATCTGTTATCATCATCTAACTGTACCATAGAAACGCCAATGTAAAGGAATCAGGCAAGCTTTTGTTCAACCCTTTTTGTTAGAAATCCTGCTTTATAAGTCTTATCAAGCTTATAAAGCTCATAAATACTGGGACTCCAAACAACTTAGGAAGATAGAAAGACAAAAAAACTGAGAGAAAAGAGGAGTGGTGATAAAATGAAACTGAAGAGGGTAACACAAAAGACTCTGGAGCCATTAATTTTTATAGCTGATGCAGGTACTAATATTTTATGAAGTTTGGAAATACGGGTATGAAAAACACCCTAATATCTGCCCCTTGTTCTCTTTCTGTTGTTTTAATATGGAGATAAGCCACTCATATTTGTAACTTGCACATGGGCTTATTGCACTTAAGCACTCTTATGATGGAAATGTTTTGTCTGTTGGAGTTTTCCCTGGTCAATGGCCTTTTGTTTCTGTTTGGCTTGCTTTTTCACCTTTTCACAGATTATTTCATGTACCATTTCTTTCCTTTGTTCCTGGCTTTTATTTTTTTTTCTTTTGTTTCATTTGCTGTTTTAACTTATCAGAGCTTATTTCCAGTTAAATTGCAGCAGAGTTTATGTTTATAAGTTTTTCTCCATTGTACTGCCTTCAATGTGATGTCTCCATTTAAATGTAGATTTTGACTTTACACTGGGGAGATAGGTGAGCACCTTTCCGCTGCAGAATTAACATCAAGGTGAAAATATGAGCTTGAGATAGTGCTATGTTTCCTTAATCAGAGCCCTATGAATCCAGTTCAAATATTGAAGCCATTTATTCACAGGTGCCTTGTACCCCACAGGGAAAAGTAGCACCCATGTCAGATCCATATATTTACTGAGGCCACAACACAAAATTTTAGGTCATGGAAATCAAATGCTAAAGGGTAGCACCCAGTCCATTATAGATACCAATCTGGCCAGCAAAAGCCTCTGCTATGACCTCTTGGAATTAATGATAGCCATGACCAGAAGGGCACATTTGAGAGCAATTCATACTTTGCTTCTTTGCTTAGGAGTATTTGATACGGAATAAAAAGGTGTACACTCCAAACAAGAGACTTCATCATGTGTCAACCGTAACGCTGCTTGAATCATACATAACCCCGACCCCAGGTCCAAGTGGTTGGTGGTGCTTATTTTCTTTTGTTTTGTAGTTTTTAGCTATACTGTGGTGTTCATTTTAGTGATGGAAAAAAATTCTTATTTTACCCTCTTTCTTCTGCTCCACTTTATTGATGGTCTATTAAAGAGGAGGAATTAAATATCCCTACTCAAGTCTAGATAACTTACATAAACATATACATATTCATATACATATACATATTCTTTTAAAGCTGTTCACAAGCCAATCCTACTCCTGATTGACATTAATCTGGAGCTTTTTGTACCAAATAATTCAATGGAAAAAATGAATAAGTGTGTCAGGAAATCTCCAAAAGTCCCCCAGGCTATAAGGATAATTGTACTTGTAGAAGTGTATATCCTGATTTGGTTTACCAAAAACACAGTACCCAATTTGTTGCAATGCCCCCAATAGAACCCTGATAGTTCTATAAAAGGCTGGTTACCAGCTTAAATTATCCAGGGCATTACTCTACTACTGTGTACATGCTGTGTCATTTCCTCCAGCTTATTTAGCCTCTCTGGGCCCCGCCTTGTCCTTCAGTAAGCTGGAAATAATAATCACGCTTAACACCATGAGTTATTTAAAGGATAGCTTCGTTTAACGCAAAGACAGTGTTGGAAACAGTGCGAGCCCAAATAAGTACTCAATAAATATTGGAAATTTATGCACCTACACACATGCTCACATTATGTGTAGATGGAGAATCCTCTTGTAGGGTCTTCTGAAGCCAGAGAGAAGGTAACCCTACAGTCCCACGGCATTTGGTTCTCGGGAGACCCTGATACAGAGGAAATGGGAAAATGGCAGAGGCATAAAGTTGAAAGCTGAAGAGCTCCGCAGCAAGTGGAGAGGAAGGAGAGAAGTATTTTAGTGAGGGCCCTCGGTGCCAGACTTAGCTCAAAGCCTTCAGGATCTCCAGAGAAATTTGAGGCTGAGGAAATAGAGATCCCCTTCCCACTTTGAAAGTCAGACAGAGCAAGCCATGGTTTGCACCTCATCTGGCCTAAACATGCAGTTTGCAAATGGAGGCCCCGGGCACCCTGAGCTGTGGAGGCCTCATGTTTATTTAAGGACTCAGTTCCAGGCCGTCTCCCAGACGTGAGGTTCGCCACAATAGTCAGCTGTTGATATTCGGATCCCATGAGCATTATAATATGTTTAAAATTGCAACACTTCTAAAACCAGATGTTCTACATAAACTGCACACGAGGGGAAAAAAGACAAAAAGAAAGAAAGGAGGAAGAAAAGAGGACAGGCGTATCTGTCACTTGGCATAATGCTGAGCGCTTCAGGCTCGCCGAAAATTCAGGACAAATTGAAGTGAGCCTCATAAAGCTTGTTCTGGGTTTTCTTCTGCAGAAAAGATTAAAAGGGAATCGATGGCTTTAACAGAGAGGAAAGCTCCAGCTCAGTAAAGATGGAAAGGGAGCTGCAGCTAGGGAAGATCACAGCTGCAGTTGTGGATGGGTCTGAGGCCCTTCCATGTGGCAAATTTGTAGGGCATGTGTGGATTTCACTGCTTTGCAGTGCTCTCTGCCGTTCTCTGTGGATCACTCCATTTAAACAGACAGCCTTTGTTTCCTTCCTAAGAGTTCCTTCTCAGTGGAAGGGGCGCTTGTGTGGGCTGTTGTTTGGGAAATGTGTACGTGCAGGTGCTCAGATGGTTCGGAGTGGACCTTTTGAGGCTGATTGCCTGCATTCAAATCCCAACCCCAGGGCTTGGTGAATGGCCATGGCTAAGTTCCTCCCTGGCTTCAAATCCCAACCCTACCACTGAGTGAATGTGCAGGGATCAGTTAGGGATTAACGGTCCATGACTCCTTAGTGACGTGAGGACTTCCATGGCACCTAATGAATAAGGGAGATAAAGTATTCAGCATGGTGTTTGATGCACAACAAACACTCCATTTTAGAAACTTTATGCAGAAGATACTTTTTCCCCCAATCCAGACCATGTAAGACAAACTTGCTTTCAGAGAAATCTTGGCAACTTTGCATTCTCCCCTGGGATAATTGGATAATTTAGGGTGTCCTCAATCAGTCCTGAAATCACTAGTCCACACAGTTGGAAATGATGGGTTTGGGGAGAAATGGAGCAGGGGCATGGCGTAATGGAAAGGCGGCATGGGCAGACAGACGTGGGTCCGTGCCCGGACTCTGCACCTCTCGAGTTGTGTGGCCCCCTCATGGAGCCTCAGCTCTGCAGGACCTCCAGTTCTACATGGGTCCTGGTAACACTCCTGTTTCTCAAAGGAGCTCGCTTAGGCTGAGTGGCTTGAACACTGGACACAGGACACGCTCAGTCAGCCTTATTTCTTTTATTCCATCATCCATATGACTCTTGACATCATGTTTTTATACATCTATCAAATTACTTCTGCCAAAGTACAGAATTTATCAAAGTATATTCTTTTTCCTCATATGCCTCTGCTGATTACCAGTCAACCAACCAGACAATCAATACAATGAATAAACACAAACAAAATAAGGATAAACAAACAAAAATATCCAAGCAAAACCATTAACAGTTATACACTGGCTTTGTATAAAGCTTCCCTGCCCCATCCTGACCTTTGACCCCACCACCCTGTAACCAGCCACCTCCCTCCAAACGTCTCCATGTTCTTCACCTATTGTTTGTACTTCATGTCACAGTTTGAGTTCACAGTTTGGTCATGCCTCATCTCAGACTTATTTCTAGAAAGACTTCTCAGTGTTTTAATGTCTGATAGTATTCAGTGCTCACCCAGCCCAGCCCAAAGTTTCTTATATTATACTTTCCTATTTAATTTTCTCTTTTATTTGTCTGTAAATACCTTGAAGGAAAGAGTGGTGTGCTATTCACCATATTACCCCAGGGTTTAGTACAATGCTGTTCCTTAGGAATTTGGTAAACGCATGAATGGAGGAAGGGATGGATGAATAATGGATGGATGAATGACTGGATAGATGGATGGACAACTGAACAAATGGATAGATAGATTGATGGATGGATAGATAGATTTATGGATGATGAAAGAATGGACAGATGGATTCATAGATTAATGGATGAATGGATATGGATACATAGATGAATGAGTAGAAGGAGGATGGATGGATAGTTGGATAGATGAATGAATACATGGATAGGTCAGTAGATGGATGGATGGATGGATGGATGGACGGATCATCTGGGAGTGTGAACATGAGTACTTGAACTCAGCTACATTTCTATCAGGTTAGATTTGGGGGTATCACCCAAGGAATCAAAAGTGGTAAGAAATTGACTGTAAGGTCAGATTTTCTTCCTTTTAGTCATTGAACTCTATCATCAGCAAGTTCGATTCTCCTGTGTGGCCTACTTGTCTTATACATCTACTCTGCCTACTTCTCCAGCCTCATTGCTCATACTGGCTTCTTTCTCCTCTGTGCCAAATACTCACCAGCATCCTCTCAGTTATTCCCCATCTGCAAGGTCTCCCTGACCATAAGCTATATTCTACTTGAACTTTCACCTGACTCCTACTCATCCTCTTGGGTTGTAGCGAATTATTCTTAACTTACCCTGCCTTCTCCCCTAGTCTCTGAACTAGGACAGGCCTCTCTGTTTGTTTTTACAGCCCTTCTCATGTTCAACATAGCACTTACCACGATTCTAATTATGTAGGAATTGGTGTGATTATTGGTTTAACATCTGCCTCCTCAACCACAGTGTAAACTTGAGGGACCAAGTTGGTAGATTTCACTGCTGTAACAACAAGGCATCATCAAGGGCTGACAGGGAGTGTGAATTTAAGACATAGTGCTTGTCATTGAAATTAGTATCTTAGAAGTAGGAGTCCATGAATTCTGTAATACTGTCTGTAAAATGCAGGATTGGTATTTGGTTGCCACAGTTAGCAGTGTACCAGTTGTTAATGGTATGCATCCACTCTGATCCATCAGATCTGGTTGGTTAGAGAGATAGGCCTATCTCCGATTTTATATCAGCTATGCACAGGAGTCTATAATAGATCCTTACACCTCCCTTCCCAGATGAAGTTAGGATCTACCACTCTGGAGTCTGAGAAGGATCCACTTCCTACAGTCCCTGTGATGTGCAAGCCTGTTTTCCATCTGTGCCTGCCTTGTGTGTGTCCCTGACACACGCATCCTTCACAGCTGTGTGTTACACATGAAGAATATTCTGGGTTGCTTGAAATCATCAATGATTCATGCCTAAGGAATGAGTGGGTCACCCAGAAAGATACATGTGTAGCAGAACAACACGGGTAAGTGTTTCCTTCCTTTGAGGAAGAAGCTCTGCAGAAATGTCTGGGGAGAAACAGACCTCAGTGGCCTACAGGACAGATGTGGGTGTCCGCCTCAGCTGTCATCAGAGTGTCAGGCAGAGGAGGGGCCAGATGGCCAGCTGAGCAGCTCTCTTTCTAAAAGGAGAGTGTGTAGCCCAGCCCTAACTTGGTTCCCTATCCCCCATGTGGAAGGGAAAGATCACCAATAATAAGACAGCAAGTCCCGTTTACTGTGGACCAGGCACTGTGCTAAGTGCTCACCAGGCATTTGTTCATTATTTTAATCCTCACCACCCCCCAGCAAAGTTCAGCCCTGTTACCATTCTCCTTCCCCACTTTCCACACAGAAGACGTGGAAGCATGAAGAGACTCAGTGCGTCACCAAAGTTTGCACACCCAGCAAGAAGCAAGACAGTGGACTCAATGTCTGTGCACCCCCTGAGCCCATGGTTTCTTCTGTCTGCTATTGCCTTGACACACACCAACGTTTTTGAAAATCAAAGAAAAGGGAAAGCTTTCTGGCAACTCAGCAAAGGCAATTATGAGCAAACCAAGACTATGCTTGGTAAATACATACGTCTGGCAGGAGTGGGCTGCGCGTGTGGGAAGAAAAGCAAAGCAGGTTAGAAATGCTGACTGGGTCACGGAGGCACCGTGACTAGAAGGGGCTCTAGACTCAACCCTCCTGACTGTGTGGAGCCTGGACCCATTCTGAACAGCAGCATAATTCTTAAAGAATTGTTTGTTGGAGTAGGCTGCTGGGAGAGCATAGAGGTAAGGATGCCAGCAGGAGGCTCTTACTATACCTTATTTGAGGAACCCCAGACTCATCCTCTTCTCCTATCATGGAGAATAAAATTGCCCAAGACACTGATGCCAACTCCTTGCCAAGACATTAAAGATCATGTGCAATGTGGCATTGCTTCTTTCTTTAGCATCCTCTAAGGCCTTCTCTTCTCTCTCCCCTGTGACCCTCATGGTTGCACAGATTTGCTCCATACATCAGGAGCGGTCCTCATGCCACTCTGTTCCTAAAACTCACTCCTCTTTGGAGCACCAGCTCCTATCTGCCTCATGCACTCCAGCCTTACATCAACTCCACTTCCTCCCAGGATGTCTCCTTGATCCTTCTAATTGGATGGTCGCCTTTCAGGTACCCATTACTCTTTTTTCTTTTGCTAACACTTCACTTATCATCACTGTGTTAGTTAAATAAATACCCAGTAGCTTCATTAGCTTCCCTCCTCTCCCATCTCTTCTTTCTCTTCTCCTCCTTTCTCTCTCTCTCTCTCTCTTCCCCCCTCCCCCAAGTCTTATGATGACAAAGATAGTGTCTCTCTTTTCATTGTCATATTCTCTGTGCTTAGCACAGTATTTGCTGACTATACAAGAATGTGGGGCAGACCCAAGACTCCCAGCCTGCAGGTGTGGAGTAGAATGTTGTGGTTTTGATCAGGACAAGTAAAAAGAAGAACATGGAAGCTGGACTTGGAGCATAGCCTTGGGTTCCACAGCCAGCCATGGCCAACTGTCGGTCACAGCAACAGGAAGCAAGACTTGGTGACTGGCAGCTAATTGACCCAGTCAGCCATGCCAGCCCTGAGAAAGGAGGTTAGCAACACCTCCCACAGGGCTAGGATGAGATACTCCACCTCTGACCACAAGAGCAGCCGTGCCTAGGCACTTTGGCCCCTTGCTCATCTTGACTAAGTCAACCTGCCTTGGCAAAAGCTCCATCTCACTGTGGTAGCAACAGTCGCAGACAGACATGTTAGAAATTATATGAGCCAGACTGGCCCTGTATAAATGTCCAAATGAAGAGATACTTTCAAATCTGATTTTTTTGAGTTCTTGCATGATAGAAGATATCTGTCTTTATATTTGAATGATAATGTGACTGGTTGTAAATTTTAGGTGTCACATTTTCTTTCCCTGCGGGTGTTTGATGCATTGCCCCACTGTCTTTCGGTATTGAATTATCACTGACATGAAGTCTGAAACCAGCCTGAATTTTTTTGGTCCTTATTGATAACTGAATTGTCATGAGATTCTCACTTTTTCTTGGCAACTTGAGAACCAAGGAAGTATATGTCTCAATATTGATTAATTCCTATCAGTTTTCCTGGGGCACATTATGTTCTTTCTTAAGTTACATCTTTGAAAATATATTTCTTGTACTCATATGGTTGGATTCTTGTTTTAGACATAAGAATTGTGTTGTTTAGTCACTTTTGTCTTCAAGACCTCTAACCCCTTTAACACTATAAAATTGTAAAATTAACATATTGTTTTATTTTAGGAAAACACTCTTGAACTATGTCATTGAATGCCTTTTCTTTATTTTTAAAACTTTCTCATGTATGTCAGTTATACATAAGCTTAACATACATCAATTATGTCACAATCATCTTTTTCACTTCACCCCATTGTCATCATTTTATCTTGAATGCTTTAACTCTTTCCTGTAATTATTATGTAACTTTACATTCACCTCAAGTCTACCTTCATGTTCTCCATGTTTGTTTCCAATTCTGCCTTTAGCGTCTTCTAAAAAATTATTGATTTCTGAGAAAGTTTTGTTTCCTTTTACTCAGCTTTCTTAAGATTGACCAACACACTTCTCATCTGCTACTGTTGTCTCATTTATTCATTGATTCTTTGTAGGTCTTCTGGTTCATGTCTCATATGACCCCAAAGCCTCATGTGGGTATGGCGAGGCTTTTGAAAGGTGACTGAATCATGGAGGAACTCTGGCTAAATGTGATGTGGGGAAGGTGGGGCCTGGTTGGAAGAGGTGGGTGACTGGAGGTGTGGCCTGATACAGTGTATCTCCTGTCCTAGCTCCTCCCTTCATTCTCTACTTCCTGGCCAGCATGACATGAGCAGTTTTTGTCTGCCAGTCACTTCTAACATGCCTTCCTCCTTGGAGCTGGCCAAATATGGACTAAAAACATGAGCCAAAATAAGGCTGTCCTCTCTTCATTTGTGGGTGCCCAGTGTTTTCTTGTTCCAGTAATAAGACAGTGACTAGAACAGTAAGTCAGCTTTGAGGTTTCATTTCCTAGAGTTCATCTGTTGATTAACCTGTTAGAATAGTTGGCAAAGTGTGTACAATTGCCACCACCAAGTTCCCTGAGACAGGGTCTCATGAGATCATGCTTACTCAGAACATTCCTGAGTAGGATCCTGATCTGCCTCACAGGTAGAAAAGAGTGTGTAGGATTTGGGTTGCAGTAATGCCCTTGGCCGAGTCAGGCCTGCCATGGGTCATTATCCAGGGTGAAGGATGGAAAAGCTACACTATGGTCAACAGTGTCACTATCACCTAAGAGTTGCTGGAAATGGAAATGCAGACTTTCATCCTCCGCCCCTGACCTACTACATGTGAATCTGCATTTTCATAAGTTCCCAGGTGAGTTATGTGGACATTAAAGTTGGCAAAGCACTATCCTGAGAGACCTTGCCGGCAAAGGTATTTACTGCTGAAGACATCCTCTTCCGATGTCTTAAAATGCCCATTTTTATCAACACTCTGTGAAGACTATCTTAGGAAAACAGCTCTCAGCTCGAGAGAGAAAGCCCATGGCTCTCTGTGAAGTTCCCAAGTTTGATGATATTTTTCAAAGTGTGAATCCTTGTCAGGCTGAGATTTATTGCCATTTGAAGAGGAGAATGGTCACTGGAGTGAACATCCTGATCAATAATTCAAATTAAGAAATCCCATTTTTAACGCTCACACCACAGCAAAGTGACGACAGGGCCCAAGTTATAATTATTACAAACTTCAGCTAAGAGAGATTCCACTTGGATTCCTGCAGCCACCGAAAGAGAAAGATGAGAAAAACCACTCCATTTCCCTTAAGAGACTGTGCTTCTTTCAGACATGACCAATGGTTTGTATTATCCCTGCTGGAATCATCCATCGTGTGCTGTATCGTATTTTGAAAGAGTGTGTACTCGGTCTCTGGTAATGAAGATGAAGACACCAGGTTGGGAGTAGAATATGAAGCTCGCAAGCACAACAAATTGTTTCCTGAAGATCCAAATCTATCTAACATCCTAAATGTTATTTTGAGACGTTCCAGTCTCTCGGCTGTGATTTGTTTTCCTAGAGGGCAGTTCAAGAGAACATGGGTTTCCAGAGCACCATGAGTGATGGGTGTTACACGGAAGGAAGATCTGCACAGCACAAGGCAGAGATAAATGTGGCGACTTTTTCAGGGTGTCTGTGCTCCAGGACACATGACCTTTGGCCACATGCCACGGAGGAACCCTCCCACTGGGGGTTGAAGGACCCAGATGAAGACGTTCAGAGGCATTTTTCTGTATTGTACCTGTGTGACAGAGCCAATATAGTTTGTAGATAATAAAAACCCGGAACATAGATCTGTGGTTCACTGTTTGCAGCACCAACTTTAAAGTGTCGATTCCCCACCCCACTGCCTTCAATACCTTCCCTGCTAGAAATGGAATGATCTCCTGTGAAAGCAAAGCAACCCATACTGTCTTAAAGTCAATTCCTTCCCACTCTTTCATCCCACTTGTCTTTCTCGATTTACACCAGTGAAGAACCCAACCATACTATTCCCTATCTTGCATCATCTCAACATATGCATGCTTGGAGCAAGGCCCTTAATCCATTTAATGGACTTGGGGGCAGATACTACAATTGTCTGATTTTATAGGCTCACAGAAGGTTAGTCACTTTGCCCAGATCACTTGCCTCAGCTTCTGAGTGTCAGAATTCGAACCTGAGAAACTTAATTGCAGATTTTATGTTCTTACCTGCTGTACATACAGAACTACTTTTCAGATGATTGTACTGAAGATGAGCAGATGCCCAAAGATTTTTCGTGGATTAGAATAGAACAGAAAAACACAAAGCTAAAGGAGTACAGAGTGCATCTGGGCTTATCTTGGGAGGAGCCCCTGAAAGGAGGGAAGGGCCTGAGGCAGGCATGTGGAAAGCACCAGCATCCAACCCCCATCCTGGTGATAGTTCCATATCACACATGTGATGGCCATGTGTATGTTGTACATACCATGAGGAATGCTTTCATCTACAAGAATGGTAAACCTGATTCCAGAGCTTTAAACAAATGAGGATTTAATGTCCCTCTGTTGCATGCAGTCCAGAGGTAGGGGTTTATCATTTTAGTCTAACACAGTGGTTCTCAGTCAAGGATGATCCATCTCGCCTCCACCCAAGCAGGTCACTTGACAACAGCCAGATACATTGTTTTGTGGTTGTCACAAATTGAGAGACACATTTTTATTTTGGTACTAGGGATCGAACTCAGGACTTTGCACTTTCGAAGCAAGCTGCAGAACCACTGAACCTGCGGAGGGGGGGCGGCGGGCAGAGACACATTTTTGATTGCTGCTTAATCCTACTGGCACCTAATGAGCCAGAGCCAGGGTTACCACTAACCATTCCATAGTGAGCAGGGCAACTTTCCACCACAAAGGATCATCCCAACCCCAACATCATGTCCTGAGGCTGGGAAACATGAATCTCACAGGAAATAACATCAAGTCTCATGTGTCTGGGCTTTGCCTCGTGGCCCCAAATGGGCTGAAGAATCTCATCCTCATTCAAGGTAGGAAAGTAGGCATGTGAGACAAGACAAGGTGCCTGGTGTTGCTGTGCCTTCTCCATTTATTGGGGAAAGAAATTCTTTCCCAGAAGACGGAGAAGGCTGCCACTTCCATGTAACCAGCCAGAGCAAGGACATCCAACAAGGATCTGGGGCAAACAGTGTCTTCCCTGGGACAGAGAAGGCGCCTATCCCAAACAAACCTAGGGTCTGCTCAGCAGTAAGAAGAACAGGGGGCAGCCCACACCTTGTGTGTGGCATCAGGCCAGGATTTCCCACTGACACTGTTTCCAAGTGCAATGGTTCTTCTTCCGCTCAGTCCTGCAGAGCTCATCAAAAGTGCAGAGCAGTACCCTCTTTAATGGTGCTAGACCAAGCAGGTTCCTCCAC
Organism: Heterocephalus glaber; assembly: GCF_053883595.1. Lineage (NCBI taxonomy): Eukaryota > Metazoa > Chordata > Mammalia > Rodentia > Bathyergidae > Heterocephalus > Heterocephalus glaber. Next base: position 7,371,091 of record NW_028258137.1, read on the forward strand.
CTGCCAGGACCTCTATTTAAGGGAGGTCCCCTCTCCCCAAAGCACATGTTTTCAAAGCTTCTTTCCCCTTGATAAATTGTCTGAGCAGAGACATATTGAATTATTTATCTGGACTCGGAAAATCAGCATGGAGTATTCTCAGTGTGGCTGGGGTCCAATTTTTGAAAACGTATTTGTTGAGCAATAAATAACAATATTATTCCCAACCTCCTTTTATTTGATTCATTCATTTAACCGATATATCGTAGGCTCTGGCTGGAGGTGGTACGCTTTGGACATGGTAAATCTTCTAGAGTGAAAGCAGTCTGAAGGCAGACATCATATCCTCTGTGACCACAATGATATCCCATAGCCTGGCATACAGAATGGCTGGAGGTTAGCCTGCAATGTGCTTGTTGAATGAATAAATGAACGAATGCAATGTTATCTTCACAGGGACTGTATTCTATTGGGAAGTGGATACAGCAAGTAGGCAGACTATGATGATGTGCTTCACAGCAGTGTCAAATCTACTGGGATAGTCATATATTCCAGCTGTGACTGGGCCTCAGGACCTCAAGGGCCGATTTCCAGAAGGGAGGGATTGATCTAAAATGAAACCAGAAATATGGAGAATTGTAAACAATGCATATGTGCTGTGCTCTCAACTCAGTTACCTACCCTAAAGCATCTCCTCCCTTATCCATATTAGATTTGTGGAACATAAATATACATTTATTTAAGAAAGTAAAACTACAAACATTTTAAATTTTCTCCAGATTCGAACAATTTGTGAGTGCGGGTTTTAAGCTCCATATTCTTGCCTTCCATATACATCAAGGTACCTTTTCTTAGGGCCTCACTACCCTCCAGAAGCAGAGGAGAAAAGACATGCTTGGTACTCACAAGGCTCCTGGAGGCTTTTGCTGAGGCTCCTCTGTGAGTGGATCAGGGGAGATCCCAGCAGCCAGCAAATGTGCTTGCACTTCCTCCACTTTCCTCTCCCCCATGTCATCCTTCTCGACCTCCACGTTCTGGCAGGACATTGTCCAGGAAGCTGTGACCTTCTCCTTAGTGATAGTTGAAGGTGGAAGACCATCCTGACTTCTTGCATGAAGTTCTCTCCTAGGATGCTTTTATGATGTTTTTGGTTGGGACCATTGCCCTGAGGCTTCTGTGGAGGAGGGAGGCAGGATTCTCTCTGCAGAAAAAAGGAACATGCACACTCAAGGAAGGGTCCATTCCCAGGTGTGGTTTCACCAAGTGAATGGCTCATGGCTCAGATTCAGCCTGGTCACACTTGCAAAGTCTTTGTTGACTACTGGCCTAGAGAAGAGAGCCCTGCTCTCCCCATGACTGTCCATGTTATCGCTGCCCAGAGGAGACCAGGAGACACTTGGATTTATCCTATCCATCCTTCATGGTTATCCATGAGCACTTTCGTTCATCCATTCTTGTTCACAATATTTCTTGAGTACCTAAATGGATGTGGTGTACATGATGGTGACTAAGCCAAGCCCAGCAGTCCCTGTCGTGATGTCAGAAGGGAGGTCACTTGAGATATTTGAGATATCTGAGTGTACCAAAGGGTATCAAGACATAGAGGTGGCAAGTGAATGGCCCTGTGCTGTGGGACACTCAGCAGTAGCTCTGGTGTATGCAGAAGTTGGGTGGCGGGCGAGGGGTGCTCCTGGAGAAATGACACAAAGACAAGGATAAGAAATGTGGAAGTAGGAAATAATGACAAGGACTCCCTCATTTGCCTGGACTAATTAACTGGACTAATGAAGGACTTTTGGGGGAGGTCTCTCCCTGACCCTCGTCCCCCTCCTGCCCCACTGGTTCACTGGTGGGTTTCAGAGCTTCCTCATGCTCTCCTTTCCAGCTCCCACTGGCCTCTCACCCACCCCCTGTTCTGCAGCCACTCCCCACCCTCTGCAGTGAAGGTATTCTTACAGCCAAAAGTGAATCAAGTAACTCACTCCTTGCACAAACTCTCCCACAGCTCCTGTGGTTCATGTGGTACAGTCCCTTCCTTCCTCCGTACCCTATGAAACTCTCCATTTCTATAACATTGCTCTTCCTGAATTTATCACTCTCTTCCATTCTATTGCAACTTTGAACATGATGTTCTCCACGCCCCTTTCGCTTTTACTCACCTGACGAGCACTTTTGCATCTTTATAGGGCCGGGGCATGAGTCTCCATCTCAGCCCACCCAGTTATCCAAAAGTTCCTGGGCCATCAGATCATGGTTGTTGGGAGCCTTGCATCCCTACTAGACTGTGGGTGCCTTCCTCAAGCATGAGGACACTGTTTTATTATTTTTTTCCCCAGATCTCTGTCTGAAAGACAATAGGGAATCAATAAATAATTAAAAGAAATGTGACTTTTTATTGCCTTCAAGAAATATTCACTATAAGACACAAAATTAGTAGAATTTTGTTTTCAAAAAATGAAAGCTACTCTTGCAGGCAAATCTTATAAATGTTTATTAAATGCTGAAAACCTTTTTATGAGCTGAAGACTGATTGCATTTGGCTTTTGATTTTATGATACATACTTTACTTTTAAAAATTAATCATCAGGATAGCAGTGCCTCTGCCAGGGTTTCTTGCCTAGAGATTTTTCAAGACCTTTGAAGAACACCAAGATAGGCATGTTTTAAGAGCACCATATAGACACTAATTTACAAAAAGCATCAGCAATAGAAAGGTCTTGCCAAAGGCTTTCTTTTCCAGCATGCTGCTTGGAGAGTGAAGTTGAGAAAGTTGGATTTTCCTGTGGATGGAAGGAGAAGGCTGTAAGTCAAGGGAAAGGAGCAAGCCAGCTTCACCCTCGCTGCTGGACAAGATTGGCACAGCCCTAGAAGAAAGATTACTTGAAAATTCACCAACTGATCGGGACATTAATCTGCTATCAAAAATGAAAATGGCACACAGTATATATAGTATTGTACTTGGTACCACTGTGATTGATCACTTTACAAGATCAATTTATCTTCACCACTTGTCCCTGTGGTGCAGGGGTACTCACTGCTGAGCTGGAAGCTCTAATAAACTTGAACTTTACAATAGCAACAGGAAATTAAGTGGAGTCATTTAAGGAGACAACATCTCCTTCATCAAGTCAACAGTAAGGTTCCACAGAGCTGGCAAATCTTTTGAGGCATGTGGTGACTCAACAAAACTATCTTTGATAACTCACATAATTGACCAGGCACGACACGTGTTTGCCCAAAGTTCCCAGGAAGGCACCTAAGAAATTGTTGTTTTGTTCCTGATCTCAGACCCACGCCAGCTTCATCAGAGGGTAATTTTGAATTGGGACTGCTGCTGTTGTTCATAGTGATTCAAAACACATTCAAAACGTTTCCCATTGAAGTTGGAAAGAATAAATAAGGCTTAAGGCTGACATTTTTTTCTGACCCTTACACGAGACCTTTAAGAAATTTAAGGGGATTGATGAATTGGGATCAGGAGAATAGAGTTTCTCACCCTAGTATGCAGTCTTAGTGAAGACATTTTAACTCCCCAGGTCTCTGATTCATCACCAAAAATGTGAAAAGATAGGCTCAAAGATCTGGATGCCCCATCTCTGCTCTTCCTTGTGTGAATTCTTTTGGAGACAAGAGATAAGGTTGCACATTGAATAACATAATTCCACCCTTACCACCCTTCTATCCCCCACTGGGAAGGCCAGATAAAAGTTTGATGTAGTTCATTCAACCTAGGACCTTCTTACTGCTACGTGGGGAAGGGAAAGGTGCTAGAGATACCGAGAAAGATGAGAGCTCTAGGTCGAAAGCATAAGCTACTTTGACCCTAGATGACCTCTTCCTATGTGTGATTTAGTTGCTCCATTCATCAAAGGAGTCAGTCACCTCATGCTCCCACGCTGGGGTGTGGGGAGGCATGAGGATCAAATGACAAAAAGGCCCAAAGGTGCTAAACCAAAAATGCTCATCAATTCTGCACATGTGAAGGATTGCAATATTTATTAAGCTACAAGCTTCAAAGATTAGTGCAGCAGGATTTTTGTAGGTATACCCTGAAGGGAACGATGGAGACATTGATTCCAACTGCTGGTTGCCTTGGGTGAAGAAGGGCATCACCTTTGGTTTTGAGATGAATTCTCATGGGGATGAGGAGGGGAGGGAAAGTTACAAGTGTGACTCCACACGCAGTAATGTCATCACATGGTGGTTTGGAAAACTGAGCGCATCATTTGCTCGGTACCTTAAATGTCCCCCAAGCTACTTAAAATGAACATATTTTCTGTATAAGAGGAGTATGCTTATTGTAAGCACTTTGTTCTGATCTCTCTTCCAGCCACCTGGATGACCACTCCACTGAATTCCTCTCACAAATTCTGCAGGATAGAGTTCCAACTGCCTGCTGTTCAGTGATGGATCAAAGGGTCGGTCCTGAAATTTTCCCAGTCCTCTCTTGGGAGAATAGAAACTGGGGCATTACTAGAGGCCCCCAAAGTGTGGACTGTAGAAATGTAAAATAAGAAGCAGAATGGTAATGGAACTCCCCTGTGCACTTATAGGATTCAACTCAGAATTCTAATGGTATTACATAGATAGATGTCAGTTGTGCTGTCCTCTTGTGCTAGGCTGTCTGAGGCATTTACTCTGTGGCCACTGTCCTGGATTGAGGGGAGGAATGGTTTTGAAGCCAGGGAAAGAAGGACATCATCAGGTGCCACCAGATCAGTGCTCCCACCTCATAAGAGGCTCAGGTTTTCCTTGTGGGAGCTTCCTGCAGGCTATGATCAAGTGTCGAGGGAGAGTCCTCTTTCTCGTGGTGGTAAAGACAGGGCAGCAAACCGAAAGAACATATTCAGCGTAAGGTACAAACAGACTGCTTTCATCAAAAATTCAACAGTCTGAAGACTGAGGCAGCATTATACCTGTTTAGGGCTTTACCCTAATTTACAATTGTATATATTCTGCTGCAAGACGAATTGCTTGGTGGCCAGAAGGCATTTCTGAACTGAGCCATTAGTTCTTTGAGAACTGATCAAACTGGGATAAGGAACAATATTCACAAGAGAATATTCACCTCCAGTTGAGCACCTGGTGCAAGCCAGCTCCTTGCAGGTATTTGCTGACATTTCAGTGATCCTTACGACAAGGTCAAAAAATAGAAATTACTGCCATTTTATGGATGAGAAAGCAAAGACTTATTCTGAAAGAAAGTTTCTCAATCTTGGTACAACTAATATTTGGGGCTGGTTCATTCTTTGTGGTGAGGCTGATGCTGTTCGTTGTAGGATGTTTAGAGAATTTCAGTCCTCAAGCTAAGACTCATCTACCCTTGCTGTAAGGTTCTACTTTTGTTATGATGTAAACACTAATCATTTTGTATAAAAATTACACCTCAATCAAGCTATTAAACAAAACAAAACAAGCAAAAAAATGCAACTAACCAAATACCACTTCTGATCTTTGACAGAAAGAATTGAATCTGAATTGTGTTTAAAAATGTAGCAATCGCTATTGTATAATTAACCGAGCAACAATTTAAAAAATTGGAGCCAAATTTCATCTTACTCTCCTCACTGACAATTAAATGTCTAAACATTTGAAGAGAATCTCAAACACTATAATGGCCATTTCCATCAAATTCCAAGAATTCACCCCGTCTAATTCTGCTGGCAGTAATGTTAATAATATATCTTCTAAAAGTTCCAAGCATGAATTATTTGCAACAGAAGTTTGATGGTAATAGCATGCATCAGACATTAGTTCCTGAAGCTGAATAAGGTGGAGCTTCTACGGTGCAGGTCGATAGAATTTGGATTTCTCCAAATCATTTTCCCTTTGCTCTCTCACCCAGAAGAGGGTCCTTTTATGTGGCCCCACGGAGACAGCAGGCAAGCAGTTTTTTCCTTGGGGGTTGCCTCTTCTTTCCACAGTCGTGCCCCCTGTGTCCAGGAGACCCCAGAGAGCTCCAGACAAGTTAGTAATTAATTGATGAGAGCTAGCTTTCCGGGTGCGTTACTAGAACACATGCTCCGATTGCTGCGTGAGCAGGAAAAGTCGAAGAGGAAAAGAGCACGCTGGATAACACTATCTGTACGAAAACCAAAGCAAACCGAAGACACGCCAGGATAATGAGGCTGAGGGTGTAACTTCTGCATCACAGACAGAGTTCCCCCAAAGGAAGGAAATGTCCTGCCCCTGAATTTTTATGTCTTTTCTCCTCTTCCCTGACCATTTTTGCATCTTCTTATTATCCAGCTACCTCAATAGACATTTCTCCCAGATTCTCATCTGCTTTTTTCCTCCAAGTGCCCAGCGCCTAGGGAGTGCCTGATGCATAGTAAGGATTCAGAAAATATTTTTTGAATGACCGGAAAATACTTTTGGAATTGGATGACTTTTGGAACAATAATGTGTATGTTTCTTCTGCACATGCTGATTCTGAGGATATCCATTTCCCCAAGACAGGACTGAATTGACTGTCCTTTTACCTGGGCAGAGTGTCATGCCAGGTAATGCACAGGCTCCCAGTGTGACCACACCTTGACCACCTTTGGATGAGGGGCCCCTTCTTGCCCCTCAAGTGGGACATTTGGCATCAAATGACAATTTCTGCATCAGAACCAACCTGGGCGACAGCTGCATGGGCCTGGCAAGCATCCAGATGTGCAGGACACCTCTTCCATACCCCACAAAATGTCCGAACCATCTATTTTATGCTCAGCATGGTACTGGGTGCTACAGATATCAAAGGAATAGAATGAGTGGTTAAAATCTGTCTTATAGGCAAGAAGGAAAATGATCAAGAGGTATGAGGACATTTTTGGCAGTGATGGATGTGTTCGCTGTCTTGATTTTGGTGATGGCTTCGTAGGTAACACAAATGTCAAAACTTATCAAAACCACACCCTTTAAATGCATACAGTCCATTGCATATCAATTGTACCTCAATAATGCTGTTAAATATCAAGTAAAATGTGTCCTCCAAAATGGTGAGGCAATTGTTTTTAAGGCTTGGCCATTAGTCAGAATTTATAGTCGAGACAGATGTGTTTAACACCTCTCCTCTTCCACAGTGTTTGCTTGAATGTTGGAGGAGAAAGACCTTGAGCTGAAGTAATTATCACTGGATGGAAAGGATGGGCCAAGTCAAACAGATGCTGCTTAATGGAGAACAATGTGAAACTTCATCCCTGTGACTAAAAAGCTAATGGTACCAGGATGGGATAGGGGAAGAATGGTTTTACAGAGAAACACATGGAAAAGATGGAGGGTCTTTAACTGGCATAAATTTGGCAATGGATTCTAATTGTGATAGAAGGAAAGGTAGGAAGGAAGGAAGGAAGGAAGGGGGAGAGAGAGAGAGAGAAAGAAAGAAAAGAAAGAAAGAAAGAAAGAAAAGAAAGAAAGAAAGAAAGAAGTTAGTTTTTGGATGGATGTTCTGGAAGAAGGAAGATTATTTTGTTCCATTTTTTTCTTTTCTAATTTTTATTAGCACATGTTTGCAGTATATAATAATTATATCCATCATGGGGAATTGGTACGTGCACACAACACATCTTAATTCCTTTTACTTTTGGGTCCTCAGCTGGAATATTGTGCTGGCTTCTGGTGGATCGTGCACTATTAGGGATATTTGGGTCAGATTTTTAGAGGGAGCAAACCAGGTAAAAGATTAAAGATAAAGTGGCAGGAGGAAGTAGGAGGGGCCAAGACTGTCTAACATAGAGAGCGTCTCTTTGGCAGTCTGAGTTCTCCTGCAGAAATAATTCTTGGCAGTGCCAGGCTCCCTGTGAAGCATACATACCTTAAATCATTAGGTTCAAAAGGCAAGCCTGTGGGCTGACTTGGGCTCAGCATGTCCAGCAAATTTTCTGGCTCTTCACCTTCTAGAGATGTGCTGAGGTTGTCCTTCAAAATCAGCCATAGCTGTGTGGCTTTCTTTGGCTGGTGGAATGGAGGCACAAATGATATGTGTAATTTCTAGGTGGATGCACATATCAATAGTCTCCAACAGTTGGGTGCTGAGAGAAGATGAGGTAGGTGAGTGCTTCTCTGTAACAGTGAATACAGTGAATGGGAGTTGTGAATACAATGAACCTCTGTCATTTGAAGCTACTGAGATTGGGTCTGTTACTGCAGCAAAAGAGAGCTCAGCTTGACTGATACAGATAGTGAGGAGTATGAATATCCTTCTACTTCCTACTTGCCTGATACTCTGCGCAACCATTGGTAAGGCTCTGGTGCAAATTCTGTCATCTTTCCCCAGACCACATGCATTTATTACAGTGCTACAAACAGAGTTGAACGGAATGTGTAGTCCTCGGGGTGGAGGAAGGGTCAAAGCTGGAAGTTAGAAGCCCAAGTGTTGGTTCAGCATGAGAGATCTCTTACAACCACAGTAATCTGACAAGGGAAAATGCTGCTTGGGAAGTTTTTATCTCTTCATCTCTGGATGCGTTGGAGCTCATCAATACCTTCTCTAGGATCGAATGGTGAGGATTCAAGCATTAAAAAGATGCCTGGAGAAGGTACCTCTTAAGTGGGAGATAAGCCCAGAGGGCATTTGATAAACAGAGGCTGCCTGCAATAAAACATTCTAGGCCAGAGTGGGGAAAGACAGCTTCTTTGCAGTGTCTAGAGAACTGGTAAATGAAATCAATGATGGGATCCCACACACCCTACATAAGTTCAGAAGGACCTAGCTGAGTTCTCAAATATTAATTGCAGGAAATGATTTGCCTGCTCTGGTAGCAATGCGCAGCCTCAGGTCAATCTTTCTTCTCTAAGATCTCCCTCCAGCAAAGCACATTTCTGTCTTTCTCTTATATCCACCATACCCCTCTCCACTCCTCTCCATGCCAGGTTAATAAAACCAGTGTTTTATTGTGACCAAGGATTCTCTCTGCATTTTAGATTTCACCTTCCTTTGGCGAGCTACTAAGACCCATGCTCCCCCAGCCTGCCACTCTCAGCCACATAAATCATAGAGCAAGGGGATTTTTATGCAAAATAAAGTACTTTCCATGCTTTTTCCCTGGCAATGATTACATGATTTTCCCCTGAACCTGAACAATATATGTTTCATAAATAGATCCCTCCCTCTGTAAGCAAACCTTGGAAATGGATTATTTGTTTGGTTTGCCTTTTGTCTCTGAGTTGTTGTCGTTACCAGATGCCAGCTCTGATGGGTACAGCACAAAGAGGAGGAATCAAGAGGGCTGCAAGGTCCAAGAGCCCGTCCTTTAGACAAGACCTGCTGGCTCCGCGTAGCGCATTGCTTATTAGAACTTAGATCACGAGACACTCAGAAAGCCTTGGAAAGAATCAGTTCCTAATCCTGGGGTGAGAGGGGAGTGGTTCTTACATTATTAGTGAGGGGGAAAAAATGTAGTGGGAAAAAAACTATGCATTTGAACATTTGAAAGTTCCCAGCATCTCTAAGCAGATGTTAGTTTTTAGGAGTCTCATATCATTTCTGGAAAAAAATATGGAAGATGTTCAATATTTGACAGATATTCCTGTTCTCTGCTGAAGATGCCAAACTGCAGGGGATCATTCGCATTCCTTACATGGTGGTGCATGGTAGCTGGAGCAAAAGGAGACAATGGCAGTCACTTTGAAACAAAAGACACATTTAGGACCAGGATTTCACATGCCCAGTAGCAAAATACTTCCAAGGAGTGTTCATGTCCCATCTCCCAAGAATCTCTGCTGTTCAGAGTCCCCCAGCCCCCTGACACGGCATGTCCAGTGGCCCTGTGAGGCCCAGGGCACCATGCCCAACTTGTCTAAAGAGCCTCAGTCATTTGATTACTAGGACAAAGGAGCCCCACCAGAGTGGACACAGCCCAGCAAGGAAATCCTGACAGCACACAAAATAGAGACAACCTCATTCTTCTGGAATGTGAGGGGTTTAAAGGATCACAGAGTTGAAATGAGCCTTTGTGTCTTACCTAAGTCGCGGCTAAACCCATGAGTTTTTAAGTATCACCGAGAATGCAGTAACCCATCCCATCTCGCCCCAGTACCTGAAGCTCTGATGCACGTGATGCACATGTCTCATTCACATGAATCTTCTGTCTCTTAGGCAAGTGACACAGGCTGGTGACTTCAGGCCCCCGAGGAATTTAAAGTCAGATCCCCTGCGCTCAAATTTCACTTCTACTACAAGTTACCTATACAATGACTGCAGGGGGGCATGAGGACACACCTGTAATCTCAGCACTCTGGGAGGTTGAGGCAGGGGGATAGCAATGTTGAGCTCAGCCTGAGCAGCTTAGCAACTGACCAAGACCCTCTTTCCAAACAAAAAAAATAATTTCAAAGAAAGGGTGGGGATGTTCAGTGCAAAGGCTCTGAGTTCAGTCCCCAGGAATGAAAGCAAGCAAGCAAGACAGCCAGCAAAAGAGAGAGAGGCAGAGAGAGAGAGAGCTGTATAAAACAAATCTCTGTACTTCAACTACTCCTCTGTAAAACAGGAACAGCACGACAGCATGGGTGCCTTCTTGGGTGAGCCAGCTCCTGGAGCACCCCAAGTAACGTCAAAATTATTGTCATCACCCAGAACCATGCTCATCTCTGTGGAAATGGACTTCCTCCATATTTCTACTGGGTGTCCATTACTATTCAAGGCCACTGGGTCAATCATGAGTCCAGTCCTGGCCACAGCATGGTTAATGCGCCTTGACCTTTGCATGAACATGCATTCAAGTCTCAGTGTCCTGGTGAGACTTTGGGAATAGGGAGGATTTCAGAACCAACACACACCCTCTGCCTGCTCCTGACAAAGGTCTCATGGAACTGGGTTAACCCCACCTATGGTGTCTCAACCCTCAGGGTTCTTCCTGCCATACTTCAGGTGCCTGTGACCATGGCATTTATGCCTCTCTCCCTTCACTTCTTGGATAACAGGCTCTTAGGAGCAGCCAAAAGTCTGAATCTCTTTCTCATGCTGGTTTACAGAACAGAAGCAATGTATGTACGTAGGAATCATTCAGTGCTTAGTGAATGGTTGAATAATGAAACATTGCAAGCCAGGTATGATGGCATATGCCTGTAATCCCAGCACTTTGGGAGGCTGAAGTGGGAGGATTCAAGTTCAAATTTGAGCCAAGCCTGGGTAACTGAGCAAATTAGTGAGACCCTGTGTCAAAATTTTAAAATTTAAGAAAGGACTGGGGATGTAGTTCAGTGTGATGGCTGAGTTCAATTCCCAGTACTGGAAAGGAAGGAAGGAAGGAAGGAAGGAAGGAAGGAAGGAAGGAAGGAAGGAAGGAGAGAGAGAAAGAAAGAGAGGAGAGAGAGAAAGAAAGACAGAAAGAGAGCAAGACAGAGAGAAAGACTAAATGAAAGAGAAGAGAAAATAAATATTGCCTTCCCTTGTCATTTACTCCAGCAAGCCACATCTTTCATGTTGATTTAATTCTGTCCTAGGCAGTACCTATATGCTGCTATCACCTGGTATCATAACCCAAGGCAGGACACAGTGCCAGGCTGACAGTGGATGCTTAATAAATATTTCTGTTATGAATGAATGAGAAAGAGTGAATGAATGTGTAAGCCATGGAGTGGCTCAATGCATGTTTAATGTTTCAGGCTAAATAAAACATTTGCCATCTGATGACTTGGGTAGGTTTGGGCATATGCATCAGCTCGTTAAGTGCATGGCAAAGAGTCAATCATTGAAGTTGTCTCTTCATGAACTATGATTTGGGGGCTGTAATATACCTGGAATTATGCATGCATGAAATAAAGTTCTGGTTTCAAGCTTTCCATATGATCCTCTCACCCTTTTCCACCCTGAGATGAAGATCCCTTTCTTGAATGTGTTTTCTTTCTTATTCTTCTCTCCCTTCTTCCCTTTTCAGGGACAGAAAGGCACCATCCTCCTCCTCACAAAAAGAAAAAGGAAAGCATGGGTTGGTTATCATTTCTTTCAGAGATCCCATTCAGGCTTTATTTTGTAAAGTGATGACAGCACAAGAAGCTTATCAGAAATAAACATCAGCACATTACCAAGTGTTGGCAAGGGTATGAAAGGAACTCTCACATATTTTTGATGAGAATATAAACCAGTAGAAGTACTTTGGAAACCAGGTGTGGTTTCTTTTAAAATGAATCATACACCTACAGTATAACCCAGCAATTCTATCCCTAGGAATATATATCCAAGAAAAATGATTGCATATGTTCAAAAAGACATATGTAAGAAAGTTTATGAATGACTTATTCACTTTGGTTAAAAAATAAATAGATGTGGTCTGTTCATAGGATGGAATACTATGTAGCAATCGAAAAGCACAAACTGTTGTTATAACAGTACTGTCCATTTCTAATTCATCCAGAAGAATTATTTCACAGGTATTTTGTCGGGTGAAAAAAACCAAAGTACCTATGGCTGGGGGTGGGGGCACACACCTGTAATCCCAGTACTCTGGGAAAATGAATAGGAAGTATCACGTGTTCAAGGCTGGCCTGGTTAACTTAGCAACTTAGAAGAGAGACCCTATCTCAAAATAAAAATGGAAAAAGATTGGAAGGTAGCTCAGTGTGAAGGGCAGGTGTTCAACTGAATCCCTCGTAGCACACAAACTCACACAAAAAGTGTGTGTGTGTATATATATATATACACACACATATATACTTATATACTGATATATATGTGTATATAAATACATGTATATCAGACAAACTAATAAGTGGTGATGAAAGTTTGAGTACTGGTGGAATGAGGGCCCAGGAGAGCCTTCGGGACAGTGGAGATATTTCCCTCCTTGTTCTTATGAATGGACACATGGGAAGCCTACACCATTGAAACCACCTGCTTGGGATTAGCACATTTTATAGACTTCACTCTAAGGTTGTTAACTTTAAAAAACGATAAATGGCAGCAAATGCCAAGATTGTCTCACTATCTCAAGCCTCTTGACTTCTTTATCCATTGATGCCATCTTCTTCTTATTGCTTTTAAACATCAGTGCATGGGTTCCTAGGTGTAACATTAATAAAATGAATTCAACTACTCTTGATGTTTGTTACCCTAGATGGCTGCTGTCATGGACCAATCATAAACTTGGTGTTGGAGCCACAGGAGCTGGGTTTAGATGCAGGCTTTGCCTGGTATTAGCTGTGTGAACCTGAATACATCACCTGAACCTCTGACTCCCAGTCCCTGCACCCAGGAAGTGGGAATAACATCAGCATGACCTCATAGAGAAAATGTACAGAAAGTGGAAAACTCAGTGCTTGGCAAAGAGCAAAGGGTGAGTTGTCTCGGTATTGGCAGACTTAGAAGTTGTGGTTGTAGTAGCATGAAGAGCAACAGCAAAGGCAGCCATAAAATAACTAGAATCTCATGGGCCTGTCCAGACCAATGCCTGACATGCTGGATTTGCTCTGTAGGCACAGCAAGGGGGATTCGAGTGCAGCGATGGCTAAACAATACTGCGGCCTTATCACGTCAGAGTGGAAACCTCTGAGTCTGGCTTGGAAAAGGGCAAACACTTGCTACAAGCCATTTGCTCCTGGATCTGGGGCACCCCATAGTTAAGGGAGAACATTTACCCGTGTTCCTAGTGTCACCATAGCCCAAAATAAAGCCAGATGTGCCCTGCCCTGGGCTGCACCCAGCCTGTGGTTGGTTCCTTGGCAGATGGATCGCATGATTCTCTCTCCAGTGGCCTCTCAGGACACTGTGTGGTTACTGTGTGAAAAAGAAAACCAGGGGTTAAACCCTGGTGGAACCACCGTGTCTGGTTAGATCATTTAGGTTCGTAATTACTTTCCATCGCCCCACTGGAGTGTGTCTGGTTGTTCCTAATGGGAAAAGTGATTTGCTGTGGCGTCCACACAGGGAAGGCTGTGTGACTCATAGGTTGGGGCTCTGCTCAGGGAATGCAGTGTGGCCAAGTCCTGACTTGGGCTGATTCAGCCTGAGAAGCCACCACTCTTCCTGACGCAGCCTTTCGCACCCATGAGCTCAGTCAGGGCACAGAAGAGAGGCTGCCCATTGTCCCTACTGGTTTTACCATTGTCTGTGGCAACAGAAGCCACTTTTCAGTGATCACCAGCTACAGACTGTGTGCATGTGCAGTGTCACCATGAGCTGATGGCGGTGCTGTCTGTCTAGCACGTTTCCTACCCATTTAGAGATGATGAAATAGAAGCTATGGAAATGAATCCATGCCTGTAAATAGCAGACCCAGAAGTTGGGTTCTGTCATGGCTGATCTCAGGTCTGGGCTTCCCCAGTGGAATGTGCTGAATTTATTGTGAGTTTTAATTTCAGATGGCTACACCTGGGCTCTGTGCAAGAAGGGAAACATCAAATGATCAGCATGCTGTCCTCAGAGGATCTGTGGCTGGCTTGGACCAGTCATCCCAATTCTGTAAGGCAGCAGCTCTCAATCTCCCTCCCAAACCTTGCACAAGTTCAAGAAAGGCTGTCAGTTCATGGCCGCTCCTTTTTCCAAGGAAGCATACAAATAGGAATTGTCAAGAAAACTCGGATTCAGAATAACTCAGCTTTTCCAGGTTAAATCTCATATATATTTTAAAGTTTCTAGAGGATTCCAAGATGAGAAGAAAAGGTACAAAACTTCCAGTTGGCTCCTCTGAAGTGCAAGCACACATCTCAGTGCACTGAGGAGCCATATTGGTTACACACTGAGACAGCACCCAAAAGCTTTGACACCAGAGAACAAGAAATAGAAACAGTTACAATTGGCTATTATGCTTAGTATATAGGAGGCACTCAGTGAAATAGAATTGTTTTCAATTTCATTCTGTAAAAGATAGCTGTTAGATTTCATCTCCCAGGGATATGCCAAGACTTCCCTCAAGAGTGCAGCCTCCAGATGGTCAGTCTTACCCTCAGGACAGTCCTGTATGTGTTGCTTTGCATGGGTGGAAGATTCCACCATTTCCCGGCTGCTGGTTTCCCTGGGCCAAGAGGAAGCCGACTTGTCTCACAGGGTCGCTGGGCCAATGTCTTCCAAACACTAGATAGAACCAGGCCCTTGATAAGAATGTGGAACGCTGGAGGAAGGAGACAAATGCCCAAGTATTTGCATAAGAGGAACTTATGCCTATCCTCCTGTGGTAGAATTTATTTCTTCCCACTCACCCTGTGGCTGCCAGGAGTGATTGTGCCTGGGCGATGCAGGGATGTTCTCCACCAGTCAGATGTGCACGCACAACAGGTCGCGTGGGGAGCATGCTGTGGTTGCCTGGGATTATAGAACTATGCCTCAAGAGGAGCCTGAAGTAGAACAAATGGCAGGCATGGGTGTGTTGCAGTCACACTGCCCAGATTTACATCTGCTTAGAATATTTTTAGCTCAACACATTTCTTGTCACTGAAACTGAGCAGGAGCTGTCACATACAATTCGAGATAGGGCCAGACCTGACTCTGTTTTCTATTTTCTAGCAGCTAAAGGCCCACATTTCAGGGCTCATTTGAGTGATTATGGGAACGATGAAGTCGTTGCAGATTTCATCACCAGGAAGGCCTGCCATGTCTTGTGAATGATTTGACATTTACACAGATCAGGCTTTTAGAATAATGAACTCCCAGGAAAGATGGAAAGATGCAATGGACATTGTCTCCCTGAGTCACAGAGGAGAAAATACTTCATGCAAAGGAAGGAACTCAGCTAGGGTTTCTCTGGAGTGTTTTCTCAAATCTAGATCTTTTCATAAAAAGAGGGCTCTGTTATCAGATCATGGGGGCATGTTATATGGAGTCCCATCTTAGAGTCTCCAAAGCACATCAACAAGCAAAAGGCTCTGACGTCTAGCAGTCATGAAATTTTTGTGCCAGAATTTCTTGCAAGTCTCTGCAGATGGAGATTTTATTTGTTAAGGAGTAACTATTGCCTGCAATGCCTTCTAAAGAAAACACCTGCTAACAAGATAGCTTTTACTGTTGCAGAGGCCCGGGGAAGCATCCTGTCCTCCATCTAACTCCTCAGAGATACCGTCTCAATAAAAGTCCTATGGAGTTGACTTGGCTGGGAGGTAATCATTTCACCTCAATCAGATTTTTAGGGAAGGAACTGAGAGGTTGGAGATAAATCACCCTCACAAATAAAAGGGGTTCCACTTCTGGGTAGACACCCAAAGGAATTGAAATCAGTGCCACAGAGATGCTTGCACGTCCACGTTGATTCCAGCACTGGTCCCAGTAGCCAAAATACAGCACCAACTATGCATCCATCCTCAGGAGAACAAAGAAAGTGTGGTGTAGATGTAGGGTGGAATATAATTTAGCCTTACAAAAGAAGACAAGCTGGTGATTTGCTACAACATGCATAAACCTGGAGGGCGTTATGTTAAGTGAAATAAACAAGGCACAGAAAAATCAGCTACTGCATGATGCCATTTCTGTGTGGAATCTGAAAAGGTCATACTCATAGAAACAATAAGTAAAAGGGTAGTTACCAGAGGATGCACGAGCTGGGACCACGAGAAAGGAGAGATACTGATCAAAAGCTACAAAATTTCAGAACAATAAGAGGAACAAGCTTTGCCCAGAATGGAGACCCTAATAAGTAACAATCCAGCGTATCTTTCAAACTTGCTAAAAGAGTAGATTTTAAATGGTTCACCAACAATATTGATAAGCACTTAGAATGGATTTGTTAATTAGCTTGATTTCATTATTCCACATTGGAGACATACGTCAAAACATCACAGTGTACCTGACACATATATCCAATGTTATCAATTAAAATAGAATTTAAAAATAAATGACTAAATGATAAAAAGAGAAGTTTGGGACTTTCTTGACAATGTCGTTGAAGTTACTTTCTCAGAAAGTAAATGTCCTGCTCCAGATGGGAAACCAACCCTAAGCTTAATAAAATCCTGGCAGTGCTGTGGTTTCTGACCTGGGCTCCGAATTTAGGAGAATAAATTCCTATACCCCCTTTCTCTCCCTAACAATAAGCAATTTCCTTAACCTCCTACTGCCTCCCCCACCCTAACGTTCAAGTTGAGGAAGCTACTGTAATAAGGAGACCCATCTACTCAGGAGTTGGCTCTTGTGCAGAAGAAATGAGTCCGCAGAAGGGAGGCTCCCAGCCTATTCTAAGCTGCCCATCCGGAACAGTCGGCTATTAGGACAATTTGCCAGTTTTGCTACTCTCTGGTTTTCCCCTCGTGAGCAGCACTAAGACCCTTTCAGTGAAAGTGCATTATTTGTTCGGCAGTGATGAAGGTTGGACAGGGTGAAGGGCTGGGGACCACAGAACACAGAGTGGGGGAGGCAGCCATAGGGCTGGGCCTGTGGAAAGAAGGCTAGGCAGGAAAGAAGAGCAGCCCTGAGGCTCAACAGCCATTGAAGAAAGCAAAGGATGCCATTGCCGCCAAAATAAACTTGTAAAACATTGCCAGGAAGTGCCACCGAGCTACCTGAGAAACGCTGGGAGTGCCTTCAGGGAAAGGTAGGCTCAGCCCTGCCATTGGCTGGCTTCCTTTTGCTCTTATACTTCTCATTCAGGTTTTTTTTTTTCTCTTCTTCGTTTAAAAATCCTTGCTGCTGCTCGGGCCTATAAGGTTTTTCAGGATAGGCTGCCTGTGTCTGGCTCACCCTGCACCCGGGCCTGGCTGTACAGTTCCAGGAACACTGGGTACTTGCCCCTGCTAGGCCTCCAAGAGGGTGTGTCCGTGGGCACCGTGGTAAGTCAGGGTTTGACATGTGTGCCAGGGCACCAGGCCGCCATGGCAAATTACCACCAACGCAGAGCCTCAAGGCAGACACGGAGTCCAAGTGCCAGCAAGCCAGGCCTCCTCAGAAGCTCTAGGGGAGAAGCCCTCCCTGCCTCCCCCAGCTTCTAAGGGCCCTGGCATTCTCTGGAGGGTGGCAGCCCAGCTCCAGTCAGCGCCACCATTTTCCTGTGGCCCTCTGTCTGCCTGCATCTGCCCATGTCCTCTCCTCTTCTTCTAGGGATACCCATGGTGCATGTAGTTGACCCAGTGAGATCTTATCTTGAGATCCTAGACACTTCATGTCTTCAAAGACCCTATTTCTAAATCCGAGGTATGATTGAAAACCACATTGCCACTGACCCCTCTTACAACACTCTGCCTAGCTTCACACACATTTAGCCCATCATTCTTGGCATTTCTGAAGCAGTCCCAGAAGACCTCTTTCATGAGTGTTTTTTTGAGGTATGATAAAAAATACAGTGAAGCTGTTTCCAAGAGCTGTCCAATGGAAAGGCAGACTCTAGAAGCATTACGGTGTGTCCTCATCCACCTTATTCATGGTATCTGGCATCGTGTGACTTCTGGCTCTTCTCCAAAGGTAAAATGACTCTAAAGGTAAATGTCTTGAATTGATTCAAGACATCAGGGCAGTCATGAGAGCTCAAGAGAAGACACTCGGGAAAGAGGTCTTCCAGAACCACTTCGGAAAGTGGTGAGAAGGATGGGATATATGTGTTCAAAGTAAGGGGGATTAATGACAATGTGTTTTTTACTGTAATAAATGTTTTCAAAATTAAACGTTCGCCATGTATTATGATCACACCTGGTAAGGTAAGGCTGCATGCTGAGTTCCCAAGGGGAACGGACTTGGGAGACACTGTTCGACCCACTACATTTTGGGAGCTTGAGATAAGAGTCACTAAAGGGGCTTGTGATGAGCCAAAAAGAGGGATAAGTGGAGACCGGTCACTAAACTAGGAAAAGAAATATTGAAATAAGAAATAGGAGCCACCATGGCCACAGTTTGGGCTGTCTCCTTATCTCATCACATCCTCACAACACACACATGAGGTCAGCACCAGTGTTAGTCCTGGGAGGAGGAGGAGGTTGCTAGGGAGCGTTCCCATGGTCACAGATGGAGTGGGTGCCAGTGGAACCTGCATGTGAAGGCAGGAACATGTGCCTGGGACACCCATGTTCTGACCTACCCGGAGGATAACACCTGTGCACTGTGATCTAGAGCCTTTGCTGTTAATGAGGAAGACCAATCCTAAGACTTCAATAAATTTTTGATTGACTAAAACAAGTAAAATTATTCTTACCTATAAAACACTCTCTTCAGGTGGCTTAAAAGACCCCTTACCTTTTTTCCCCTCCATCATCTCCAACAAATATTCTTCCTACCGTCCTCATAGGCCTAGATTTTCTAGAACATTCTTTAATTTGATATGAGCCTTAAAAACCCACACAAATAACACCATTCACAAAAGCAAGTAACTGCACTGGGCAGGGAGCAGGCCAACTGGACTCCAGGCCTGAGGCTGGCTTTGGGCTCCCATGTAAATTCTTCCACATCCCTGGGTCTCTGTCCTCAGATAAAAGCCAGGGCTTAGGAAAGGGCATCCTGGAGGTGTGACTTTATTCTAACTTGTGGTTACTCTCTGCCTTCCCACTGCCATAGTTCTGCCACCAGGGAGGTACTTGGTCTTCTAAATATGAAAACTGATTCCAAATCCTGGATGGCCCTGCTGGCCAAAGATCTGTCTTCCATCCCTCTTTCCCTTTCTCATCCCTCTTTGCTTCATCCCCCTTCCCCCTAGAAACTATTGTATTCAAGGAAGGACATCCTTACCAAGACCCAGAGTCTTGCTTTATAGTAGGTTATTGGCATTGAGTGCATTTTGTATGGTTCAGGACAATGTTATCATAGCCCCCCTTGCCCTACTATCTTAGTCCATTTTTTGACACGTGACTGAATACCAAAGACTATGTTATTTATGAAGAAAAGAGGTTTGTTGAGCTCATGGCTCTGGAGCATGGGAAGTCCAAGAGCATGATTCTGTCAATGATGGAAAGAGACTTCTTGTTGTAACACAAAACGGGGTGGGCATCAATGCCAAGACAGATGAACTGTGTCAGCTCAGGTCCCTATTTGTCTTCTCATAAAGCCCCCAGTCTCATCATGGAGGTCCTACCTCCATGACCTTATCTACCCTAATACCTCTCAAAGGCCCTGCCTCCATATGCCATCAATATATGAATTCAGGGATTATTCTTTGAAGGTGACATTCAAGCTAGGAATCCCATCTGTTCTGTCCAACCCTTACCCACCCCTGAATAAGAGGCAGGAGTTAGGGATGGATTTGGTGCTTCTGGACCATCAGTCTGAGCTCGGGGCCAGGTTTCTGAGCTTTGCAAGAGAACAGCCCCACATTTATTTCTGCAGTGACCTAAATGATGGCTGATGGCTGAAAAGAGATCTCCTTGGAAGTATCACATATTGCCCAGCCTCTGGAATACATTTCCCTTCTATTTTTAGTTGGAACAGGACTTGTCTATCTGTACCCTCTCACCGTTTCCTGGATTTACTTCTCTGTCATGAGGATGTGGTTATGGATGGTCCACCCTGCACACAACTATCTCCTGAGGCCCAGAGGAAGCAGGATGTTCTATTGGAAGAGAGAAGACCTCCAAACCTGTAACCTGAGGGCACCCTTCAGTATAGTAGTGAGTCTGACCACCTGCCCAGGCTGGGCAAGTTAGGAGCCAGGGTTGAATGGGCTCAGCTTGGGAAAGCTCTCTTGGGCATCTGACACCCACCCTCTTGGTGTTTTCAGAGGAAATTTGGAAAAAGGAACCTAGTAGAAGTAGCTAAGCCTCACCTACAGCCTTTTGCCTGGGCCCACTGGCATTTTGTGCACTTGATGCAAGGGGCTACATGCAGGTGTGGCCAGAACTCTTGGATCTGAAGGAGGTTGCCCTTAGGGAATGACAAACTGTACGACCAGTGACAGCCATTGATCCACAATCTGTCTCCTAATACATTTATCCACTTACATAAAATGTTTATTGAGTTCTTATTATGAAGTATACCACACGGTAGGCTCCATGTATAGGACAATGACATAGGCTAGGGATCCACAAAGATTTTCTGTAAGGGTCCAGAGAATAAATATTTTAGGCTTTGCGGGTTGTAAGAGCTCTGTCACAACTATTTGACTCTGCCACTATGGTGTGAAAACAGCCACAAACAACAGAAGAATGAATGGCGGTGACTGTGTTCCAATAAAACTTTATTTATCAATACCACAGCCAACTGGATCTGGCTGTCAACCTTAGTCTGCAGCTCCTGATAGATATGAGGAAGATAGATCCTGGAGGAGATATATGTGCTTAAGCGGGATAAACAGAGAAGAGGGAGTAGAGAAAGGAAGGAAACTGCAACAGCTTATTGAAAGAGGAAACACTAATTGAGTTTTGAAGGATAAATAGGAGTTCATCAGGACAAGGAGAGAACAACAGTTCAGACACAAAAGATAGCATACATGAGGATCCTAATGTGTGCTTGAGTATGGCCTCTTCTGGGAGTAGCAAAAAGCTCTTCATATGCTTAGGAAAATGATAGAAATGTAAGAAGAAAATAAAGCACATTTCTATAACGATAGTTTATAAAATCTTGTTTTTGCCTATTGAGTCAAAACGCAGGAGCAGAAATATGTGACACTGGCTCAAAAGGCAACAGTCTCAGTCCTATAACTATAATGTTAATGTATGATAGACTTGATGCCAGCTACACTACTGTAGATTCAATCTATTTTCTTGTTTAATCCATTCAAGAATATTACGAAGGTGGCATTATCAAACTCATTTTCCAAATTAGAAAGCTGGCACCCATATTAATCATGTATTTTGTGAAAATCTACATACATCTTCCGTGGGAGAAGTGGAATTTGAACCCAGGTTTGAGCAACTCCAGAGTCCATCCTCTTCAACACTAGTGCGACTGTTCTCCAACTTAAATAAGCACAATCATAAGTTGGGGTGATTAAATGCAGGTTCCCAGGCCCAGCCCCAGAGGACTTAAAATCTTTAGTACAAGGTGGGGCCCTTGCGTTTCAAGCAAGCACTTGATCTTGAGGGAAGTGGTTCTTGGGATTGCTAATCTGTAAATTATGTTAGAAAGAGGAGAAAAAAAGAGTGGTACTGTAGGGTGTGTTGTGGCCTTTTGTAAAATATGCTTATGTGTGCCGTTTCCTTGTCTTAAGCACCATTCCTCCCTAACTCAGCTCAGGTCCAACGGTGCTTAAAGCTGTCTCTTGCTTTGTACACTCAAAGTTCTTGTCCTCATGAAGCTGGGACAGCTGGTCACATGACAAACCGCACTCAGATCCACACACACACCCCTAGCACAATGCCTGGGGCAGGATGGACCCCCCAAACATTCAGGGAATGTCAGGCCAGGTGATTGGCAGGGCTTCCCTGCAGCCAGAGGTCTTAGGGACACATCTGGGGCTAACTCGGAGGGACAGCTTCTGCTGCTGCATGGAGGAGCTGGGCACAGTCCTGGAAAAAGTGAAGTGTCATCATGTTCCCCATGGTGCTGACATGGTCGGGCGACACTTGCCCTTAATGCAAGAAGAAAGGAAGAGAAGGCGGGAGCAAATCTTTCCTGTCATGATTACCCTTCCTGCCATTTCACTGTCCTCTCTCCCAGCCCCTCTGCCCTTCCCCCTCTGCCGAGAGGACTGTCCTTGAGTGGCAGGGATTAGGCCAAGGGACCCCAGTGTTGGGACACTAGATCCTGTCTGTGCCGTGCCTCTGTCCTGTTGGTGACTCTCCATGACAATCAATTCCCCTCTTAGGTCTTGGGCAATGGTGCCGGAAGTTGGGGGTGAGACAGCCAGGCCCAGGGCCTGACAACCAGTTCTCTCTGACATCCATCCTGCTGCCAGTGTCCCTGTCCTGAGCCCAGGATGGTATGGGCTTTTGGACTCTCAGTTCAAAACTTTTGATCTATGGGGCAGACAAGCACGTAACAAATGATAACATACATGAGGATCTAATTATAATCATTATAGTTGTGACGTGCGCTACTAAGAAGAGGGTTTCCTCAGCCTATAGTGGGGAGACCTGGCCCAGACTCGGGGTGTACAAAAGGCCTCACCGAGGAAGTGACAGTTCAGGTGAGGTCTAAGGTCTGAGTCAGCTTTAGCCAGATAGAGTAAAAGAAGAATACCTCAAAGACCAGGAAGCAACACATGCAAAACTGGTTTATAAAGGAACAAAATGTTTACTAATACCTCAGTCTTTCCTGTCTTTCTTCTCCTGCACCCCTTCTCCTCCATCTTTACAATGTCTTCTTTTTCTTCTAATGTGGCTCATATATATTATTTTGTTGTCAGTGGCATTAAGCAGATACCACTGCTGAGATAGAAAACAGGCCCCCAATTCGCACATGTGATGTGGCAGATTTTCCTTCCAAATTTCCATCTAAACATGCCCCAACATAAATACTGGCATTCAGTGGTGAGATGGGAAATTGCTCATTACAATGCAAATCCTTCAAAAACAAGACCTCTGGACTAGGCAGCAGCTCCTGAGCCCTCTGGGGCCCCCAGTGAACCTGAGGTTTTCAGGTGGGTGAGCCAACCTCAGTGGCATTGGTTCGTCTTGCAGATTTGGTAAAGAGTTTGGAAATCATTCCCCAGGAGTAGAAATAAGCGGCAGCTTCTAGGAGAACGGGAACTCTTTTCACATCCTTTGCTCTAATTTGTGCTACATTAAAATAAACCTTGAGTGTCAGATTCTGGGGCAAGCCTTGGAGCATTCTCAATGTATTGCCTTCACAAAGATATTTTCAATGTTCATCAGCAGGGTGTGTGGATTTGATGCTCTGGTATTGGAGCATAGGTTTTGCAGTTATTTATTTACTGAGAGAGAAACAGAACAGTGGTTCCATTTGCCACTCTTAAATTTCTTGTCAGTCCTTCTGGGCGGTGTAAAATTGCTAGTCATCTTCAACAGCTCTCAGAAATAAGCATCCCAAATATATTCGCCTACTGTACAAAGATGTGCTGATGCCAGTCCTCGTGATTTTGCCAGAGAAGATGGGAAATAGTGGATCTCACTGGTAGGAAATGAATCTCGGGAAGAAAACAAAAACCTAGGGCCTTTTGTAAAGCCTGGGAAATTGCAAAGCTGCCACCTCCACCTGCTATGTCCCACTTAACACAGCCAGGATCAGCCCTAGGTATGAAGAGGAGAAGGAGGGGTCCTGGGCTACCACTGTGGGGGGAGCAAGAGAACACCTTGTTGCTGCAGCACAGGACCAGTTAGTTCTTCCAGCCACACCCACCCACCATCTAGCAATTCATAGCTTTCGCTCTCTTCTACGTAGTGCAGTAAGGGGAAATGTCCCAACATTGTCTAGAATGTGAAGACTGTCACCTCAAGCAATCTGGAAGTTCCCGGCCATTTTTTCCTGGAAAGGGAAGTGAGGCTGCAGTTTCCACTCACTTTACCTCCCATGCCAAAGGTGTCCTGGAGTGGACTGGAGCTGACCGTGCAGATCCCTTCCTACTTGGCATCCAGGAACTTCCTGTGGCACTGTGAAATCAGGCATGGTGGGAGTATTTGCACCATGGAAATCAGCAATCACTACAAATCAGGACTTAACTTCTTTTCCAGAAAGCCAATTTAGCAGCACACTGCTGTCCAATATCCACAGCCTTATCCATTTTCTAGCCCCGGATTGCGTATCTATTTATCATTCAGCTCAGGTTTATTGAGCCCTTACTATGTGCCAGCACTCTGCCGGGCTCTCAGAATTCAGGCAGAAGGGGCAGACCACGGCTCTGTCCTCATGGGGTTTATAAGCTTTCCACATTAGAATCTGCATTTATTCTAAAATTATCCACTCTTTTTCCATCTTGTAAAGCTGAAGTGTAAAACTGCCCATCAGAATTTTTGATCAGTTGAAAGAAACAACATTCTTACCATGAGCCAATGCCTTCTCACCTAAAACAAGGGTATTTAAATGACACAGAGGCAGAGGAGCACAGATGACTCTTTGAGTGTTCTGTTTCCATTTATATTACCAGTGATCAAAAGGACACCAAGAGAAAGCCCTAGAGTGGCCCTCATCCTCCCCATGTTATTGTGAAAAATCTGAAAAGGAGAGCTGGCCCAGCTACGGTCTCACTTTTAACAAGGGGGAGGGAGATCAGATCGAGATTGACCTGGACCCCCAACCAGGTGCTGTGTAAATAGGGAACTGGTCCATAAACACCACTGCTGATTGCTATGGCTATTATTGGTTGTGATTAACCAGACATTATTATCATTATTACTGCACGGAAACAGAAGACTTGCTCCTACCAAACATGATCCTGGACATAGCTTTCCAGAAAGAAGAACCCATATTACATTTTTTGGAGTCATGCACTGTATCAGCCCTCTGTAGAGTCTCTGGGGACAGTGGAATGCCAAGATTTCCAGCAAGGGCCACCGCTTCGTGGTGTTGGAGACAATAAGCAGACGAAGATTCCACTGGCTCTGGGGATGCAGCACAGGGCTTTCGCCAACTTCAGAGCCATCATGAGACCTGAACCAGAGATGAGCCACAGCTGCTGGAAAGCAAGGTCGCTCTCCCCATCCACACAGTAAACCACTCTCCCTAGCAAAACAAAATGTTCCCGTTTATAATTATTTATTTGAAGAAAAAAAAAAAAAGCCACGCGAGGCATTGAAGTTGTGCTGAAGCTGGTTGTGTTCAAAAACTCCAAAAATGATAACAAATGTTTTTATTTTATTTCATTTTATTTTCCAACCCATATGGACTCGCCAGCTCAATGCATCACTGGCTGTTTACGCCGGAGCAGCTGTCCGCACCCTGATAATGCTATAGCATCGCTCGAGTGCAGGCTGCCAAACCTCAGTCTATGGAAATCATCTCGCAGATTGAAAAAAAAATTAAATAAATAAAACTCGGCTTTGAGCCAGATTCCAACTGTGAACTCCTGCAAGGAAGAGGGCTGAGGTGGGGTGGGGTGGGGGCACTGCACCATCCTATAAATAGTCCTTCAATTCAGAAGGGTTTTAACCAGGATGCAGTGGGACTTGTCTGGTTAATCACGACTAGTATTTGACCTTTACAAAGGTACAACTTATGTTTCATTGCCAAGTTCAACTTCGTGTTTTCTTCTTTTAATTACTAAACTGTGATTCAGAAGTCAGCCACAGGAACTCAGTTTAGAAATATGATTCCCTATAGGTTTTAGGCACTTTTTATGTTATTTATTTGTTTTGACCAGGAAAAACTAACCACTCATGACTAGGGTAACCAGCCAAAAGCACACATCTGAGCCTAGTGTCCTAAGATCACCCCCAATTTTTATTATTAGAGTCACTTGACCAAGTCTGACCCCTGTGTTCTACATACAGAACAGAGAGTCAGGCAGAGGATCCAGCCGCAGAGAAAATCCTCTGGCCCTCCTTAGGGAGGAGAGTTATCAGGGAATGGAGGGAGTGTTGCACTGATGCATGGTCTCTGTGGTCCCCAAGTCTAACTGCTGCAACTTTCTTTGTGGTCCACATGTCCCACTGCGAACAGCCAGGAGGGGATTTGAAAGACAGGCAGTGAAGGAAAGTCACAGACTCAGCCCCTCCCTGCAGGGGACACTGTGCATTATCTCATTTAATCCCCACCCAGCCACAGTGGGGTGGACAAGACTCTGCCCACTTTACAGCCACAGGAACTGAGGCTCAGAGTGAGGAAGTACCTTGTCCAGGGTGGCTGCCCATTGTACGCTGAAGTCCTAACCCTTGGAGCCTGTGAACATGGCCTTATTTGCAAGTAAGGTCTTTACAGATGTATTTAAAGTGCAAGTTAAAATAAGATCAAGCTGGAACAGGCGAGCCCTTATTCTGACATGGTGGGTGTCCTTGTAGAAAAAGGAGCAGAGACATACACAGAGAGGGAAAGGCCAGGTGAAGATGCAGACACAGAGAGAAGTAGGTAATGTAAAGTCGCACACCCTGTGACCATGGAGGCAGAGACTGGAGCGATGCTTCTACAAACCAAGTGAAACCAAGTAGTGTCGGCAATCACCAGAACCTGAGACAAAGGCATGGGATAGATTTTCCTCCAGCACCTTCAAGGATGGGGGGCCCTGTGGACACATCTAGTTTGGAGTTCCTCTGGGACTGCGAGAGGATACACTTTTATTCCAAGACACCCATTTGTGGTCATTTGCGGCCAAATAAGGTAGAAGGCCCATACAAAGTTACCATGGTTCGCACCCTTAGGTGGGCTGGATAGCTTTTATTCAAAGTGAGAGACAGAGTATCTTGTGGGAATCCCAGCTTATTTTGAAGAACTCTAGAGACAGAAGGCAACCATGTGGCAGGGAAGGGATGAACCAGGAAGGATCCTCCAAAGCTCCATTTGACTCACTTTCCAAGAGCCTTCTCTGGACCGAATGTTCTACCAGGTGTTGCCGAGCCACAGATGAGTCAGCCATGGTCCCCACCTTTGCTAACTTAGCATTCAGTCTGTGAGGAAGATGGTACTGGAAATGCTAATGATGAATTTTACAATGTAGAGACACACTGGGGCTGTCTTCACCAGCGAGATGATCTCCACTTGAGACTTGGGGAATAAACAGGAGAGCACCCAGTGGAGAAGGCATGGAAAGATTCGAAGCAGAAGGAAGTGTTTGAGTGAAGGACAAGAAGCATAGGTTTGCCTGGTTTTAACAAATGAAATATAGGATGCCCCACTCTATTTAGTTTCAGATAATGGGCATGCTTGTTTCAGTATAAATCTGTCCCATGCAATAATTGGGACATGACTTATGCTAAAACATCATTCATGTTTTACCTGAAACTTGGGTCTCATTAGGCATGCCGTATTTTCCCTATTGAGGAGTGAACAGGAGAAATGTGTCCACAGAGCTCCTGATGGTTCCACATAACAGGAACAAAGAGAAAACTGAAGAGGTGAGCTGGCAGGCAGAGAGCCTTAGGTGGAAACCAGGTCTCAAAAGGGTTTGAACACCCTGCAGTGGTTGTAGAAAGACAACACTGGTTAAGAACTTAAACTCTGAAGCCAGAACGCCAGAGTTTAAACCATCATTTACTCGTGATATCACCTGGAGCCTGAATTTACCTTCTGTAAATAAATGATCAACTAATAGACAATTCAGAGCATTGCTGTGGTGATTAAATGAATCAGTGCATAGCAAGTATTCAGCCTTTGTTAGCTATCATTGTTGATATTGGACACATGATATCTATAAGAACAGGAAATGAATGCTCCTATCGAAAGCCAGATGCAATTATAAAATGATAAGCAAATATTGTGAACACATATTGTGAGCTTGATATACAAATGTACACAGTGAAAACCCTTGCTCTCTAGAGGTGCAAAATGTGTGGATACAAATTACATGGAGTGATAATTAGGTCCACAGAATAAATCATTTAAGGTGCTTGGTATTAGTTATTATTTGTTGATCATTTTCTAGGCATCATCTTCATTGTCAAATCCATTGGAATCTATCAATTTGGGCAAGCCCCTCACAAAGTGTTTTGGTTTAATTCTCATACAAACCCCCTGACATTGACTTCTCCGATTTAAAGATAAGGTTCCTAAGAATGGAGATGAAATCAACTGTGAAGTAGGTAATAGGAGACTGGATGTCAGGCCTCAGTGCAGGAGAGGCTGGAGCTGGAGACCTTTCCTTAGAATAGGCTGGTTTCAAGCAATACTTGATGGTTTTGTGGGGTTAGAAGCTGTAAATTGGAGAGAAGGGAGCATGTGCCTTTGCAGCAGCTCCTCGCTGTTGTGATTTGGATCTAAAATGTTCTCCAAAACTCTCAAGTGTGTAAAAAGCAATTGGACCATGGAGGTGCTACATGCATCAGTGGATTCATCTAGGAGGTAAGATGCGATTGCAGGTGGGTCACAGGGGGCATCACTTAGGTGTAATCTTGTCCTTGGTTTCTTCTTCACTCTGTTTCCTGGCCACCATGATGTGAGCAGCTTATCATCCTCCATACCCTTCCACCACACCATTCCTGCCTTGGAGCCAGCCAACCATGGACAAAACTGAGCCAAATAAACCTTTCCTCCTTTGAGTCGCAGGTGTCAAGCATTTTGTCCCAGTGATGGGAAAGTGACTAAGACACTCCCCTAGCAGGTGAGTCCTTATCAGGGACCCTGGTGACCTGCCGCAGTTGTACACAGAAGACAGATAGACAGGATGCCCTCGAGAGTTCTGAATGACTAATCTGGAAGGAGATCAGGAGCCAGCAGAGCCAGCTTCTGTGTCCAGACTCATCCTTGGGCAGAACCCTTCTTGGGTTGACCTATTTCTCCGGAGCCAGTCTAGCCAGTTTGAATGCTCTGGGTTGGTTGATTTGGCCAGACTTGGGGGGGGGGGGTCCCAAGCCCTTTTCTCAAGGAATATGACATTATCTAAGAACTATTATGAGTCATTTTGATAAGGTACCTGATCATCCCACTTGGAAAGGAAAATCTTACCAAGGAGCATCCAGTCCTCACTTAGTCTGACTAACTCCAGGTGGTAGGTTTAAGGAATGAAAAGCATTTTGTTCCCATGAAAACTCCACTGGGGGCTCTTCAAAGACAAAAAGGTTTTAGAAGGGCAGTGAATTCTTTGAAGTCTTAATATTCACTTAGTGAATAAAGTCTTTTCCTTATCGCATATGGAATTTCTGATTTTTTCCTGGTTTAAGACTTGAGCCATTTTGTGTGACTATTTAAATCTCCACATTCTTCTGCATGTTTCTTGAGTGTCTGTTTTATGTCATTTTATTGAGCAGTTATTTTCTGCCAGGCACTACATTAGATTTTTATGTAATGTCTAGACATTTGTACACTATCTTATTTATTCCTAATGGTGTCAAGTACTATCATCCCTATGTTACAGATGAGAAAGCTAAGGCTCTGAGTTAAGGGACTTGTCTATGGTGAATTAGTTGGCAAGTGACAGAGCACAAGCCTTGAATACAGGGCTTTTGACTCTAATCTCTACCTTTTTACCTCTAGTATTATCTTTCCCAAAGATTATTGATAAGTAATGTCCTTTATTTTCTGTATTATAAAAGAAAGACCCACAGCCTGTTCATTTATTGACTTAGAGAAGGAGAAAACCCTCTCAAAGTAGCCAGATCTTCGGAAGCCATTAGCTTACAAATTCTTCCCAAAATTTTCCTCTTGACAAAGAAACAACACACAAACATATGACTGAATCCATATTGCAGCCTTACTCTTAAAAAGGTCGCCAGAATCAGCTTGAAGTGAAGACTGCCAGTATTTTAACCTTTTGCACCTAGAAAATATGGTGGGTAAAAATCCTGGCAATGTGTTTCCTACAAGTAGCTCCATTAACAGGTGTCTTGTTCTCTGTAGAAATCGCTTTGGCAAAAGTTAGGCATAAATTGATCCTTGGTGAATTGGACTGATTTTAAATCCACTATCAGAACCTCCATTGACAGTAGTTTTGTGGCATATTTGATTATAAACTGTATAGTCCTTTTGTGATTTGCCCATTTACAAATTATGATTTTTTTTAAACCATCTTACAGGAAAACTGCTTGAGGAGTTGTTCATTTCTTTATTTCCTCTCTTCCTCAGAAGCTTCTCTAACTTAAGGTTGATCGACTCCTAAACACTAAGAGATATATATCTATTAGTCTCTACCAGGTGTTTGACATAGATCTTGTTTTAAAAATTCACCCCTAGTTAGGTTATATACACACCAAATTCTTGGAACTCAGTTTTCTCACCTAAAGACCTGAGCTAAATATTCTTTTCATGAGCTTCCATTTCTGTCAAGTGATCTCAAAGCTCCCAATGTCTCCAAGACAGATTCACATGAAGCTAGAAATGATGAAGAGCTTCCCTCTTTCCACACACACAGAAGGTATGAATTCTAAGTAGGGAAGCACATGACAAGAAACAGATTACTGGGGCCATCTTGGTTGTAAAATTTCTAGTCTTCAGACCAGTATGTCAAGCTACCTATAATTCACTCATTAGTCCTCACTGAGGACTTAAACTACATCCTGAGAGGAGTGAGATGCCCACAAAAGGGCAGTCCTTGAGAGATCTTCTCCTTTCATGATAAAACCCTCATCAAATTAAGCATAAAAGAAATGTACCTTGGCCTAATAAAGGCCATATATGACAAACACAGAAGTAACAGCACACACAGTGGAGAAAGTTGAAATATTTTCCTCTAAGATCAGAAAAAAGACAAAGATTCCTATGTTCACTGGTTCTATTCATTATAGTACTGGACGTCCTAGTAATATAGGCAAGAGAAAATAAATACAAGGCACACAAATAAAATAATAAGTAAAATTGCATTTGTTTGTCAACAACATAATCTTATCTATAGCACACCCTGACACCCCACCACTAAACTGTTAGAACTAACATGTGAATTAAATGAAGTTGAAAGTTCAAAATCAACAAATAAATATTAATAGCATTTCTGTACACTAACAATGAGGTACCCCCAAATTAAGAAAATTCTATTTATAATAGCATAAAATATTAGGAATAAACATAACTAAGAAGAAAGCTCTCTGAGCACTGAGAACTATAAAACATCAATGGAAGAATTTGGAGATACAAATGGAAAGATAGTCCATGTTCACAGATTGGAAGAATTTGTATTTTTACATACACACACGAATACTGTTTGGTCCTATCCAATCATTTGCAACAACACGGATGAACCTAGAGGACATTATGCTAAGTGCCACAAGCAAGGAACAGAAAAACCAATACTGTACAACCTTACTTGTGTAGAATTTTAAAAAGCTAAACTCAAAAGCAGAAGAGCAGGATGGTGGTTGCTGGATTTGGTAAGGAGGTACAGGGAATGGAAAGATACTGCTTAAGGGGAACAAGGTTTCAGCCATGCAAGATGAATAATGCATAGGGTGATGACTACAGTTAACAATAATGTATTGTATACTCGTAATTTGCTAAGACAGTATATTTTAAATATCTGAGGTGATGGATATATTAATTAGCTTGATGATAGTAATCCTATCATAATAAATACATATATAAAAATACATAGTACATCATAAATATATGAGTTCTTGTTTGTCAATTAACCTTTAAAAAACTGAACAAAGCTCGTATCCTCTCTAAGCTCCACTGAGCCTGACTCATGATACAGCTGGCTTCTCTCTGGAAGGAGAAAAAAGTGGTCTCCTCAAAGGCAGAATAGGTCATGCTCAGGAGTGAACTGAATTCAAGCTCAATACACTGACCACTGAGCTGCCGGGTCCTGGAAGACTTGCCCCAGGAAGCAAAAGCTGTGTAAATGTATAAAGAGATACAATCGGATAGGGTTCCTGATCGAAATTCCAGAGGCTGGCCAACTCCAAGACTGAACCGAAATGGTGAAAACTTATATTTTTATTTGTTCTTTAGATCTACCCAATTCTTTTCTGTCTTTGCCTTTTCTGTAGTAGCTAAAATTAATGGTGAAAAGCCCAACTCTACAGTGCTTCCTTCATAAAATGTATGGAACTCTCTAAGCTTCTCTTTTCTTAGCCGCAAAGAAAGTAAAAGCTTGCTGTGAGGATGAAATAAACACACGCAGAGCAGGATGCCTGGTCTCCAGAAGGTGCATGGTATTGTGGATGTCCGTCCTGCTTCTGTGGTGGTAGTGGTGACAGTGCTGGTGGGAGTGGTACTGGAAGAGATGGCGGTGAAAGCATGGTGGTTATAGCACTGTTGTGTGCATGGTGGTAGCCATGGTGGTAGCCATGGTGGTTTTAGGTAGCGGTAATGATGGAGGTGGTGATGAGGACAATGGTATTGGCAGCAGCAACACTGATGGTGGCAGCAACTTAGAGAGGTGGTAGTGGCGAAGGAGGGAGTAGTAGAAGTTATTGCACTTCCTTGGAACTAAGTTGCATTCCCATTCACTATGCTTCCTTCAGCTTCCATTCTCCTATCACTCCTTGGGCTCACGTGACCTCTAACCACCCCTTTCTCTTTGTGTCACCACAGTACTGTCTATCCGATATAAGAACATCTTTCCATCTCCCTTTCTCCTTATTCCTCTTCGCAAACCTGATTCTCCAACCACAGGCCCATCTCATCTGTCCCCTTTCAATTCAAACAATTTACTAATAGCCCAATGTCTCTGCCAAGTACTACTATTTATTTTCTGATTCTTTTGGGGAATCACAATGTACTCCATCATCTTTTACTTGCGTTCAAACCTGTCTCCTCTTAATGCCATCAAATTAGAGCAGCCCTCACTCTTAAACTGTCCTCCACGAATTGTTTACTGTAAGATGTCTCCTTGGAATAAACCTTAAAATGGTTAAATGCCCTCTATTCTTGAACCTTGGTATCTGTCTCAAGGGTCTTATGCATCTCCTAGAAGCACTGCTCGCCAGGTTCCATGGGCCTTGGACTGGCTTAGGCCACCTACTCTATGATCACAGCATCATAGACTATCTTGCTTCTCCTCCTGAACAGATAGTTGGACCAATCTGAGGAACCTAGCTCCTCCACCACATTCAAATTGTTCTTCCCATTCTCCTTATTCACTAAAGTTTCTTTGGCTTTGGGTCTTCCTCCTTCATCATGAGATGATATTAATATACATTCTTAGAACTAATGTGTCCATTGCCTCATCCATACAGAAGAGATAGGAGCACTTATCTCTTAAGGTCAGATGAAGATTAAATGAGACACCATACTTAAAATGCTGAGGGTAACACCTACTGGACATCAAATGTTCAGTAAATATTGTCCATGGGAATTTCTCCTTGGCTGGAATACATAACGTGTAATCCAGAAATACCCTTATTAAGGGTCACTGTCCTTGTCCAACTTCACAGAGATACTAAAGAGTAAGGTGACTTCAGAACAAGGTGACTCCCAGTGGAAGGGGAGGCCCCAGTGATGATCCTGAGACCTCTCAGATAGGCAAAGGTATAGGGAAAGGTACCATACATGGAGATGAGGCCAGGAAAAATAAGAAAATTAGGCCCTGCTTAAATTACCTTTACCCAGCATTAATCACAATGGATGCAGCGCGAGGTCTATTTTTATACGAACATTAGAGGTCAAAGCCGGTGGACATTTTGAATTCTTTTCTCCTTCTCAAATTACTCAGGACTCAAAGTGGAAAAGATAACCTGTTGGTGTGCTGACTGGATATTTTAGGCAAAGTCATGAGCCACTGACTTTTCTCTCCCTAGGACAGAAGAAGAAGGTGATGCTTTGCCAACCACCTGGCCAACTTTGTTGCTGCTGACAGTTGATTCTAGTAATGTGGTCAGCAAATGAGGCTGGGGGCTCCTACATGATCTACTTTGGTTCTTGGATTTCCCATACTGGCTGTCTCCATTGATCAGCTATAATCGAATCATGGCTGAAATTCTGCTTCTCGATGGGCCCTATAGGCCTTTTCTTTATGACAAGATCAAATTGGCCATAGCATATTCAATTTGTTTTAATGGCCAACACAGATGCAATTAAGGGATTGACTTGCAGCCATCCAAATTGTCCATTAAGGAGGTGGCCGGCCGACATAACTGGACCCAACGCATGCGCCCCGTCCATCCATTTATTTGGGAATGTCTAGACTTGGTTGCACCTTTATTTTCTTAAAACCCTTGCTAACTAGTTCTGTTTAATGCAGCTCTCTAGAAGGGAGCAAAGCAGTTTTGGAAAATAAGAGGGATTTATAGGATAACCCTGAACCTTCCACTCTGAGGGAGGTAACCGGAAGTTAGTACTGCATTCAAGCCCCAAAGATTTATAAGGACTGGTGAAATTAAATGCATTGGTGCAGATTGCTACTAATATTCGTTTTATGAGGAGGGATTTATCCTTCCACATTAGCAGCACCAAGGTTGCGATCAGTTTCTATAACACCTGTGTTTGAACAATTGACAATTGAATCCATCTGTTCCCACTTTGCAAATTTAATCTTTGAAAGCTAACTCTACTGGCAGGCATTTTGAAGATGAAAAACATGCCCATTATATTATTGCACCCTGGATCTTTGTGTAGCTATGTATGGTTAGACATATGCATTTTATTCCATCATACGATTTCCAGAGACACTCCACATGGGAAGCCTTCTTGATCAGGCAGTGGTGGACTCCATCCTCTAGGATGTTTCCGGGCAGAGGTTCAGCAGTAGAGCACTGTTACTGCCAACAGGAATAGGCAAAAGTGAATGAAATTTATCCTCAACTGTCATGCTGAGGCTGCTTCAAGGTCCTGTTACTATTTCAATGGGCATATTTCCTTTATTTGCCATCAATAATTACTGGAAAAAATCAAAAGGGTGGCATCAAAATAGTGTACTTCACAAATAAAAATATACATCTCAACTTCTTTCCAAGCAGTGAAATCGTCCCCCTATTAGCTGAAGTTAATGGTATCTTAAATGAATAGCATGGCTTTTTTTGGTTTGTTTCCACACATATTTTCCCCACAGTCTCATTTTATTCTTCAGGACGCCTTCTGACTCAGAGACGAGGCAGGCATGGAGAAACTGAGGGATGTATTATTAGTGGTACATATAAGGACCAGAGCTGCTGGCTCAGAGCTTGAGTCCTCCCACTGGGAAGCTGCATCCAGAGGATGACAAGGAATACCCTGTAATCCCACTGACCACCTATGCCTGAGTAGCCCATGACCTTGGAAGAAGACAGGTCATCTTAACAACCCTACCCTCAGTCTCTCAATTTCCCTGAGGCCAAGCAATTTTTAAAGGCAAGATGGTATCATGGTTAAATGTGAACCATCTGAATCTGAATCCAGTCTTCACCACATCTCGGCTCCTAAACTAAGCTAATGAGAGTATCAATCTCATGGACTGGTTCTGTAATTGTAATATAGCCTGACTGGGACTGAAATTCTCTCCTGTTTACCAGTGTGCACTGATTAGACCACTTTGAATACCTAGAACTCAGGAAATATTTTTGAATGAATAAATGAGGAATAAACAAAATTAAAATCTCAAGTCCCTGGCAAATAGTCATAGTCAATATATGTTTATTAGTAGTAATACTGGTATTGGTAATGGATCATATAAAAAGATGGAGCCTTTTTTCTTCATATCTAAAATGGGCTAAATAATATTTTTGTCCAAGGGCTTTTGAAATTAGAGACATCTGTGCAGGGTGCCTGAAGTGGTATTTATTGGTGGTATTGCTGAACTACTGTTGCTATTTTTTTAAAGATGGGGAAGCTAGCTGGGCATGGTGGTACGTGCTTGTAATTCCAGCACTCAGGAGACTGAGGCAGGAGGATCGCCATGAGTTTGAGGCCAGCCTGGGCTTCATAGTGAGTCCAGGGCCAGCCTGAACTACAAAGTGAGACCCAGCCTCAAACAACAATAACAACAACAACAACAACAACGATGATGTGGGAAGCTTCCCAGCCTGGTATAAAGTGGGAAAGGCTATTAGTATTGTTACCTGCTCATCATAGGCCATGAGTTTTATGTAGGATGCAATAATAAGCCTATGTATGAAACACTTACTTCCAATTTTGCTGCTCATGGAAATTGAAGCTCAGAGCTGTTCAAGGTCATGGCTGATGGGACTTGGGTACCAGTCTGCTTTTTTCTGAAATCTTGAGTTTTTCCAAACCCTGTGAACTCAGCTCATTGCCACTGTCCTCCAAACTGTGGAGCTTTCCGTTCTCTAGGAAGGAATAGAATAGCGAACTCCGTTCATGAAGGATCAAGCCAAAGCCATTCTAGTTGTCCCCATTGGCTTGAGGATAAAGTGGTATCTAGTACCCAATGCCTGGCGGAGAGCGAAGACTCCATCAGCATCTACGGAATGATGAATGAGTCCTTCTGCTAAGGGAGAAGGTCAAGGCATGTCCTCAGGGCTTCCTTACCTACCTTGGGCCCCGCTCAAAAGCCCAGAGGCTGTGTGAAAGCTTGAATCCCAGTCAATTTGGTCATGACATGGTAATCAAACACTGCCAGGACTTCTCTCGTAGTTTCTCTGAATTTGGAAAGACAGATTAGTTTTGTGGCCCTAAATTAATTCCCTGCATTCTGCTTCATGGACCGGCTCCACTATATCCCAGCCATCAGGCTGCTGTGGTCCCTATTTATAATCTTCGTCAAATTTAATACCTGTGAAACAAGAAACATGTCTCTGACACTGGTACAATTAGCCCAATGATGAAGCTCCTTAACATGAGAGACAACGCTAAAAAATATTGATTTTCTACAGAGCCATAACACTAAATGTATCCGTCCAAACTCGAATAGAGACTAATTTAGAAGAGATGTATAAATCTATAACTATCTGAGTGCAGTGACATTTTTTTAAAAAGCCTAACAAAAATTGTATAAATATGGAAGCTTGTCTATCATTAAATTACTCAGTTTGGATTTCCACTAATAAAATATAAGTACTCATTACTATATTAGGAAAGTCTCTCCCATTATTAATTTGTGAGATAAATGGCTTCTATATCTTGAAACTTTAAATGAAATGGAATTCGCTAATCCTAATTGCTTTGCCTTCTACCGGAATTTTTTCCCATTAGTTCAGCATGTTTCCCGTCCCCCACCCCCTTTTCCACTTGAAGAGAGGAGCCTTCTTCAACTTAAAGCCTTAGGGTGTACTTCATGGGTTTATTAATTATCAGGTATTCATTCAGAGGGGTTAATTAAGCAATAACTTTCTGTTGACTGCAGTATACAAAGAATAAAAGGCTTGGCTTCTCCTGCTGATTAAGCACCTAGTGACCGTACCTTCATTTTCGTGCCTGCAAATGGGTAAAATAAAAGTTTGGCCAGTTCCTGTCTAGGGTTGCAAGGCTACTCAGAAGGCCAGTCGAAACCTGTTAGCATTTACAACCCCAGCCACCTTCACATCTGGCAGAAAGAAAAAGGATTCCTATTTCTTGGGGTTTCTGAGTGGAAATTTTGTCTTACTATCTCTCTAATCCTCATTATTCTTTCTTTTTAGCCCACAGCTTAAACATTTGCATTTTGTGCTTTCAGTCAATTGTTCAGGACACTTTTCTTTGGCTATGGCCACAGAAAGTCTGAAGCACACTTTTGAGCAACTGAAAGGAAATTATGATGTCTTTCCCCCTTCCACAGAGAGTTTGATAAAATTCAAATAAGTCAGTAGGATAACGCCACACACCAGAAAAGAGGGACTTTAGAAGCTTATAAGCCAATCTCAGGGTTTTTTGTTGGTGGTGTTGGTTCTTTTAATCTCAGGATGCATGGACTTAGCTTCATGCTCGGTGGTCTTGGTCCTCAAACCAGATCCTTGAGAGAAAGTAGCACATCCTCTCTGTAGGGATGCTGGCCTCTTAGGGGGGTGACCAACAACTCACTGGGCAAGAGAGGAAAGAGATGAGTGTCCTCTAGCAAGCTTCCCTTGATTCATCCACTAGGAGGAAATAAAATAAAGCGACCTCCAAGGTAGAGCCCACAAATGTTCTAGAATGTGGCCCAGAGCAGAAATGAGAAAGAAGAGCCCATGGAAAACCCATTCAGTAGAGGCTTCTGATTCCATGGCTAACCACCTGAAGATCAGATGGCAACAGGAGAAAATAGGAACCTGAGCCTTTGGGCCTTAAACCCCATTTCTCCTACTCCTCCCTTAGCTCAAAGATGTTACCTTGCCCAGGAGGATATGTACTTTTCAAAACTATCAATGTCATCAAAAACAAGGAAGTTCTGAGAACCTGTCACAGCCAGCAGGAGCCTCAAGAGTCACGAAGGCTAAATGTAATGTGGTATCCTGGATAGGATCCTGGAACAGAAGTAGGACATTAGGTAAAATATCTAAGTGAATCTGAATAAATTATGGACTTTAGTTAATAATAATGTATTGATGTTAGTTCATTGATTTTAACAAATGCATCATTCCATTGCAAGTGGCTAATAAGAGAAATTGAATGCAGGAAGTAGGAGTAAGGTAACCTGGGAACTCTACTATTTGCTCAATTTTTCTGTAAATCTAAAACTATTCTTAAGATTTATTTATAGAAATAAATTTTAAATCACAATTGAAATGCACAGAACACACATAAGCATGCCTTCCTGACTACATGCCAAGCTCCCAATGCCATGCCCAGGTTACAGGGAGTATTCCAGAGGGTCATTTCTGCATGTGTTCCCATGGGGGACTGGCCATATAGTACCCTGCCCCCCTGAGGTAGTAGAACCATCGGTAGCCTTAGCTACCTTAGGTGCCTCTGATACTGGATGTCCCCAGAGTGCACTGGGCCCTCTCCAAGAACGAGTCCTTCTTAGGGCTAAGGTAGGGACTCCGGGAATCCATGGCTTCTAGGATCAATATTCTCTCAGTCTCTGTCTTTTGCCCTCAGAGTGCCATTCCTAACTGGGTTAGAGAGGCTACCAGAAAGGCAATACTCACTTATTCACTGACCCATGGTGAAGTATTTACTAAGTGGTTGTCCCTTGCCTGACCATGTGTTTAGAGCAGGTGTCTGTCTCCAGGAAGTTTACAGTAACCTGAAGAACAGGGAGATGATTCTACTGCCCTGTAACACTGCAGTTCCAATCTATGAGAAGAACAGAGGTAATCTGTAAAGGGCAGGAAGAGGATCAGAAATCCCCAGGAACTCAATGGAGGTTGATGCTCCTGTCTGAGGTCACAGTGCTACATAGGCCTGGGGTCTCTCCCATGAGGTGGCAGCCCTCTCTTTAGTTCCCTTATCCCAGGCCCACTGGAGAAAAAGCAAGCCTACATTCAGCATTTAGGAGAACAAAGGAGAAGCAGTTGTGACCCAAAGACTATAAATGTTTTTCTTAAGCAACCACAAGGGACAGGCTCTTTGGTGAGTGCACTCACCAGATGGCTGGGGCTTGTCAGCTGCTTCCAATCAAATCTTGCACCACTGAGTTGGTGCAACCCACACAGTCAGCAAGATTCTGCTGAGTGGGGGGAAAAACACCCTTATTTGCTCCATACCTAGAAAGTGTGCTCTTGGGGTTTGGAGGGCAGGATCCAAAACCAACAAGAAAGTATCAGAAGAAGGAAATGGGAAACTGAAGACAGCACCCAGTGCTGGGCCATGTGTTTTGTTTTAAGTTTATGGTGTTAGAGTACAGGCAAGGAAAGAAACAGGTTCTTCAAGTTAGTGTGGGCTGACAGAGGCAGGAAAGGGGTGGGAGAGGAAATGGAGGAGCTGGATGGGGAGAGAG
This sequence comes from Heterocephalus glaber, assembly GCF_053883595.1. Classification (NCBI taxonomy): domain Eukaryota; kingdom Metazoa; phylum Chordata; class Mammalia; order Rodentia; family Bathyergidae; genus Heterocephalus; species Heterocephalus glaber. Next base: position 7,411,014 of record NW_028258137.1, read on the forward strand.
GAATGGGAAGGAGACAGCAAGAAAGAAATGAAGCAACTCGAGGTATTTGCAAAGTTCACATGGTGCTGAAGTTCTATTCAATATGGTGAATTTCACTTTGCAAATAATAATAATTTCTTAACTTTGTGTATGTAGAAAGACAGGTTGAATTCATTTATTCATAAGTAAATGAATATTATAAACATATGGGCTCATCTGTATAATTAATATATGCACTCATATACATATGTATGTAAATATACATTTGTGTATGTACAATGAAACTTTGAGAAACAGACTTCAGCGGAAATTTAAAGATATATTATCTGTACCGTACCTGCCTTAACATGAACAGTTTCCTTTTAAAGAAACAACTGTTGGAAGACTTTTCCAGGAAAGGAGAGGAGGGCTGGTGAAGGATGATAGAATTTCTAATGATTTGGTTGAATATTTGGTCTTTGGTTTGTAAACGTCTTTGTTCACATAACTGCATAAAATATGGCTCTCAAGTTTAAACCTAAAATTCTGGACAGCCTGGTGGATTTTGGATAGCAGAAGTCCAACTAAGATTTGAAGAGAAACCAGTGGACATCAGAAACATTCCCTCCAACAAATTCTGCCCTGAATTTCTGCAAGGAGATCTTTCAGCTTCTTCCTGGAAACAGAGCATCCTTCCAGGCCCCAAGGCAATGCTTGCTGAACTGGACACCACATGTAAACATAGACTTTAAGGAGGAGAAAGACATTCAATGTCATGTGGTAGACATCCAGCCTTATCCTTGAGCTTCCACACTCGTTCACACCTGATCCTGCCAAGGTGGGCGGTGGGGGGAGTGAGTGGGAGGTGTGTGGGGGTTAACTCCTGTAAGATACTTAGGAAAAAGGAAAGGCAAAACTCAACAATGAAACAAGTCTTTTAGGTGCCTCATCCCAAGCTGTTCCAGACAACGGAGGTGTAAGGGCTCTGATTGGAGCTCAGTAAAAGGCTAGTTTTACTTCTTCCAAGCCTTGAGATTAAAGCCCTCCAAGATTCTGTTTCCATATCTATAAAATACAGGGCAAATCACTGCTCCCAGGGCAACTGGAGATTTAGAGACACTCAAGTTTTGCAAGGGACCTGGTAGCATTAGGGTCACCCCCAAGTACGACCTTCCTCCCAGTCTTCTTTCTAGGCTACCCAGCTTGGATCCAGCAACACGCTCCTCTTGAAGAAACATAGTTTGGCAGCCAGTGAAATTGTTAATGTTTAGATCTGGGTGATTGTGGTGGGGAAAATTAAATTGCATGTATCTGAAGTAAAACCAAGTGCTCAGGAATTATCTGGCAAAGAGAAGCTTGATTTGGAAAAGTGCTTCTTATTTTCCACATTTCCCCCATGATGAAGCAGCATCACCAAACAGGATTTGAGCACAGCACATGCTGAGGTGGGAACAGCTTTACTGGTAGCACTGGACCTGATAGCACTTTATCCTGTACCTTCCAGGAAAAGAAGGAAAGCAAGGATGAAGGGCAGAGGTCTGCTGGCTTCTAGATTTGGGGTGGAACATGGCCTCCCAAATCCAGTCATCTTCTCTTTGCCTAGAGGTGACTGGAATTTGTGCATTCTGGCAGCCAATTGCTAATGGTTAGAAATCCACCCATAAAAAGTGGTCAGCAAGCTGTAATTTTCCCTCTCAAAGAGTGCCCCATTGTGTAGAGATTTTGCTTGCTTGTTTGTTTGTTTATTTTTTAAAATTCTGATGAGATGCTAAAAATATCATGGGACTCATTGTTGACAAGGGTAGCTAAGTGTTTCTAAATCAGGATTTCAATAGATTTTGCTGCCATTTAATGTGAGCTTTCTCTGACAAAGAATAAGTGTGATGAAAAGGGCCAGGATGCAAATATACAATATCCTGTTTGCTTTATTTTAATTCTTTCCTGAATCATTTAAGCAAGCCAAAGCCATTTTAAACATAGGATCCCAGTATGCCTTTGTTATTCATCCCTGAGTACTTAAGCTCTTACCAAAGTGCTCCATAGTATATAGCAGATGGCCATGAAATCTGGGAGAAGAGAAGGGAATGACCACATAAGGGAATAATAGGAAAGAAAGAAGGAAAGAAAAAGGGAGGAAGGAAAGAAGGAAAAAAGGAAGGGAGGGAGGGAGGGAGAAAAAGGAGAGAAGGAAGGGAGGGAGGAAGGAAGGGAGGGAGGGAGGGAGGAAGGGAGGGAGGGAGGGAGGGAGGAAGGAAAGAAGGAAGGAAGGAAAGAAAAGAAAGATGGGTTCAAGCTTCTGGGTATTTCTTTTTTCAGCTACCCACTTGAGACTCCATTTCCTAGAAACTGTACAGATTAACACTAAGTGAGCTTGATTTCAGGAGATCTCTAGGCTGCCTCCAGCTTCTCTCCCACACCCTCTTCTTAAATAACCTGTCAGCGTGCTTGCTTTCATTGTCTTCACAGCATAGGCAAGTCCTCGGAGGGTTTCCAAACTCATCTGATCCTAATGATCACCTGAGATGTTTGCTAAACACATGGTTTCCCAAGTCCTTCCTGTGCATCTCAGTTTTGGTTGCACATTAGGTTCACCTGGGGAGCTTTCACAACTCCTGATGGCCGAGTGTCTTTGAGGCCAATTTCACCAGAAACTCCGGCTGTGGGTCCAGGCATCAGTAGTTTTGAAGCTCCTCAGGTGATTTCAGTGTGCAGCCAAGTTTGTGTATTGCCATGGAGATTGTGTGATTCAGCATGTCCGCTTTGGGATCTCAGAGGCCTGCATGTGCCACCAGCATCCCAGGTAATTCTTAATTGTCTTGAAGGAATTCTGGAAATACTGAGTGTCCTTTATTGAAAAGGCTTGGGACTAGAAGTTTCTGAATTTTCACTTTTCTTTTCAGATTTTGGAATATTTGTATCACATAATGATGTTGGGAATGGGACCCAAGTCAAAGATATGCACCCATTTATCTTTCGCAGACAACTTAGACATAGGATTTCAACAGTTTTATGCATGAGGCAAAGTTTCTAGATATGGAATTGCCCACTTGTGGCATCTTGCTAGCAATCAAAATGTTTTGGGTATTGGAGCATTTTGGACTTGCTGATTAGGTATGCTGAACCTGTGCTGGTCTACAGTCCAGGGAGCGTTCAACACTTCCAAAACAGGTCAGTTTCTCACAAGGCCAGTCAAGCAAAATTCACTCTCCTCAGCACAGTTTAATGGGCCAGCAGCAGACACCAAATCAAGTTTGACCAGCCCCAAATATCATGTAGGAGATACAAAAAGAGGTCACTCGATTATACGTGAGGTCCCTTATGAAATGCGTAAGGATCTGGGAAGGCCATGTTTACTCTGCTGCATGGTGATATTGGGAAAAGGAGAGAAAGGAAACCTGGAGCTGAACACTGAGAGAAAAGAAGAGGTCACAAAAAGAAATGGAGAGGGAATGAGAAGAGAGACAATTTAGGATCTTGAAATTTTTCTTTCTATCCCTGGTTCCAAATTCCCATGAGATCCAGGTACCTGCTCTATCCATATGTTCATGAATTGTTTCTTAATCCTTTATATTTTCTACATATTTCTTTGTATTTTCCAGATCGGTGAGTTTTTATTTTTTGCAGCCGAATGATGTCTAAGACATTAGTTCCGTGATAAATGAGATTTACCATGGACAACTACAACTTGAACACGCAGGGACCAGGAGAGCTGTGCCCTGAAGAGTCCTACCCCTCATCTGCTGTGTCCTGCTGACCACAGAATGGACTGTCTTTCTCAAGCCTTGAAGCTTATGTAATGGAAACAGACAAGCTCTAGTTGTACAGGCTTGGACATCTTATACTTGATGTCTTCATGTCTCAATTTCTTCTCAGATTAGATATGTATACCCTCAAACACTTTGTAAAATGGAATAATAAATCAAAAGTAGCTAAAACAGGTCTGCATTTACAGCAGATGTTCCAGAATGCTACTCTGCTCTTTCGTACAAAGTAAGATACAAACACTGTTTCCAAGAGGTTAGCCTGCAATTTCATAGATCGTATGCAGCAAAGTCAAATGAGTGAGAGGACGGGTAGGCTACAGGACACCTAAACATATTTCTTTCCTGCAATCTTTTCAGAGCTCTTAAATGTTAGTGTGTATTTTGAGTTTTCAAGCCAGGAGTGTAATAGGGAGAGTTGTCATTATAAGTCAGGTCTACAGAAGTTCATTGTCTACAGAGAGCATCTAAGCACCCTAAGGACCTGAACCCTATGAAACACACCCTGGGAGATGCTCCAGCAGGTCTATAGTTTTCAAACTGTGTTCCATGGAGCTTAGTGATTCTGGAGGGTAATATTCAAGGATTCTGCAAAGAAGATGTAGACAGTGACAGCCACGTTGAATAAAACTGTCTGCACCTCCAGTGGCATTCTTCCCACCCCACATCAGGAGTTAAGAATCTGAGGCTTTTTAATGAAAATTAAAAATACAATGTTTAAAAATTACTGACTTTCAACGTAACTTATGAATTCATGTGTAATTGACATGAAACCTTTCTACCATTCTTCTAGAGTTCAGTGAACAATAAATCTTGATTGTCTCAATATCCCTCTTTTCTAAGCATAAAACTGTGTGTGTGGGGGGGTTCCTTTTAAAGCCAAGCTTGTTCAGCTATAAATTATAAATAATAAAATTAACCATTCTGTGTTCAGTGCTCTAATTCTTGACATGTGTGGGCAGTCATGTTGACACTACTATACTCAAGACACGTAATATTTTCATCATCCAACAAAATTCCCTGAGCCATTTTGTAATCTCCACTCTAATATCTGGAAACCATTGATATTTTCAGTTCACATATTTTGTTTTTGTTTTTTCTTTCTTGAATGTCACACAATTGGAATCATACAGTATATTTACTTCTGAGTCTGGCTTCTTCCACTTACTACAATGTGTTTGAGAGTCATCCATGATGTTTCATATACCCAAGGTATGCTTTTTTTAATTCCTGATTTGTTTGTATTTCAGTGCATGGATATACTATAATTTGTTTATCCAATAATTACTGGGATAAGGACATGTGGGTATTTTTTACTTTCTAGCAATTATAAATAAATGTACTATCAATATGTATATTCTGCTTTTAATGTAAAGTATATTTTCATTCCTCTTGGATAAAACTGTATGTGGGGTTGAAATAACTGAGTCATGTGTAAGTACGTCTTTAACTTTAAGAAAATGCCAAATTGCTTTCCTCAGTCACTGTACAAGTTTGCATCCCCACCAGCAATGGATAAGAACTTCAGCTACTCCTATGCTTGGCATTTGAAACTGCCAATTTGATTGTTAAAAATTATTTTAGATGTCATAATAGATAGGTAGTGGTGTCTTATTGTGATCTTAACTTGAATTTGGCTGATGACTAATGATGTTAACCATCTTTTCAGGTCCTCATTTATCATCTACATGTCTTCCTGGGTGAAGTATCTAGTCAAATATTTTGCACATTTTTATTAGGTTGTTTTCTTATTATTGAGTTTAAGGGATCTTTATAGATTCTCTATGGTAAGCCTTCATAGATATGTATTTTGTAAATATTTTCTCATAGCTTATCGGTGATTTATTCATTTTAATGGTGTCTTCTGAAGAGCAGAAATTTGTAATTTTGATGAAGTCTAATTTATCAATTTTTAAAATATGAATCATGCTTATTGTATCTAAGAAATCTTTTCTCAGCCCAAGGTTTTCTCTTATCTTTTCTTGATAAATTTTATATGTTTAAATTGTACACGTAAGTCTTTGATCCATTTTCAGTTAACCTTTGTATACTGTACAGGGTATGGGCCAGTGTTCATTTATTTTGCACAAGGGTGCTCAATTATTCTAGCACCATGTGTTGGAAAGATTATTCTCACAATTGCCTCTTTATACATATTCCTATTTCTTTAGTTATTTTTAGTTGTTGCCCTAGGGTTTAAAGCATATGTTTAAAACTTACTGCAGTTAACCTACAAATAACCTTTTAACCTTACAAGCATAGCAATGAAAGAACTTATAATGGAAAACTTCCAATTCTTCCCCAAGATAGGCAAGTGTCAGGAGCAGGGCTTTGTGGGTCACCTCATCCATCTTCCCCAGGGCAGCCAAACTCTGCTTTGTGTCCATGATGAGTAGGGCAAGACCACTTCACTGCCTCTTCCCAAGCAGGAAGAACTCTCTACTGGGACTGGTATAGGGTGTGAGTCCCAATGTTCATTCCCCTAGATATAGATGAATTTGCATTGTCCACAGCCCTAGATACCCCAGGGTATATTGCCTATCTCTAAGCAGCTTTAGGATTTTGTTTAAATGTACAGATGGGGTTTTCTACCTTCCCATGTGGCAGTGGCTTCTCTTTCCAGATCAGCACCAATGAGGGAGGTGCTCTCTGATCTCTTGCTGGGTTCCAGTCTTACATGTGAGCACCAGATGTAGCCCCATGTTGAAAACCCTCCCACTAGGAAGAGTTTCATCATGTCTTTGGCTCTCTTTGGCTCCACACCTATACTAGCTTTTACGCAATCTTTGGCGATTCATCACAAATTTTAGGATAGGATTGCCCTCCTTTGGGGCAACCTGGTCTCCCATCCCATGCCTCCTTGGAGAGCTCTGACTTCATTTAAAAGTTGGGCTACTTGGTTACTCAGGCAACTCAACTCTTGTGGATTCAAGAAACCTTGTAACTTTATAGTCATCAACTTTTTCTTACTGTGAGGGTAGGAATAGCATTCGGTGTCAAGGTGGAAGAAGTCCTCTCTCTTTACATCAGGAATTAAGCTTCCAGCAAATATAGATTGCAGATCAGATCTAGAGGTTACCTGAATGTCTAGCTAGTTACTGAAATGACCAGTTAAATTAAGCTACTGTTTCTGTTTTTGTATATTTTGCTATTGATTGAGGTGCATGATATATTTGTTGATAGGTACATATGAATCTCATTTGTGGTGATGTCTTCCAATGCATTTCTAGGTGGTCAATTTCAGCTTAGGGTTCTTTTAAGGCTTTTATAATGCTTGTGTTTCTTTACTTTTAAAACACAGTAAAACAATTTGGTGCTTGAGTTAGTTTCTTTGGGCTGGTATAATAGATGACCATGAACTAGGTTCTTAAGATAACAGAAATTTATTCTTTTAAAGTTCTGGAGCTTCGCAGCTTGAAATTAAAGATTACCTCAGATGAGATTCTTAATTATATCTACAGAGTCACTTTTTTCCAAATAAAATCATTTTCACAGGGCCTGGGGGTTGGACATATATTTTTTTATTCATTTGCTTTTTGAGAGCAAGCCTACAGTACTGCCAACTATGTTGGTCACATATTTTGTGGGGTTTTTTGTAAGTGTAAGTTCCACTAGGTAGGCAGAAGCCCAGGGGAGGCAATGGTCATTGTGATAGCTGCCTGATATTTGCTGGTTTCACCTAGAAGAAAATAGTTTAATTGATGAAGTCATTGGCTAATAATTTTTTCTGAAGCACCATACAAATTATTCCTCTTATATTTTGACTGGACTGAGATTTCTGCCAAAGTCAGGTAAACTTTAAGTTGGTCCACAACTTCAAATGAAGTGTACATCATTGCTACAAAGTCCAAAAAAATTGAAGCAAAACTGACTCAAAAGTAATTAATGATCCAAAGTTAGCTTAATGATGACCACAAGAGTCAATTTCTGTCTGGCAGGTATAGACTGATTCCTTTAGTCCATATTGTCATTACAATGAGCCACCAAGGTGGAGCCATAATGACTTGAATAGCTTAATTTTTTTATTCAAGGAATTAAGAAGACCTGAGTTCACATCTTAGCTAATCCATTTACAAGTTGGGAGACGTTAGGCAAATTGCTCCACGATGATTCTGCCTCGGTTTCCCTATCTGTCAAATGAAAATTACACTGCCTAAATTGTCTCCATATTGTTGGAAGATGTATTTCATTAAATGATCCCATGTAGGCAAAGCAGAAGAAAATACCATGCACTAATAAATGTTGATAACCATTCCCTGTGAGCCTGTCTTCCTAATCATTAAACCAATAACCTTTTCTCATGAAAAGGACTGTGTAGCGCTTCCTGACAGTTTTCTCTTCATACAGAAATGAAAACAAGAAAAAGCCCTGGAATGAAAATCAGGAGAAGTTGCTTCTCCCCTGAAGATCATCATCTTGGCTTCTTTCTCTAGGCCTCAGTTTCCTTAAACACTAAATAAAGTGCTCTGGACTCTTCAGCCACCTCCATGTCCCTTCCAACCCCCCAAAAGGCCTGATTTGCCTCTGGGCTAGGGAAATGAGCATCAGGGAAAACTTCGGAATTTTTTTTTCATTTATTCCATAATTCCACAGCCCCGGTGACTCACCAAAAATCTCTTTACTCAAAGAGTAAAATCAGCACAATCTGGAGAATGAAAACGAGGCCTTTCTCCATCAGAAATGAGCATTTGGATTTGAAGGTAAAGCAGAAACCTGAATATGTGTGTTTTCTGCCAGGCTCAGTGGAGAGTGTATTCAAGGCCACTCCCCTCCCCAGACCCTGGCAGGACACCAACCTCACCCTCACAGGGTCCATCCGGTGTTTATGACCACTCCAAATCCTCCCAAGCATGTATTTCATAAAAGCAGGTCCTGTCCAAATCCTCTGTAATGTCTCCAAAGGGAAAGAATGGAGTCAATAATTGAGACTCTGTCTGCATGTTGTAAATTCCCCAGCTCACTGTTCCCTCTCTGGGCTCTCATACACACGTGTGCATGCACACACACACACACACACACACACACACTCACAGCCATGAATATATACACTCCTGTTTCATAGACTGAGGATTCAAATTACAGGAATAGTGTAATAAAACTATCTGCAGGGTGTGTGCAGAAGTCTACACGTGTGTATGTGCATGTGTGTGTTAGAGAAAGAGAGAAACTTACAGGGCTTCTCTTTCCTTTAGGTCCTAAATTCTCAGAATGTGTGATTCCTGTGGGACATGTAAATAAGCTGTCTTCACAGGGCCAGCTACATAATTTGCAGGCCCAATGCAATAAGAAAACAAGGGGCCCCTTTAAAACGTATTAAGAATTTCAAAACTGAAACAGCAGAGCCTGAAGCCAAGTGGGAGACCTTCTAAGTGCAGGGCCCTGTGCGTGTGTACTGCTCCGATGCCTGCAGAGCTGGTCAGTCCCGTGCTACCAGAAGACTGGACCAGATTTTCCCAGCATGCTCCATTTCTTTAGGATATATCACCCTGAAGGATTCTTGTGGAGGTGTGTGGAGTCCTGACACCAGAGTGTCTCTGGAATTAGGAGGCGTGGATTTGCATGTGCTGGACCTTATACTACTGGCACCAGCCGTAAGTCTACCTACCACTCACCAGTTTCAACTTCAGCTTCCCATCTACGGTACATATTTATTACAAGGAGGCAGGGCAGCTCATTTCCCTGAATCATAAGGGGGATTACGTGCGTTAAAGCATATAAAACCCCTAGGACAAAGCCTGGCACATCCTAGGTGTTCAGACTGCTCTTCCCTTGGGCGCAGATCCCGCAGCTGTGTTCAAACAAAAACACACTGGAGACTTGAGAGGGAAGCTGCTGCCGCTGGACTGCGTGAGATTTGAAACTCTGATGCATTATCTCCATTCGGTGACTTCTTTCACCTACCTGTAGGGACCGAATTTGGGGACTCATATATGCATCTGCTGGGAATGGAAGCAAGCTGCAACAAGGAAACGGCTGGCGAGGGGGCTAGAGAAAGGGAGGTTCACGCTGGAGTTTGCACTGTCCCCGGGCTTGTTTTCTTGGCTGGGACAGCCACCTTTCTGGCAACCAAGCTCCTGGAGCAGGGCCTGCAGCTCCGCGGCTCCCATTGGTCCGCCCGCGACTGTTGCTATCCAGATGGGCCAATGGCGAGCAGGGACGTCGGGCTCCTCCCCTATGGGCCGCACTGCCCGGACCCCCCCCACCCCCCCCCACCCCAGCACACAGCGCCGTGGAGTCCGGGGGTTCAAAGGCGGTGCTCGGACCAAGTTGGGGGCGCAGCTGCAGGCGGTTTCTCTAGTTCCTGGCCCTGGAGGATGGGCCTGCGGGACGCTTCACCTGCCAGACCTGCCCCTCCTCTCTCGCGTTTCCCCGCACCCTTCCTCATCTGCACAGCCTGAAAGGACAGGGACGCGGGGTTTTCGCTGTGTCCCACCTCTTCCTGGTGCAAGTGTGTGCTGCGTTTTAATAACTTTATTAACTCGGTGAACTCTCGCGAGAGCACCGTCTGGTGCTCTTGGCTCCTTCCATTCCCATCTCCAAACTTCCAAAACGCGAATCTTCCTGTGCGCGCGCGCGACACACACACACACACACACACACACACACACACACACACACACACACACACACACACACACACACACACACACACACACACACACACACACACACACACACACGTACGCTCTGTTCTGGAGCATCTGGCGTTGAAGGGCAAAGTTTCCCTGCTTTGAAGCACGGCCTCAGTTTAGAACATGGGAATTTCCCCGGGCTAAAAGAGAGCTGAGCTACATAAAGCACTGGGCACTTCAGATCAACAATACTGTCGATATTAATAACGACAATCCTTGCTCGCGGACTTACTCGGCACCCAGTACTGCGCTAAGCAATCAATCACTTTACTTTCAAAGCTTGTTCTATAGCTGGGTAAACTGAGGGACGGTGAAATTGTTGCTGCAGGTGTGGGTGGATCTTCCCCGAAATCCATAGCAAAGAGGGGAGCTCTGCCACCATCCTGCTGCACACGTCCCCCCCCCCCCCCACAGCTTCCAATTTAACCGGTGTGGGAACTGCGGCCCCGAGGAAGCATTAACTGAAGCAAGGCTTCACAGCTTGGAACTTGCAAGTCTCTGACACCCGAAAACCTCTTCTGTGGCCAGCAGGGGCGAGCCTGTGAAAGCATGTCTCTAAGGAAGGGCTGCAGCCTTGCAGCCTTCGGGAACCTCAGCTTCCTGCTGGGAGTCTGCATTCTAATTTTTTGAAGGGCAGGCCAGTTGAGCTTATGTAACATGGTGCATTTTTCTTGTACAGCTTCCTATTTTTTCTTTTGTACAAGGACTTTCTTCCAGCTCATTTTGTTGTGGCTTCGCCATTGTGATGGTCGGTATGGTGCGCAAAGTTAGACCTGTTGATAGGAGAAGATACTGAAGCACACAGTGACTCTGCCCCAGGGCCACACAGAAACACAGCCAGCGGCAGACTCAGCACCAGAACACAGATTTCCCCCCTCCTCCCTACTCCTCAGCTAGCTTCTCTGTTCCCCTAGAATGGCAACTGCTCCCCAGTTATCCGCTTAAAACAACAAAATGTTGTTTCTCAAAATGTAGGGATTGGGAATGCACAGGAGAAAGAAACATGTCAGAGAGAAGTGAAATCTATTCTGCTTTTTGTTTACAAGCTGCCAGAGAAGCGGCCTCCGAGCCAGGGGCAGGATTGGCCATGAAGAAGCCTTGGACTGGGCTGGCGTGTCTACCTGGCAGACACCTCCCTGCCCCCAGCCCTTGTTCTGGGCCTGGCACTGGAGGGAAGCGTGTCTGTACTAGGCCTGCTGCCGTCTCGTCTGACTGGCTCAGCAGAAAGCCCCAGCCAGCCTTGCCTTCCCAGGGAGATGACCTGGCTTGCGGACCTCCTAGCCTTGTGCAGAGCTGGCTGGTGTTTCCTTCTTGGATGACTTAGAGGAGATGTATTGGATTCCCCACAGGACACCATTCCTCTGCGGGCCAGAGCCTCTGCAGCTCCTCCCATCCCCAGACTCACAGGGTCCCAGAAAGATAGCATTGTCTCTTTCCTTAAATCCCTGGAGCTTAGGAAGCTCAGCCGAAACCCTCCTTATAATCTCCCGCCGTAAAGTTTATCTTCTAAAACTTTTCTTTAAAACCTATGGAAAACAAAAATCAGAATCAAGACAAAGCAGATTATTGTGTTTGAGAGTTTGATCCAGTCGCTGCAGCCCTGGACATTCACTCTTTTGCAGAGCAGCTCTCTTCTTGTGCCCTCACCCGAGCCTCCCTCTTGCAGTCTCTACTCTCTCCTGTGCTCTGCCAAGTGAGCGAGCCACCTGCCTGCACATGTTCTTTTGGGCCAAGAGCATCATCCTTTCTCCCTTCTGCAAGTATTTCCATGGATTCCCAAAGCTCTCACTTTCATGCTTATAATCAACCTGGAGAAGCACTATTACCCACACTCCACAAAGGCACTTACAATGTCCTCCATGACCCAGTGGTGGTGTATGTTCACGTTCACGGCAGAGTGAGATCAAGGAACTTAAAGCCATTAGGAGCATTCAAAAAAGGCTTCCTGGAGGAAGAAGTCTTTGACCTGAGGCTTCACAGATAGACAGAGCCGAGAAGTTGAGGACAAGGGTAGACAGGAAGAAGAACAAGTCTCCCCCACTGGACAAGTGTCCCCTGCTGGACCTGCCCTCCACATGTGTGCTGAGAACAGTTAGCAGAGCCTGCTCAGTCCAATCCACTTTCCATGGATGGGAAATGAATCTTTTATTGAAACTGGTAAAATTTAGCTTCTCAAAGAACGTCTTACCCCCGAGACAGAAATTGGGACCATATGTGTAGGCCTGGTCTTGCTAGGTGGGTGTACAACTCACCAAAGGGATAAAATCAACACATTTTTCACTGCATCCATAATCAGGGCATGGGAACATTGGTGGCCTACCGATTTTTGCCTTGGCTCTGGGTCGCTGGTGTTATTAAGAAATGTTAAACTTTCAGTGCCCCTGAACTGAAAGAGTTCACATTCAAATGCAACCAAGATTTATGAAGTGCTGACTAGGAACCTGGTATTTCCTAAGTATTCCCCCCTGGGAACTCATAACAATGCTGGGAGAGAGGACTTTTCAACCCCTTTTTGCAGATGAGAAAACCAAGGCCCCCGAAACTCCTACATCCTAATTCCAAGCATGCATCACAGGAGCATAATGGGATAAAGTATTCTTTGACAGCTCATAGAATGGATGTTTTATGTCACAGGCTTGCAAAATGTCAAGTTTGGACAGCATTTCAGAACAAGTGTTGTTTTTTTCTTTTTCGATCCTCTGCCAGTGTTTGATCTACAACACTCCTGACATGTCCAGCCTCGGCTTGAATCTCTCCTCTGGTAGGGAATTCACTGCCGTTCTCAGGAAGCCAGTTTGGCTTTTTCAATCTTTGATTGTTCAAAGAAGCTTTCAGCTTCAAGACTTCCATTTGGCCTAGAGAGAAAGTATCACTTTTTAAGGAAAATAAGGATTAAACTTTTTTAAAAACTTAGTGGACATACACAGAATCAGGTGTCATAGCAGTCAAGCTTGTTACTTGCCAATGGTTGAAATCCTGCCAATAAAAGAACCCAGAACACCTTCATAACATAGACCTCCAGGGCTGTGCTAATCCTCCAGTGTCCCTGCAGTCTCTCCTTCATTCTAGGAGCCTGAATGATGACCCTCAGTGCTTGAGTCAACCATTCTTGCACTGGAAACCGTTCTAATTTTGCCTTGAGCTATTCTGAGGCTCATCCTCCAGGCTTCTCTGCATGGGTGGGTGGTAGGGGTGGTGGACTTGACATTGTCAGAGCTGATGAGGACTTCTCCCAGAGTCACCTTCCCAACCCCACAGCTAACTTGAGTTCTGCTTCCTGTTGCTTCCTGCTCCAGTTGGCTGTTTCCATGGTGGACACTATGGATGTCCATCCATGGGCATGAGCTTGTGCTCATCCTGAATATAAACCACAGCAATCCCCCAACCCACTACCAAATAAAGCCTTTTCTAATCTGTCCATCCATCCAAGGAATATTACTTAGCTCCTACTCTGTGTGACACTGGAGGGATAAAGTAAGTTAAGCACCTCTGTCCCTACTATCATGAAGTTTGTAGTTTAGTGAAAGGAAAAAAGACAACATTTAAAGGGTCAGCAATGAGAATTTCAGGACCAAATTCCAGTGATTATGCATGACCAGGTTTTCCCCTCAAAAAATTCCCTTTGGATTCTGAGAACGGAACGGGAGAGAAGGAAGTACACATTGCTTTCAGCCAGTTGTTAACACCGGTGACCTGCTAGGCAGAGCCCTAGTCATTTCCTTCAAGCACCTGACATGCCCTGAGATTCTTGTGTGGGTTTGGTTGTTTGCTTACGGATGATCTGCTTTTACTCTACTGGAAGAAAAGCTTCCCAAAAGGAGGAGATTCTCTGGCTCGCTCACCTCTGGACACCCAGCACCAAGCAGAGCCCTTGGAACCAGTGAGGACTCTGGCATATTTGTTGAGCCATGAATGACTTTCCCCTCAAACATGATCAGGGCAGGAGTGCTGGAAGCTCCCTGTCATCCGGGAGGCAGAGTAACAGCAGACAGCTCTGTGCACCTGGCCCACTGGGTATGTCAGGCTGCTGTTGTTATTCCGAAGGGCTCCTGTCTACCCCTAGGAATCTTTGGGTGTGGCAAAAAGGCTTTTATTTGTTTTAATAATTTAATTACTGGTTACCAATTAAATCCAAGTACAGAGTCAAATTTATGATTTTGCAACTAAAGAATTATTTTATTTTGTGTTTCTCCCCTACCATCCAGTTATCTCTCTTCCCAGAAATAGGTGCCTAACAAAACCTGTATACTTAGCAGTCGGCTATGGAAGTGCACGAATAATCTCTAACCTTGATGAAGGAAGGGAAAAATGGAAAACTTAATCCCCAGGTGCCTTCAGAGGAACTGGGAGAAAAATAGAGATGCTGGCATTGTCCAGTGCTTATGATATTCCTTTTTTAAAAACAATCATTACTTTTGTGCTTGCAGCATGCTTTGTCATCACTTCTGATCGTCATTCCCTGCATCAGCATGGCCTCTTAGCCACTTTGGGGAAGCTGCACTTGAGGTCAAGGAAGCCAAAGACACAACATGGACGACTCAACCCTGGAGTAGATGGACGTCCAGAACATCTGCCATCTTTGCTGACATCCTCCGAGCGCAAAGGGGGCTATCTATCCTCCAAAAGGATTGGACCCATCAGGAAAGAAGCAGCATCCCCAGGACATCGCTGTCAGGTCAGAAGGGAGGGCTGTGTTTAGAGTACCAGCGTCCCCCGGTCTCTATGCCACAGCGCTGGCGATTAGGGATGTCGTCTGTCATCCCCAAATAGCAGACAGGGAGGGGGCATTTGGATGTCACTGAAGGAGACAGAAGATGGATGGCCTGGGGAGGTTCCTCTGTCCTATCGATGCAGACACACTCGTCTCTCTGTCTCATAGCTGACATCACCTTCAATTTGGCCAGATGGACATCATGGGGGGAATTTCGTCTGGATGAGGATTCTGAAAACACTAGCGAAAAAGAGCTGGCTCTGGGGAGAGATGAGGGTGGGGCCATTAGAAGTTGGGAGCAGGGGCCATTAGGAAGCGGCTGGGCCTCTGCTGATCCACAGGGGGATTTCTGCTCGATAATGGGAAATGCGAACACAGGTTAGTGCTGTGATTACAGCATCCTGGAGGGGTCCCTGAGAGGCCAGGGATAGATTAAAACTCACTCAAGCAAAGCTTGGAGGAAGGGATGAAGGTCGCCCCTCCAGACTTGGGGAAGGCATCCATGGAGGGAGGAGGTATTATCCTATGTTGTACTGACCAGAAGTGCCATTTTGGAGCGTCACGTTAGGAAATGGCCCACATATATCCTCAAACCTGAGAGGACTGGACCAAATTAGGGTCACTTAAATGAAAACCCAGAAGAGAACTTTTTGGAGAGCTTCATAAAGGATTCGTTCCACCCTGAGCATCCACTTTGTTTCTAGGGGACAATTTGGTGACCTCCATAGGAACATCAGAAGACACACTTAAAGCCCACAAATTTATCCCAATAAAATATTTAGACATACCCCCAAAGACTTATTTGTAAGAAAGTGCATCCATGTAGCATTTACGCTGAAAAATGAGAAATAGTCTAAACATCTACCAACAGAGGAAATGGCTAAATCAATTGTAGTGCATTCCTACCATGGTACTTAGTGAACCTTTAAATATAAAATCATGTTTTCAAAACAAAGTTAATGACATGGGAGAATGATTATGGCATGCTAAGTAAAAAAAAAAAATGCAGGTTGCAGTATGAAAGTGGAGAGGATGTGATCCCAATTCAATATAGAGAAAAAACTGCAAAGGAAATAGTCCAAACTTAACAGTGGTTACCTCCGTGTAGTGGGGTTGTGGGTGATATTTACATTCTTTTTAATAGTGTTCAGTATTTCCCAAAGTATCTGCCCATTAATATGTATTTGTGTAATATGAATATATGCATTATATAGAATATATATATTAGATGCTCTCTTCTCCTTACCTTGGACCTGTTTTATTCATCTCACACCTATTCTCACTGTCTGACATAGCATGTATCCAGTTGTTTATTTGCTGAACATCACTGTTCGCTCTTATTATCATCATAAAATTTAAATATTGCTAACATATGAAAATAAAATTCATACTTGTAGAGAAGGATAAGCTTTCCCCCATTTTCATGACCGTGACAGGCAAGACCAGCATACAGAATGTATCAAGTTTGTCCTCTTTCATGGTAGTTTATCAATGGCAGGCATCAGTGAATTCCAAAAGGGTAGCATTGGTGACTCCAGAGTAGAAGCTGCAAATGCTGCAATTCTACTGAGGAAGACTAAATCTTTGTGGCTGAAGTTTTTTCAAGCTTGACCATTATGTACTAAAGGCTGGCTTTGGCTTACTGCATTTAGTCAACTCATTTATAATGTCCAAGTCTTCTTCGATAACTGTTACTCAAATCACTGTAGAACAAAAACACATTCCACCAAAGACACAGATGTAGAAGCTGCATACATTGTGGAATCCTAATTCCCATCCTAGTACTTCATAGCCAAATAACTTCATTCAAAATATTTAAATTTTCCTAATGAGTGCTCACCTTGGCAGCACATATACTAAATTTTCCTAATGTTCAATTCTCTCACTTGAGAAATAATACTAATCTTCCAAGGTCATTTTAAATACAAAACAAGACAATACATAAAACTTCTCTCATAATGCAGGGTATATAGCCTGCCCCAAATTCATGCCAGCCACCATTCTGAACATTCTAGTTTTCCAACAATAAACCCAACCAGTAATGGCTTCCTATGACAAATATCCATCTCCACATCGGAGTGATGTTGCTGTAATGGATCTACAATATTATTGTACATATTTTGGAATTCAGAGCAGAGAAACATCTGTGAGCTGTCAATTTCTCCATCCCAATGTGTTCTGCAGACCACCAACATGGCAGCACTCCTGCATTAGGGTGTGGGTTAACACTGAGGCTTATCCAATCTGTCTGTGGGTGAAACCTGAGATCTACAGTTTCCGAGGCTCTCTGGGTGATTCTTTGCACGCACAAATTTGAGATCACATACAACCAGTTTCCAAGAATAAATAGAGGTGCCTATGACCTGTTTAAAGCCAAGGCATAAAATGTGCATCTTTATTCCTCTTCCAACCCTGGAGTTTCCTTTCGACTAAAGTATTGGATGTCTAGGAGTGTGGGCTTGTGGGAAGAATACACACATTTGCAGTGTCATATCTGAGCTCCCTCCAAACACTACTCAGCGCACTTGGCATGCCTGATTTTCAGGGCTGTGCTTTACCCAAGCAGAAGCCCTACATGCCCACTGCACAACATGGACTCACTTGGCCTTTGCTTTGCCTTTTTAAATTTGTACCAATGATCTAATGGGCATTAGAATCTAAAGAAGAAAAGATTCATCCCCATTTTCGTGCTTCCCCACAAATTAATCTTTGCATTTCACCATTGTTCTCCCTTCTAGGCCTTGAATACTTAACTTCTACAAACTCATAATCATCACATTGATATGCTTCTGAGATACAGTTCTTTTAATTTCATGATCAATTTCCTCCCCTCTTTGACTTTTCTGCTGTTCCTCCCACATTATAGAATTTCTTTGTAATAATTAATTCCTAATCTCTATGTGAGGTTTTGCAGCTCTGGAAAGCATTTTCATGCCCATTAACTTATTAACGGAACCAGATTCATTTATTTAGATGATAACTTTGTTCTTTCTTATGAAAAGTATCTCAGAGGAGATTCATCCAGCCAAGTGCTTAGAAGTTCTAGAACTAAAGAAACCCAAGTTCAATCCCTGCCACTTAATAACTGAGTGAACCTCCAAGAGCCTCTTTCTTTTTTCTGGACATGAAGATAGATAATCACCATACCCACCCATGGAGTAGATAGGAGGATGAAAGGAGATAATCACTTATAAAATGCTTAGCATGGCCCAACACAGAGTAAGGGTTCCATTAGTGGCAATTATTACTGTCATTATCATTGTTATTAAATATATTAGATAAAGGCTGTTCATGACCATAGGAAGTGAGAGAAAGCCAACTCTATTTACCCTGACCTGACCCCCAAATCTGACTCTGCCCAGCTCCAAAAGAAAAGAAAACCACATTTGATGCTTTACCCTTCACCGATTGTTAGACTAGTGGGGAAGCAGTGGTTCCATATAATGTGACATCTTCACCTGGGGGAGAGAGATGAATTTTTGAGTTCTTAGCCTGGCTGTGGACATAGCTGGTTAAAATTAAAGGCAAATTTTCTATTTTTTGTAAGTGTTTGAAAGCTGCTTTTCACAACCCTCATATAGGGTGCGGATGGGGGTTCCCACTGGCAAGCTTCTTGGAGGGAAGCATGTTCCTGCAGGCCTCAGCAAATGTGGCTGGTTCCAAGAGTTCAGGTTCAGGTAAGCTTTGGACAAACACCTGAGGCTCTGAGAGGCTTAACTGAAATGAGCCCGAACTTAAATGTTTTATGAGGTACAGGTACGCCCATTGCTAATTTTCTTGGCCAAGTTTTAGTCTGCTCCATGGTGATGACACTCCTGAGCACCCAAGAAGCTGGAGTCTTCACTGCAGTGTCTTGGTGTGACTTAGTCTCTGAGAGCTGTAGACTACTTGTGGGTGTCACCAGCAGAGTACAAGCACACCCAGGCCTGCGTCCTGTCATTTCAGAGCCTAGGACCCATTTCTTCTTGCATGCAACTTGTCTTGAAGGTCCAGAAAAGCCAGGCCTCAGTGTCTCCTTAGCCAAGTCCTCAAGGCTGGAACCAAATTCTCTCTCAAAGGTAACGAGTCTAATGAACAAGGGAACACCTAATCCAAGCATCTTGCCAAGCTCCCATGTGAAATGGGAGGGAAAGGGAACCTGTCTTGTGAAAGAAAACAAAAACATTCCAGCTGGAGGTGGCCCATTGGAAAAACTGAGTGAGAAATCAATTGTTCTACCAAGATCTGCCATATATATATATATATATATATATATATATATATATATATATTTTTTTTTTTTTTTTTTTGGTAACAGGATCAAACTCAGGTCCTTGCACTTGCGCAGCAGGCAGTGAAACCACTGAGCTAAAACCCCGGCCCTGCCATCATTTTTTAATTTGAACAGATCTCTCCCCACCAAAGTTCAGTATATCATGAAAAGGTCCCCTTAGCTACCTCCAACCTCAAGACTGTAAACTTCTGACTTTATATATTTTTCTTCATATCAAGAATCTTGAGACACATATTCTAACAATGTCATTAGAAAATTCACACTCATAAAGTTAGAGTAGAACAATACCTAGAAATCCATGTGCTTTTTGTAATGTTTGTTGAACCAATAGGAAATGACCTGGAAAGGACAAGCCAGTTCCATAACAGGACACTTAAGTTCTAATCATACATTTATATTACTGTTTGTGATGTTCTGGACTAGTCATTCTCTGAACAAAGAAGGGTCAAAGCTGGGGAGCTCAGCAACAAAAGTAATGGGAAAACATATTACAAGGTACAAAGATGTTAATTAAAGGCAAAGAGGGTATGAAGAAGCAACCCAGATATTTGCAACAGGTAGGATCTACTGCCACCCCTAGAGCTGGAGAGACTAAAGAAGGATGTGGCTTTATGAAAACCCCAAAGCCAGACAGCTTCTTGGATAGAGCTGGAATTAGGGAGGAGGAGAGAGAACCATTTGCTGAAGATGCTGGCCAGATGTAGGGAGAGGAGGAGAAATATTTCAGGTTCTCTCTTCTTCCCATCTTCTGACTCCCACCTATGCCTTCCATGGGCTGAAATCATCTTGAAGCCATTTCCTAAGAAGAAAATCAAGAGTCAGTGTCCCTAGGGAATGGGCCTAAGAGAAAGTCAATATATGGCAAGTTCTCGCATATGACCACAGTCCTTGATCATTTTTATAAAGGATACTTAAAAGCACATTGAAAACTCAAAAAACTACAAGGATTTGAATGCAAATACTTATATTTTGAAGTACATCATGGCGTGTCATCTCTATACCACAACTTCCCGTGCTGTTGTAGATATGTTTTGCATATTTCCAAGATCTAGTGCATGTATAGATTGGGCTTTTCTAATCTGAAAATCCAAAAACTGAAATGTTCCAATATCTGAAACTTTCTAATTGGATTGCTGAGGGGAAAATGCCACACCTAGTCGAATGGGACAGGTCACAGTCAAAATGCAGCTGCACTAAAAATATTGTCCAGAATTACTTTCAGAGGGGCTGCATGTACAAGATATATATATATTTTTAAATGAATTGTGTTTCACACTAGGGTCTCATTCCCATGATGTCTCATGCAAATGCAAATATTTCAAAATCCAACAAACAAAACATTTCTGACCCCACGCCTTTCAGGTAGGGGATACTCAACCTGCAGTGAAGTCCTGGCGAATGTTTCTGACTCAAGAGAGAAAGAGGCCCAGTCTATTAGGAGCATCCTCTTGACCGACAGGAGGGGTGGCAGGCACGTAGGTGGTGTGCGGCTTTGCTGGGCTGACGTAAGGATTCCGTGAGCTGTCGGATTCAAATCTGCCTTGTAAATGTAAGACCCAGACAAACATGTGCATTGTCACTTCTTTGGGTGCTGTGGGTGCCCATAAAACAATTGAAGATCTTTTTTTCAGGGTGATGTTGACCCATGTCAACTACATTAACATTTCTATTGAGATGACTCATTCTCGGAACAGTCAGCTCAGAGAGACAGGAGCGGGGAGTGGGAGAAGCATCTGTCGATTGTTCGAGATACTATGGCCAACACATTTTGGGGTTTGATTTTAAAGAGAGTAGTCACAGCGCTCCTGTTTTCATGCCATCATTTCACATCCCCAGCCTTGTTATTTGCCTGTTTCAGTAACATTGCCTTCCAAGTCCAAGTGAAATCATGGAGCTAGTGATGAGCACGAATGACGCTTCCCAGGCTCAGACACACAACCTCTGCCCTCTCGCCATGGCATCTGTGCTAGGTACAGCCTCAGCTCTTTCTCTTGCGCCTCCCTGAGACCTAGTCACCTCCTGGGGCAGATGCTGTTACCTTAAAGCTGCCTTCTGGGGTCAGGTTGTGGGTGCTGCTCCCCCTTTCTTCCAAGTCTCCTCCTCGGATGGTTAGCAGTTTGATGTCCAGGTTGCTTATTTTGGTTTGATTTGGCTTATAGGAGCATTTGGGTGCATTTGTACCTGAAAATGAAATGATACTTTATCAATTTCAACTAACAGTGGCCCTGTTCGGAGCCACACCTCAGGCATTTGCTCATGGGTCTTCCCTAAGCTGCCTTTCCTGTGCCTCTAAACTTCCCTCCCGGAGAGCAGCTGCTCCATCTAGGGAGAAGCCTCAAGTGTGTTTGAGTGTCAGAGTCCATGCCTGGTCAACAAGGGACCTGATGAAATTTGTGCTCTCTGCATCTAAGGTTAGAACCAACTTCCTGTCTCTTGCCTGGGACTGACCTTGCTCCAGATGATGGACAATGGGGTTTTCACCACCTTTAACAGATAGTGCCTGCATTCTCATCCTCTCCGACGCCATGTTACCCCAAAGAGATGATCAGAATGTGGTGTCACACAGACAATTCCCAAGTCTGAGCCATCAAATGTCCAGGGACTCTGGCCATGGGCTGTCCACAGAATGCCTTAGGGTGGGCTCTGCCCAGGATAGTCCATATTCACTTTTCCATAGAATCTTCCCAGGATGAGGTGTGCATGCCTCTGGCCCTCTCCTTCTGTTGCTTATTAACCGAAATACACAATTATAAACAAGGACCAGACAGGGCTTCTGGACAGAGTAAAGACTGGATCTCGCTGGACAAAGTGTAATATTTCCTTCCTGTTCCCCACAAAATATTAATAAAGGGAGCAAAGATCTGGCTCAGCTAGCTCTTCCATTTAAGCTACCAAACTTGTGAAAATCTGTACACAGCTTCACAGTTCCTCACAAGCTGTTTGCTAGGACCTGGGGCATTCCCTGTATGATACGTGCATACTGAAGGGTCCATCCTGGGAATTTCCAAAGACCGGAGAATAGAATCCTGAGGCCCAAAGTGGTAATCATGAAAACTGCTTACAGATTTCAGAAGAAAAATTTTCCATATTTGACAAAGTTAGAAGGGATTCCAAAGACAGGGGTTTAGCCCCGACATGTATTGCACTATTATTGTTTAAGTTTGGTGGCTTCTGAAACACATGGTGACCCTGCTCTGTAATGACGCACTGTGACCATACGCCCCATCTCCGCAGGGCTTGGGCTTGTGTCCCATGCCGTCTTCACCAGAGACTCCCACTCCTTTGCACATGCCTTACACAGCCTCAGCAGGCGTGACTTAATTCAGACCAGCTGCCTTTCCTATGCTACTCCAGATAAACACAGCCATGGAATATGCTAGGCCAACTTGGCACGGGAGAAGGCGGCCCACTGCAAATCCACCTCTTGTGCCTAGAACCTCTCTCTTGGGACCCTTGATAGGACTTTCCAACTTCAATTTGCCGAGTGTTGAGGTGTTGTTGTCCTTTGTTTTCCAGTGCCATCTCTCCCATCAAGAGGCAACCAGGACCTTCCCTTGAATTCCAGTCTCAGCTGCTTTGAACCACTGTAATGCCCACAATCAATGTGCTACAGAGTTTATATTGGAAATGAAGCCATCCCAAAGAAATCCTGCAAACTTTGTGATATTGCTTGACTATCTTTACATGATGTAGTAATAGTCAAACAGGTGGGTTAAAATGGATTTGTGACAGAAAGCAAAGGGAGAGGTTTCTATTGGGAACTGTGATTGTTCCAGAGGAGCATGTCTTCTGTGGGATCAACTGTCTCACTCCCATCTTGTTTGGCTGGGAGCACGGGACGCCATGGCACCACACTGCCCGCCACTCGGACGAGCGTCTGTTTGACAGCCGGTCCCTAGGTCTTTGAGGCAGCACTCTAGGCAGTTTTGAATTCTACATTCACTCCATCCATATGGACAGCCAGGAAGGAGCAGCCTCAAGCAGACTTCCTTCCTCTGTCTCTCCATCCCTCCCTCTCTCGCTTCCCTCCATGCTTCCTTCTTTGTTCCCTGTCTTCCTCTCCTTCCTCCCTCCCTTCCTGCCTTCCCTGCCTCTCCTTCCTTCCTTCCTCCTTCCTTGTTTTCTCTCTCTCCCTCCTTTCTTTTCTTCTTTCCTTTATTTCTTTTTCTCTCTTTCACCAGTATTCAGTAATTCATCTGGGCTCTCTTAATTTCTACCAAAACTGACCATGCCATCATCTTTTACTTAAACATACAAAATTAATCTTCTCACAGAATCAAAGACATCTGTGTCTTGATCCCTCAGCTCCTTCTCCAGCTGCTGTCAAATTTCTCGTCCTCAGGTTCTGTCCCTAACAGCCTGAGCCTCTTTAGGGAAAACTGGAACCACGCCCACACTCTTTCCTCTCTTTTCTATGAGCCCCACATGCCAAAGGCTTTTCTAGTGTCACCAAGAAGCAGGGACTTGAGGCAGTGAGGTACTGGACCCTCCCTTTTGGTCCTCAGTTCTTTGTGCTGCTGATGAAAGAATTCAATCGAGACACATTGTCTCTGCAGATAGATAAAATTTATTTTAAAGTAGATAAAGAGAGAGTTACACCTTCAAGTGAGAAGGTGGGCAGTGCCCCAAGAGTGTCTATACCAAGTACAAGTTTGGATACATTTTTATGTACCCAAGAGTTACTCCTGGGGTCCAGGGAACTGAGGTAATTAAGTAAAGGGAAGTAGAAGTTACTTAGAGGTTGCAAAATGTCTCCGTGGCCTTTTTAGATAGTCAGTGTTTTCTCAAGGGGCTTTTGTAGGGAACTTACAGAAGATGAGTTCTTAGTTTAAACCAGGTTCTAGCCCAGTGCAGGGGGGTCTTGAAGGAACATTTGCTTTCCTGGTGGCATTGAGGTGCACGCAACGGCAACTAGGAATGTTGTGTGCCGTATCCTGGAGTGAGACGGCAGAGGGTCAGGTAGCAGAAGGACTGTGCGCAATGTGTAACCCTAAGGTGTCATTGTGCTCTGTGGGATCCTTTAGGTCTGAGACCTAAGAAATGGCTATGAATGTGTTATTCATCAATGCCTCTGTTTTGTTACTTAACTGGAAGTGTGTGGTATTTTGGACCTGCATCTTTTGAACCTCAGGCCCACTAATGTCCAGCCACTTGCCTAACATGAGGGAGAATGGCCACGTTCCCCAGTGGATGCTTGTTGTCCTTGCACGGTCACTTCAAATGTCCCCTTTAAATCTCAAAAGGGTCCTGACTTTAGTCTCTGTGTTCCCAAAACATCCCTAAACTTGGTTGTGACCCGTTTTGTGGCTTGTGACAGGTACTCTGAAGCCCTCCTCAAGGGTTCCCAGAAATCTGCGAGCTTCTGGGCTATGTCTCCTCCTGCTTCTCTGAGGTTTCTCCAGTTCTGTTTTCTTGTCTGCTATCAACCTAAATTTAACTTTTATTGCTTGACTGACAAATGCAAACATTAATCTTATAAGTATTTTGGTACACTTTTTACTTAAATTTGGGGTGTGTGGTAGAACGGCCACACGGTTGGTTTGTCATCCCCCGCCACCCGCCCCAGCCTTGTTGATTCCTCCTTACTTCCTGCCCCAGCTCCCATACCTCCATCCTCTACTCATGGGCAGTAAGCACATTCTTCCCTCTGTCTCCTGCAGAGCATTGCTCATTTATTTTGTTTTTTGTTTTTCACACCAGAGCCTTCCAGGCCTCAGTCTATCCCAAGGACTTGTCAAGAATTTTCCAAAATATCCTTGTTCTTCCTGAAAGAAAGCCTGGTGAATATATATATTTTTGGTCATGTACTCAAACTGCCTTTGATTTCATTGTGCTTATCTGGGTTCTTACTGAATGGGCAAAGGTAAACTTTGGAAGACCAGAAGAAGCAATGAAAGCATACCATAAAGGAAAGAAATGAGAAAGAGGGAGAAGAGAGGCAGGAAAGGAAGGAGGAAGGGAGAGAACATTGGTTCCAGATTTTAAGAGGTCATCCTCCTGAACACTGGTTTTAAAATTTTCTCCTAAGTAGGTACCCTGGGAGTGTTTGTGAAAAGTTGAGATTTATGGAGATTTGTACCTTTGTTGATTGGACCAACAAGCAGTAAACTTTGAAAATTCTTCTAGAACATGACTGAGTTTAAGAGAGATAATAAAGTAATATAAAATTAAACATTGCTAAATTGCGGGAGATTATAATTATTTTTCCTTTCATCAATTTATTTGCACAGTAGTTCATTTTGCCCATCTTAATAATGTAGCATATAGCCTGACAATCTGAAGTCATCTTATGTGGCAAAAGTACTAAACACAAGCATTAGAACATCAAGGTTGTTTCTGATCTTAAACAGTGTATATATAAGCCATATCCAGAGCTTCATCCAGTAAAGTGTTGGCCAAATTACTGGAAGAGTGGCTGGGCTTCTCTTAAAGAACATGTCAGGAGAGAATTAATGCAAGAATACATGGAGAATGTCTAGTACTTTGCTTGGAACTGTTATTATAATGAAAAAGAGACACAGAATGACAAGCTTTCCAGAACATTTTATCCAATAGACTTAAACAATGTCTTACTATGAGAAAAGCTCCCAATCCACACAATGAGCCAAAAGTCAAAGGCCAGAAAATAGGAGGAGATTAACAAACCCAACCTCTGCTTTTTAAAAAACTATCATCACTATTTAAAATCCTGTTCTACTTTCATTCTTTCAAAGATAGTCTTTCAACAGTTGTCCCTCCTCTCCTGTATGCCTACTCTATACCTGGCCACTGTCTTTTATTACAGAGCTGTGTGCACTGGAGCAGACAGGCAGGCAATCAGAGCTCCCTGGTCAAATACCAGGAACATGGGATTATACCCATAACACTCAGAACTAGCTTGTGGGAATCAGAACAGGGCTGAAGAGTATGAAATTAGTCTAGCACATATTGGACTTCGCAATCTGTAGCAGCTGCAAATTACTTTTGCAGTTAACAGTTCCTGGTCCGCCATCTTTTCGGCTGATTCTGATCAGATGCCCGATTCCATGTTTTATGTCTTTCTCATGACCTGCTATCTTGGTTTTCCTCTGCTTGGCTTTCTACTTAGAGCTGACTCCTATCCCACATATTCTATAGATCTGTCCATACAGGAGAGAAATCTGTACCCCTCAGTCATAAAACTACATTTTCTTTTAGGAAAATCCACAAGCCTTATGGCATTGTGAACATTTTCTCAAGATTGTATGTTCTTCTTCCCATTTCCTGAAAGGACCCTGCAATCCTGTCATCTTCATTCTCCAAGAATTAGAGAGTATCCTAAGGCCTTCATGGGGGTCCTTAAGCAAATCTTCTCTCTCAGCTCTACCAAGAATAAAAGAGATCATCCACTTTCCACTTAATAAAGGCATATGTTGTTCTTCACATAAAAGAGAAGTTGAAAGTCTTATCTGGGGCCAGCCAATGGCTATGTGGATGATCAGATCTGAATGGACAGTTCTATGAAGGACCTGGACAAAGGTCAACTTTCTTTATATCCACTCTGGGTCTCCTGGTACTGAAAACAGTTTAGACAGGATCTACTTGACAGGGTTTTGTTAACTCAGGCTACTGGACTGATGAGTTCATCATCTTCCATGTAGATATTAACTTACAAAATCCCTAAACAGTAGTATGAGGGTATTCACTCTGAATCTCATAATTCATTGCACAAACATTTGTTATCACAAGGAGAAATTTTAAAATGCACACTCTTTTGGTTTAAAGTAAGTTTGGTGTGTTTAAAGCACTGATTCACAAGAGTAACTTAAAATAGATGAAAGCAGAATGAGGTACCCTCTAGAGAGATTTCACAATGGCTGTCAGTACAGCTGGTTGATAAATGCAACTTAACCTGCTTGAGCATTTTTGAGTTGGACTCAAAGGGCTCATAATGTATGTATTCTCATTATATTGTCCTTCCCTTTGGCAAGGGATTTGGCAAAAGCACCAACCACCTCTATCCTATTGTTTAACTGGCCTTAGTATTTTTCCGTCAATATTGGGGGTAGACTAATGTGACATATCTGAAATTAAAGGGTGATGTCAGTTGACAGAATGCCACAGAGCCTGGTTAAACATTGTTCCTTAGAAAATAAGAGCAGGATTCACTCCTGAAAACGTTGGTAGTGGTCCAGGGGCTGAGTCATTTGGCTCTCTCCAAGCGTCCCAGCTAGCTGGAACATGTTAAGAAGTACAAGTTCTCTACACACCATGGAAGCAAGAGAGCAAGGGGCAGGAAAATGTAATTTTAAAATATTATACTGCTCTAGGGATCTACTATTTCCGTCACAATTCAGGTCTAATCTTATTCATCAATTTTAGCCCCTGGTACTGTGGTTTACCAGCTCTATTGGGTGGGAAAAGCAAGAGCTACAGATCTATGCCTTTTCTTTATTCAGCACACTGTTAGGTGCTTGAATTTTTTTTCTCTTCCTTGCTCTTGCAAAAGAGCTGGGAATTGAAAGATTAAATCTAGTTTAATTTATGGGCTCCTCCCATTTTGATGGGAATACTTGGAATGCAGTATAGACTTGCAAAAAATAAAAACGCCTTCTTGGAAACTTTAAAAGGAACCAAGTGATTCTCTATTCATGTGTGCAAGGTTGAAATTTCACACAAAAATAAAGATATCTAGTGTGGAAGAGAGAACATGGCTGCCCCTCTAGAGGGAAACAGTAGTACCATTTCTGTATCAGCCTCCTATTGCTGCTGTAACAAATTGCCACAAACTCAGTCAGTTGAGAACAGTACAAATGTATTACTTTGTAGTTCTGGAATTCAGAAGTTTGACAGGGGTCTCAATAGGTTAAAATACAGGTGTCACTGGAATGCATTTTTTGGAAGATACAGGCAGGAAATTTTTCCTCTTTTCTTTTCCATCTTTCATAGGCCATATTCTTTCCTTGGCTCATGGCTCCTTCTGCCTTCAATGCCAACAATGATGGATCAAGTTCTTCTCAGATCTCATGGTTTCAATGTCTTCTGTTTCTCTCTTCCATTTTCAAAGATCTTTGTGATTACACTGAACCCATTTGGATAATCCAAGATAATCTATTTTAAATTCAGCTGATTACCCAGCTTGATTCTGCCTATAAACTTAATACCTCATCGCCATGTGAGACAACATAGCCATGGTTCTGGGGATTAGGACATGAACATCTTCTGGAAAACCATTGTTGTACTTACAATAGTGTCTAACTTAGCCCATGAAATAAATCATACAGAGAAATTCCAAATGCAAATAGGTTATTTTCCATCTGTTTTTCGACAAGGGGCAAAAACAACTGAAATTGGCTTTGTACAACAATTGCACAAGAAAATGTAAGTTATAAATTTATAGTAGAAGGAGAAAGGTGGGTTGTTTTCATGTATTTTGGTTAGGAGCCAAAGATTCTTAACTAAAAATTTGCTGAAAGTTCTGCTCTAAACAGATGACTATTAAAGCTAAAGAGTCATCAGATTAAGTTAAATTCAATGTAACTTAAATATTTATTAGGAGTGAAAGCAAACCTAAATGGTGAAAACTTAAATCCTTACTTCTCAACTGTCTTCTCGTTTTCCAACAATGCATTTCTAGCTGTTGAGAGGCAATTTCCTAAGGGTTTGTTAATCTGTAACCAAAGACATTTGTAGCCCCAAGTTGTAACATCTACAGCCAAAGGAAAATGAAGCACAAATTCTGAAAAGTCTTGTTGCCTAGGAGCTGAAATAAGTTACACAAACATGGGCACATCAAGAAATGTAGGTGATCTGATCTGTGATCAACATTTAGCTTTTCTTGCTGAAGCTTTTTGAATCAATGAATATACATAATTTTGTAGCATCACTTGAGGGCCTAAGGATATAGTCATTTTGTGAACAAGGAAAGCCAGGTGTCTCCCCTGTGAAGTTTATATTTCTGTACAGTTGGACAGCAGCAATGTATATACTTAAAATTATAAATAATTTTACAGAGTATATAAAAGTTAAACTTATCTACTCCATTTGGCAGACAAGAAAACTAAGGCTTCAGAGTCCTATTTATTTTTCCAAATTCCAAGAAGACCTGTAATTTGAACCCTGGAAGTTTGAATACTGGTCTGAGCTCTTCGATGCCTGCAAAATATCCAGACAGGTTATTTATTTAAGAAGTCATAAGGGGAGACAGCCAAAGGTATGCCCATTTTTATGTAGATTCACCAAGACTTCAGATCCTTCTGCTCTCACAAAGGCTTGCATTGCTCTTGACTCATTCTTCCAGTAACCAAAGTATGAATCATGTGATCAAAGTAGTATCATTAGATAACAGAAATGAAACCTAGAGCATGCAGCATGAGGAGCAAGGAGCTGGAAAGACCCATCTGCCATTCCTGTAAGAATGGCAAGACTCCTCCTAGTGCATTCTAGTACCTACAAATCCAATTGGAAAAATGATTCCCTTCTTAGAGCACAAGTTCACTCACCTGCTAGGGAACAAATCAAAGACTGGAAACAGGAGGAGAGAGTTAGTCTAACATTCAACAGCCCCAACAGAACACTCCAAAAGGCCTGACTGGAAAATGTTGTGGCATTTCACTCGGTTCTATGGCAAGTGTATACAATGTGCATACACTGGGGACTTCAAAATCTTGTGAAATTTGCACCCGTCTTCTTAATGTGGTTATAGAGTAATCATTAAAATGAAGGCTCTGGTAGCAAATTGCCTGGGACTGGGTTCTGGCTCCATCAATTTCAGGTTAAATGGACCCAGGGCAAGTTATTTAATCTCTCTGTGCCTCAGTTTCCTCTTCTCTCTTGTATGATGGATATAATAAAACCGTCCTCATAAAGCTATTGTGAGACTTAAGTGAATAAATACCTGAAGCTCATTAAGATCAGTGCCCGATGTTTACTAAGCACTTAATACAATACGTGTTGAATTTTATATATTCACTCACCTGACACTCAATAAATCCGCATATATTCTAGACACTGTCTCAGATGCTGGAGACCCAGCAGTTAACTAAAGAGAAACAGGAAAAGGGGAACTCTGTCCTCATGGAACTCATTTTCCTATGGGGAGAGATGATAACCGTGATCAATTGAATAGAATGGTGGCATGTCATATGTATACTAACAAAGTATCTTCCTTTTCTTTGAAGGTCGGTGGGATGAGAGGATGCTCATGTTTCATCTCTGTGCTCAAATGCTTTCTGTCCCTACATGAGGAGCCAGGAGGAGTTGGGGGTCTAAATAAAGAATGGAATCTACAATGAGTGTCTCAGGACTGTGAGGTCTACAATCAGACCATAGGTGTTCAAATCTTCACACTGCACCAACCAGGGGGACCTTGGGCACAAATCTTGATGCCCACTACCTCTGTTTCTTCACCCATGAACTGAAAATAATAAAACTAATAGTACCTATGTACTTTGTATAAGATGAACCACGGCACTTGGAACAAGGTTGGCGTATAGTCAGCTCTCCATGTGTATTATTAGCGTCTACCATTTTTATTATTATTGGTTTTATGATGACACCATTCTTTTGTATAGTTAATGCCAACCCTAAAGTGGGTATTTAATAAATTTTTACTGAACTTAGTAAATGATGTTACCTGGCATGGAGAAACTCATGGTTTAGTAAGAAGAAAAACATGATGAGCTCATGCAAAGCAAGCTGGCTTGGGCTAAACACAACCCAAGAGTCAGGCAAAGCCAAGGGTACTGTTGGCACCATTAGCTTTCCTCTCCCTATAGCCTCTTTTTTGTTAAATAGAGAAAAACCAGTGGGGAAAGTTTACTCCCCAGAGACAGTAGCCTTGCTGGAAGAATCAATAATTCATCTTCCCAAATCAGGATTAACTATTATGTCATAAATTGTGATACATTTCATGTAGTATAAAAAGTATTATTTTAGCTACTTAAAAGTGTATGAGTCAGTGAACTGAAGAGTATTTGTAATGTTGTGCACCACTGCCATTAATTCCAGAACCTATCCATGACTCCCAAAAGAAATCATGTCTTCCCAGTTTCTTCCTCCTCACCACCTGCTGACAGCTATCATATCACTTTGTGTTTCCAGAAACCTGGCCATTCCAGACCTTTGATAAGCATAGGTTTCTATAATATGTGGCCCTTTGTGTTTGGCTTCTTTCACTTAGCATAATGCCCTTAACATTTATTAACATTGTAATGTGCATTGGCACTTCATAACTTCTAATGCCTGAATAATATTCTACTGTACAGATATCCCACATTTTTTTTATCCATTCATTAATTGATGGGCATTTGGATTGTTTCTTTTTGTTGGTTATTTTGAACACTGCTCCACTGAAAATTTGCCTATAAGTTTTGTTTTGTGTGAATGCATGTTTTTATTTCTTTTGTTTATATTCTCAACAGCAGAATTGCTGGGTCATGTCTAATTTTATGTTTGAATTGCTGAACAATGGACAAATCCCTTCCCACAGGGCCTACTCCAGTTCATATTCCCATCAGCTATGAATGATGGCTCCAATTTTTCCACATATTCAACTATTGTTATTTTCCTTTATCTCTTGAATTATGGTTTTCTTAGTATGTATAAGTAGCATAGCATTTTGGTTTTGACTTGCATTTATCTGATAATTAATGATGCTGAAAATCTTTTTATGTGCTTATTAGTCATTGATATGTTTACTTTAGGACAATATGTACTCAAGTTCTTTCCATATATTTTAATTGGGTTGCTTGTCATTTTATTGTTAAGTTGTAGGAGTTCTTTGTAGACTCTGAGTGCTGGACTTTTATTAAACATATGATTTGCAAATATTCCCTACCATCTGTGGGTTACCATTTTCACTTGAAGATATCTTTGATGTACAAAGTTTTTAGTTTTGATGAAGTACAAATTATCTATTTGTTCTATTTGTTGTGCTCTTTGTTATATTTAAGAAAGCACAGCATAATCTTTGATCATAAAGATTTTGATGATGTTTTCTGTAAGAATGTTATAGTTTTAGCCCTTATATTTAGGTCTTCAATCCATTTCGAGTAGGGGAGTTGTATATGGTGTGAGGTAGAGGGTCCAACTTCATTGTTTTTATGTAGATTTAAGGTTGCCTTTCTACCAATTTTTAAAAGGATTATTCTTTGCCCAATGAATGATTTCAGTAACCTTGTTAAAATTGATTAATCGTGGGTGTATAGGTTTATTTCTGGATCATTAATTGCATTCTATTGATTTATATATCTCTCTTCATGCAAGAACCACACAGTTATCAAAAGTGTAAGTCCTCCAACTTTGTTATTCTTTGTCAAGATTTTGATTATTCTGGGCTCCTTACATTTCCATATTAATTTTAGCATCAGCTTATCCATTTGTGTAAAACAAACAAACAAAACAGAACCCAGTCGATTGTACTTTTCATAGGGCTTGTCTTGAACCTAGTTTCTGCAGGCACAGAGGTACTACTCTCTGAGATGCTGTGTTTTAAGAACAATGGCTCTGTTTGTGTTTGATGAATGGAGTTATGCATGTGTTGACTTACACAGCAAGTTCTCTCTGCCTTTTGGTTAAATGATGTTGGCTACATCCTGACAGATGCAGCCTTGAGCAGGTAATAAGGAGAAATCATTGCTAAGAACACTAAAACATGTTACAATCATTTTAGTGCTTATCTTCTCTGCCAAACACAAGTCAAACTACATATAAATCTTTAAGTGTAAACATTTTCTTTATGTTGTCACCTTATTCTCAAAAGCTTTCTAATACTTTATCCTCTGTGTGCAGCACTCCTTTTTCCTTATAAGGGCCCTCTCTTCTCACCCTGGTGCCCCACAGAAGCCTCCCTCTACCAGGTAAGACTAGAAAAGAAACCTGCCAAGTAGCCATGCAGCCTTTCTCTTTTCCTTCCATGGCCTGACCTTCCAGCTAGCAAATTCTTATCCATTCTTTATCATCTCTGAAAGCAGAGAGAGGTTAAGGATGCTAGACTTGTTTTCCTAGTATGGAAGGGTATGAAGTGGTGGACCTTGACCTGCTAATTAAAGAAGAGCAAAGACATGGTCTTGTACACAAAGCAGGTGGGTCATGCTTGAGGGATCCTCTGGGCAAAAGTTTGGCAACAGAAGAAAGTGGATTGAGAGCAGGACAACACCGAACAGCACAATGTCTGAACGTAAAGTCTAAAATCACCCTCACCACCCTGTCAGAGCCATAGTCATTTGTGCCCGGGCAAGGGCACCTACACATGTACACATGGACACAGAGCCTTCCTGTTATTCGTACAAAGCCATGTCAAAGCCATCTTTCCTTTCATTTTCCTCCAGTGAAAATGGAAATACTGGAGGTCTTCATCCTCAGGACTCCTGTAGAGACTCCTCCACGACATCCCATTTCAGAAATGAGGGATGACTAGTGCTCCTGCTGAGGGTGTGTTTATCAGAGTGGTTCCTCTGTTTCATGAGTTGGGTTGCATGTCTGTGTGCATTTGATTGTCTATGCAGACAGCTGCCGACAATGCCTTCTTCTCCTCTGCGTGTATACCACTCTTTCCATCCAAAGGAAGAGTCCCCTGTTTTTAAATTTCAGCTGTTCTTGGGTCTTACTTTCACCAATAGATGGAACAGAAGTGGCACTGCTCCTTGAAAAGTCTGGGGACTTCCACTGTCTGCCTTTTGAACCCAATCTGACTTGAAAAAGCACTTGGAATGCACTACTAGAAAATGAGAAACAATGGGAATAGAAGTTCTTTTTTCCTTTCAGAATGTGTTAGGTGGTTTGACTTCTTTACAACATATGGCCTTCATTTTAAAACCAAAGTGAAACAACTGTGTTTGTGTTAGATAGGAACACAGCTGAACATTGGCCTGTGACCTCAGATCTGCAGTTTACTCTTAGCTCCTGGAAACACTCTTGCAAGACTGGGCTCAGGAGAGCTTTGATATATCTCTTTGTTTTCAAAATGATGCACATGATGCTTTTTAGTAAATCAAGAAGTTGGAGTCTGAGTCGGGTGGTCATCTACTCTGGAGTTGAACACTACTTTGTGTGGGAACTCATCTACTTCCAAAGCCAAATATCATTCAGGGACAACAAGACTCCAGCAGAGCCACAGAATTAGTCCAGGGCTCACCCACATTTCATTCTCCTCTTACACTAATCAAAGATGAGAGTTAAAGGACTAGGGCAGGCTCATTAACTCTCTTAGGTCTCCTGGGGAAATGTCAACTGGGTGTGAAATGGGACTCTTGCTAGTGAGAATGGGTCTCTCCAGATTGGCTCTTTCCAGCTGAGAAAGATAGTGTATCCAAGGAGGATCGGGGTTCAGGCTCCTCGGTCCAGAGCAATTCCATTCATACTGTTCCATTCATTTATTCCATAAACTTATCTATTATTAAGCAGGAGGAGGCAGGAGGAAATATCTTTAACTATATTAATACCCATCTTCAAGAAAACCTGCAAAATTAGTTCTTTGGCTCCAATTTTACCAACAGATTCAGAGAATAATGGCCAGTGACCACACATGAAGTCATTGCCCCAAATACGTTCGTATTTGAAAGATCACATTTATTATACTACTGTAGCATTTCCCAAACATACATAGCTTTCTTTTGCTGACATTTCCCATGTTTTATCATCCACTTAACTTTTAGCTAGTTGCTCCTTAGAAATACAATTCTTAAAAGAAATTTTGCATGGTTAGCAAGAGAAGGAAATAGTATTACTTGACACAAATCGGGAGAGGCATAAGAATAAAGCCCAATTGTTGGATTATGGAAGAATAAGAGAGCTTTTCCAGGGAGTTCAGTCTGGAGGCTTCTTTCGCTCTAATAAAAAGGGAAACCAGCCATGTTGTCCAGAAGAGTTAAAAACATATTGACACCTGATTGAGAATTTCTTCTAAGCAAATGAGAAGAATGAAAGAGAATTGAAAAGGCAATGAGCTCTCAACAGGAGTCAATGCCCTTCCTTTGGTGCAACATCTAAAACTACCATCACAGCACCTTGGGAAATGCAGCTTAAAATGTTTTCTTTCCTTATGAATTCCATTAAAACAGATCTGGGAAAAGACAGACAGAAAACAGACAAATACAATGCAGCATGAGCAGTATGATGTTATTACGATCCCAAACTGTGTTACTCATGCAGCCTTATTGTAAATTTCTGAGCCTTTATAATCTACCTGCATTTCTATTTCCTCTCATAAAATTAATGTATGTGCAATGGTATGCTAATGTTTTATGTACCCTGTAAAGCATGAAAGTGTAAGGATTTTTTAAAATGTGCTAATATTTTCCCCAATAGCTCCCCCGCCAATAAAAGGCCATAAGTTTCTCACTTGAGTGCCTCTGGGTTTAAGTGAAAATGTAAGGGAAACAAAGAGAGAGCACCCAACTCACAGAGATGAAATAGAGGCTCAGAAAAGGCACTCTGTGGAGGGCATCAAGTGAAATGATCCAGAGGTCAGCGAGGTGGAGAAAAGAAATGGGATTCAGGACAAAGAGGCCTACTCAAGTGAGCAAACACACACATATTACACATACAACAAAGGAGGGAGATGAGTGAGAGAGGAAGCTGAAGAGTGAAACTAGAGGCAGTCCATGGAGAGCTTTGCAAACCGACCTGAGTTAGGGCTCTGTCCACAGGGCATGGGGCACCACTAGAAGGTCCCCAGTGGAAGCTTCCAAGGATGTGTCTGAGCTATAGAATGTTCCTCTCCCTTTCACATATACACACCCATGGATGTGCAAACCTACATTAATCCCTGCATAAGCAAAGAGAAGAGATACCAGCCTCCTGAGTGAGTCTCTTTATAGCACCCATGTATCCATTTAACACACTTATAATTGTCTACTATATTCCAGGCACAGTTTTTATACTGGGTAGTCAGCAGTGAACAAAACACCTTTAATCTTTCTATCATGTGGAGAAGACACACTAAAAGCTAGTAAATAAGTGGATCCATTCATAATGATATTACAGAAAGAACTAATGTGAAATGCAACTGAAAAAGCAATATCCTTAGACTTGTTTAAAGAATCCCCTGGAAGCCTGGTGTGATCATTGTGTCTGTAATCTCAGCTACTCAGTAGGCTAAGGCAGGAGGATCACAGGTTTAAGGCCAGGCTGGGAAGTTCAGTGAGAACATGTCTCAAAGTAAAAAATAAGGACTTGGAGGAGAGCTTGCTTCTTACATGTGACACCCTGGTTTCAACCTCCAGCACTGAGAGCAAAAGGCCTCTGGGAAGGAGTCACAAGCCAAGATGTGAACAATATAAAATGACCAGCCTGCAAAAGAGGGGGGAAGGAGTTGTCATAGATGAAGACCAAGAATACACAAAATCTTGGCATATTTGGGAAACACAGAAAGGGACCCAGGAAGTTTAGTGGGCAGGGGAGGATGAGGGGAAGGATAGGGTGTAAGCCAGGCAGAGATGAGAAACCACTGACGGGGTTGATGGGAGGGGGGAATCTCCTGGTTCTTCTCACAAAGTTGGGAAACTAGCCATTGCTGCATTTTCTCTCCAAGGGGAAAGCCGGCTCGGACCAGGGTAGTAATGATAAAGAGAGAAGTAGATATTTGACTGATCATATTGACAGAACTTGGTGACTATGAGTGTAAGAAGAATAGAAATTGGAAAAACACTCTCAGACCAAATTCCTGATGTCAAAGAAAAAGCCCCACACGACAGAACAGAGAAAGACCCAGCCCACACTCAGCAGAGAAGAAACTGACTCGTGTCAAGGCAACCACGGTATTTCTCACAGCTTCTGCAAGGAGATACATCTCTCAGAGGACTCAGGGTCCTCGAGTCCAAACTCAAAGGATGGCCTCTTCTATTTCTCTCTACCTCCAAAAATGGATGCACGCCCAATGCATTGTTCCAAAGGAGCATGGAGCTATTAAAAACGCTAATGAAGTCTGGAAATGTGGTATTGATCAGGGGTGTTTTCTTCCAGCCACCATTGGGCTCTAGAGTGATTCAGAGAGCCCAGTGCAGACATGAATCATCTTTCACATCATCACTGTTGCCTGTAAAGAGGACACTCACCAAGCAGCTTTGGGGACTTCCTGGGGAAGGGGTGGGGTGGATTCCAGCTGATTTCTCAGGCCAGACCACCCTGGCCCTACAATGCTCTTCTTCAGCCAGATCTAACCCCAAAGTATGTTCCCTATCTCCTTCTCCTTGTTTCTGTCATGGATCCCAAGTGGATAGCAGTGCCTTGAGCTCCCTCAGACAATGGGAAAGGAAACTGGCTTATGTGAGGTAAGAATAGACAGGTAAGAACACTTGCTACAACTAAGTCCTTGAGTTCATGGCTTTATGTGGCTCAGCTCATCCGAAGTTCACAGGACAGCTTCAGGATGTAGAGTTTTGCCCCTGTGTTATCCACAGGGAAAATGAAGTCTAAAGATATCAAGAGATTTATCCAAGAGTCTTGTAGCTAACAAGTAGTAGGACCAACGAGACCCCAGACCATGAAGCCAATAGTGTATGTTTTTATGGCACCACCATGTTCTGAGCAAAGGTTCACACATACTAACCCACATAACCCTCACCCTGAGGCCCCAAAAGGAGGTAGGAAGGAAAGATCCCTAGCATGGCCAATGAAGAAGTTGCTCCTGTTATTCTCATATTCTGAGGTCAGC
Source organism: Heterocephalus glaber (assembly GCF_053883595.1). NCBI lineage: Eukaryota > Metazoa > Chordata > Mammalia > Rodentia > Bathyergidae > Heterocephalus > Heterocephalus glaber. The sequence continues at coordinate 7,448,962 of NW_028258137.1, forward strand.
CAGATAGAAAGAGCTGGGATTTGAACTCAGGCTCTACTTTCTGTTCTGAATTTGCCCAATATGTGTTGTCTTCCTTGTACAACTTTTGCATGCACAGTCACTTGGAAGACAGTAATGGTAGGGCTGGAAGTGTGGCTCAGTGGTAGAATGCCTGCTTAGCATTTGTGATCCCTAGCACTGCAAAAATAGCAACAACAGTAATGATGATGATAATAATAATAATAGTAATAATAAAAGAATTTAGAAGACTAATTCTAAAGTCAGCACAAAGCTATTGAGTGGGAATCAGGAAGGAGAGATAATCCAAAAATGTTTTCTATAATGAATGTCACACACTCAAATGACTATATGTGTATGCATTCCCCCATGTCAACCATGTGCATATTCCAAGAGACAGACAGCACGGAATCCTGGATACCTATCAAGTCCCTATGTGTGAGTGGCAACACACGCTTAAGATTTCTGAGCCTCGGTTTCCTCATTGTTGAAAAGAGGCTAATCACTTCTACATGAGATAAGCATATTCACAGAAGTATTTTATAACATCTAGCATAGACCTCCAAGAAATGTATGTCCTCCCTCCTTCCGAGGGATCACACTGTGCCAAAAAAAGGAAGTTGAAAGAGAAAGAGATTGACATAAACACGTTTCCTTCATGTTTCTAAAGGAAGCTTTTACTGAAGATACAGTTCTTAAGGAGGAGCTCAACATGAAGAAGAGAACTCAGAGGAAGCAGGCGATGTGTGTGACAAGAACTCGAAAGGAAGGATTAATAGTGGAGTGGAAGAATCCATTGCTAGTTAGAAGGTGGAAAAGTTTGGCAGTTTTGTTGTTTTGTTCTGTTTTGGGCAGTCTGGATAGCCTCACCCAGATACACCATAAGCCACACACTGCAAGCAAATTAGCTGTCAGCATGGTGGAATCTCTTACTAGGGGGTGAGCGGGACACCCAGACACTTGCATGCTCATTTACCCAGAGTAGAGATAAACAGAGATGTAGAAAGAAAATATCCCCACCCTCCACTGGGGACAAGGGACCAACCAACAAGCATCAGAGATAAGATGCAGGAAGAGAATCCCAGTGTCACAAGAAAAGAGAGTTGCAAAACAAGAAAACAGCAGAGGAGAGTGAGGAGGAGGCAACAGACTTAGAGTGGGAAGAAGAGCATTCGGGTGCTTTGGAACATTATGGTTTAGGAGAGGGCAGTCTAAGGAGCTGTTCAAAAGACATGGGCTAGAACTGTGATTTCTGAAGAGGCTTCTCTGTAAGGCAGAAGCTCACTGTAGGGAGCAGGGTGTTGCATGATATCTGTGATTCACGACAAGTAGAGCATGGCTGCACTGTTAAGGCTTCTGTTCTCTTTATTTCATGGTCCCCATTGCTCAGCATTGTGCCAGCTCATAGTAGGCACAGTTCCTGTTGAATGAATCAATATCTAAGGCACAAGGGCAGGCATCTTAATCCACAGAGCCTGTTATCCTGCACCATGAATGGATCCCAAAGCCCTAGAAGCCAGGTGGGAGTGGAGCTGCTTGATGATGGGAAGAGTGGAAGTCCCCAAGAGCCCTTTTGAATGCTTGACGGAGCTTGAAGACCCAAGGCAAGAAACCCTGATCCCTTTGCATGGCCCACAGTCACAAGGTATTGAAAGGCAAAGCTGTGCGCTCTGTACAGGATGGGAGAAATGAAGACAGGGCAGGGGTGGTAGGATGTTCTCTCTCAAAGGAAGCTGAGCCTGTCTGGACCCTTCCAATCTCCTATTGCACCAGACAGTAAGGCTCTCTGTCCCTCTGTCCTCTTCACCTCTCCCCAGGTGTCTTTCTCTAGACTTGGTCTTCTGGTTATCAATCTGGGTTCACTAAGATGTTAGTCTGAGATTTCTACTGGGGGCCAATTATGGACTGTACTCGGTGGATTGGGGGAGGATCTTTGCTTAGTATTTGTTCTGGATAAGACACTGTGGTAAGGGCTTGCTTTATGACCCCCTTCCAGTCCCTACAGTGACCAGAAGAGACGTTATTGTCCTGGGTCCATGATGAGTTGCATGTAGATCAAAGGTGACTTCCCATTTGCTCCAGATAACCCAGCTAATAAGTTATGGTCCTTCTAACCCTCAAGCTCTTTCCACCCAATAAGTCACATAGGCATT